>NC_092725.1:57752935-58066186 GCF_047496885.1 Scyliorhinus torazame
GACTCCTTCTGGTTCCTCCCCCCCCCCCTCCCCCCTGGGCTGCTGCTGCTGCCTTCTTCTTTTCCGTTCCCTCTATCTTTCTGTGAGGTATTCGACGAACGGTTGCCACCGCCTGGTGAACCCTTGAGCCGATCCCCTTAGGACGAACTTAATCCGTTCCAGCTTTATAAACCCTGCCATGTCATTTATCCAGGTCTCCACCCCCGGGGGCTTGGCTTCCTTCCACATCAACAGTATCCTGCGCCAGGCTACTAGGGACGCAAAGGCCAAAACATCGGCCTCTCTCGCCTCCTGCACTCCCGGCTTTGTGCAACCCCAAATATAGCCAACCCCCAGCTTGGTTCGACCTGGACCCCCACTACTTTCTAAAGCACCTTTGTCACCCCCACCCAGAACCCCTGTAGTGCCGGACATGACCAGAACATGTGGGTGTGATTCGCTGGGCTTCTCGAGCATCTCGCACACCTATCCTCTACCCCCAAAAATTTACTGAGCCGTGCTCCAGTCATATGCGCCCTGTGTAACACCTTAAATTGAATCAGGCTTAGCCTGGCACACGAGGACGATGAGTTTACCCTACTTAGGGCATCCGCCCAAAGCCCCTCCTCAATCTCCTCCCCCAGCTCTTCTTCCCATTTCCCTTTCAGCTCATCTACCATAATCTCCCCCTCGTCCCTCATTTCCCTATATATATCTGACACCTTACCGACCCCACCCATGTCTTTGAGATTACTCTGTCCTGCACCTCATGCGTCAGGAGCTGCGGGAATTCCCTCACCTGCTGCCTCGCAAAAGCCCTCAGTTGCATATACCGGAATGCATTCCCTTGGGGCAACCCATATTTCTCGGTCAGCGCTCCCAGACTTGCGAACTTCCCATCCACAAACAGATCTTTCAGTTGCATTACTCCTGCTCTTTGCCATATTCCAAATCCCCCATCCATTCTCCCCGGGGCAAACCTATGGTTGTTTCTTATCGGGGACCCCACCAAGGCTCCCGTCTTTCCCCTATGCCGTCTCCACTGTCCCCAAATTTTCAAAGTCGCCACCACCACCGGGCTTGTGGTGTATTTCTTCGGTGAGAACGGCAATGGGGCCGTCACCATAGCTTGTAGGCTAGTCCCCCTACAGGACGCTCTCTCCAATCTCTTCCACGCTGCCCCCTCCTCTTCCCCCATCCACTTACTCACCATTGAGATATTGGCGGCCCAGTAGTACTCACTTAGGCTCGCTAGTGCCAGCCCCCCCCTATCCCTACTACGCTGTAAGAATCCCTTCCTCACTCTCGGGGTCTTCCCGGCCCACACAAAACTCATGATACTCTTTTCGATCCTTTTGAAAAAAGCCTTCGTGATCACCACCGGGAGGCACTGAAACACAAAGAGGAATCTCGGGAGGACTACCATTTTAACTGCCTGCACCCTCCCTGCCAGTGACAGGGATACCATGTCCCATCTCTTGAAGTCCTCCTCCATTTGTTCCACCAATCGCGTTAAATTTAACCTATGCAATGTACCCCAATTCTTGGCTATCTGGATCCCCAAGTAACGAAAGTCCCTTGTTACCTTCCTCAGCGGAAAGTCCTCTATTTCTCTGCTCTGCTCCCCTGGATGCACCACAAACAACTCACTTTTCCCCATGTTCAGTTTATATCCTGAGAATTCTCCAAACTCCCGAAGTGTCCGCATTATCTCTGGCATCCCCTCTGCCGGGTCCGCTACATATAACAACAAATCATCCGCATACAGAGATACCCGGTGTTCTTCTCCTCCTCTAAGTACTCCCCTCCACTTCTTGGCACCCCTCAATGCTATTGCCAGGGGCTCAATCGCCAGTGCAAACAGTAATGGGGACAGAGGGCATCCCTGCCTTGTCCCTCTATGGAGCCGAAAGTATGCAGATCCCCGTCCATTCTAGACCACACTCGCCACTGGGGCCCTATACAACAGCTGCACCCATCCAACATACTCATCTCCAAAACCAAATCTCCTCAGCACCTCCCACAAATAATCCCACTCCACTCTATCAAATGCTTTCTCGGCATCCATCGCCACCACTATCTCCGCTTCCCCCTCTGGTGGGGGCATCATCATTACCCCTAGCAGCCTCCGTATATTCGTATTCAGCTGTCTCCCCTTCACAAACCCAGTTTGGTCCTCATGGACCACCCTCGGGACACAATCCTCTATCCTCATTGCCATTACCTTGGCCAGAATCTTAGCGTCTACATTTAGGAGGGAAATAGGTCTATAGGACCCGCATTGCAGCGGGTCCTTTTCCTTCTTTAGGAGAAGCGATATCATTGCCTCAGACATAGTCGGGGGGCAGCTGTCCCCTTTCCTTTGCCTCATTAAAGGTCCTCATCAGTAGCGGGGCGAGCAAGTCCACATATTTCCTGTAAAATTCAACTGGGAATCCATCCGGTCCCGGAGCCTTCCCCGCCTGCATGCTCCTAATTCCTTTCACTACTTCCTCTATTTCAATCTGTGCTCCCAGTCCCACCCTTTCCTGCTCCTCCACCTTGGGAAATTCCAGCCGGTCCAGAAAGCCCATCATTCTCTCCCTCCCATCCGGGGGTTGAGCTTCGTATAATTTTTTATAAAATGCCTTGAACACTCCATTCACTCTCTCCGCTCCCCGCTCCATCTCTCCTTCCTCATCCCTCACTCCCCCTATTTCCCTCGCTGCTCCCCTTTTCCTCAATTGGTGGGCCAGCAACCTGCTCGCCTTCTCCCCATATTCGTACTGTACACCCTGTGCCTTCCTCCACTGTGCCTCTGCAGTACCCGTTGTCAGCAAGTCAAATTCTACGTGTAGCCTTTGCCTTTCCCTGTACAGTCCCTCCTCCGGTGCCTCCGCATATTGCCTGTCCACCCTCAGAAGTTCTTGCAGCAACCGCTCCCGTTCCCTACTCTCCTGCTTTCCTTTATGTGCCCTTATTGATATCAGCTCCCCTCTAACCACTGCCTTCAGCGCCTCCCAGACCACTCCCACCTGGACCTCCCCATTGTCATTGAGTTCCAAGTACTTTTCAATGCACCCCCTCACCCTTAGACACACCCCCTCATCTGCCATTAGTCCCATGTCCATTCTCCAGGGTGGGCGCCCTTCTGTTTCCTCCCCTATCTCTAAGTCCACCCAATGTGGAGCGTGATCCGAAATGGCTATAGCCGTATACTCCGTTCCCCTCACCTTCGGGATCAACGCCCTTCCCAAAACAAAAAAGTCTATTCGCGAATAGACTTTGTGGACATAGGAGAAAAACGAAAACTCCTTACTCCTAGGTCTGCTAAATCTCCACGGGTCTACTCCTCCCATCTGCTCCATAAAATCTTTAAGCACCTTGGCTGCTGCCGGCCTCCTTCCAGTCCTGGACCTCGACCTGTCCAGCCCTGGTTCCAACACCGTATTGAAATCTCCCCCCATTACCAACTTTCCCACCTCTAGGTCCAGGATGCGTCCTAGCATACACCTCATAAAATTGGCATCATCCCAGTTCGGGGCATATACGTTTACCAAAACCACCGTCTCCCCCTGTAGTTTGCCACTCACCATCACGTATCTGCCCCCGCTATCCGCCACTATAGTCTTTGCCTCAAACATTACCCGCTTCTCCACTAATATAGCCACCCCCCTGTTTTTCGCATCTAGCCCCGAATGGAACACCTGCCCCACCCAACCTTTGCGTAGTCTCACCTGGTCTATCAGTTTCAAGTGCGTTTCCTGTAACATAACCACGTCTGCCTTAAGTTTCTTAAGGTGTGCGAGTACCCGTGCCCTCTTTATCGGCCCGTTCAGCCCTCTCACGTTCCACGTGATCAGCCGGGTTGGGGGGCTTTTTACCCCCCCCCCCCCCCCCTTGTCGATTAGCCATTCCCTTTTTCCAGCTCCTCACCCGGTTCCCACGCAGCTGTGTCCCCCCCAGGCGGTGCCCCCCCGCCCATCCCACCCCATACCAGCTCCCCCCTCTCCCCAGCAGCAGCCCAATAATTTCCCCCTCCCACCCCCCCCGCTAGGTCCCCCACTAGCGTAGTTACACCCCCCATGTTACTCCCAGAAGTCAGCAAACTCTGGCCGACCTCGGCTTCCCCCCGTGACCTCGGCTCGCACCGTGCGATGCCCCCTCCTTCCTGCTTCCCTATTCCCGCCATGATTATCATAGCGCGGGAACCGAGCCCGCGCTTCCCCCTTGGCCCCGCCCCCAATGGCCAACGCCCCATCTCTTCCACCTCCTTTCCTCCCCCCACCACCTCCTGTGGAAGAGAGAAAAGTTACCACATCGCAGGATTAATAACATAGAGCATAGAACATAGAAAATACAGCACAGAACAGGCCCTTCGGCCCACGATGTTGTGCCGAACCTTTGTCCTAGATTAATCATAGATTATCATTGAATTTACAGTGCCGAAGGAGGCCATTCAGCCCTTTGAGTCTGCACCGGCTCTTGGAAAGAGCACCCTACCCAAACTCAACACCTTCACCCAACACCAAGGGCAATTTGGACATTAAGGGCAATTTATCATTGGCCAATTCACCTAACCCGCACATCTTTGGATTGTGGGAGGAAACCGGAGCACCCGGAGGAAACCCACGCAGACACGGGGAGGACGTGCAGACTCCGCACAGTCAGTGACCCAAGCCGGAATCGAACCTGGGACCCTGGAGCTGTGAAGCAATTGTGCTATCCACAATGCTACCGTGCTGCCCTTGAGAACAAATAAATCTACACTATATCATTTAACCGTAATCCATGTACCCATCCAATAACTGCTTGAAGGTCCCTAATGTTTCCGACTCAACTACTTCCACAGGCAGTGCATTCCATGCCCCCACTACTCTCTGGGTAAAGAACCTACCTCTGATATCCCTCCTATATCTTCCACCTTTCACCTTAAATTTATGTCCCCTTGTAATGGTTTGTTCCACCCGGGGAAAAAGTCTCTGACTGTCTATTCTATCTATTCCCCTGATCATCTTATAAACCTCTATCAAGTCGCCCCTCATCCTTCTCCGTTCTAATGAGAAAAGGCCTAGCACCCTCAACCTTTCCTCGTAAGACCTACTCTCCATTCCAGGCAACATCCTGGTAAATCTTCTTTGCACCTTTTCCAAAGCTTCCACATCCTTCCTAAAATGAGGCGACCAGAACTGTACACAGTACTCCAAATGTGGCCTTACCAAAGTTTTGTACGGCTGCATCATCACCTCACGGCTCTTAAATTCAATCCCTCTGTTAATGAACGCGAGCACACCATAGGCCTTCTTCACAGCTCTATCCACTTGAGTGGCAACTTTCAAAGATGTATGAACATAGACCCCAAGATCTCTCTGCTCCTCCACATTGCCATAAAACGCCTCTTTCCCCCCTTCTTCGCCCCCCATACTCGCCCCACCACTTTGTTTCAAACGTTCTTTTTTTTAATAACCCGCTCATTCCAATTTTTCTTCCATGATAAAAGTCCACTCCTCATCCGCCGTCTCAAAGTAGTGGTGCCTCCCTTGATATGTGACCCACAGTCTTGCCGGTTGCAGCATTCCGAATTTTATCTTCTTTTTGTGAAGCACCGCCTTGGCCCGATTAAAGCTCGCCCTCCTTCTCGCCACCTCCGCACTCCAGTCTTGGTATACGCGGATCACCGCGTTCTCCCACTTACTGCTCCGAGTTTTCTTTGCCCATCTAAGGACCATCTCTCTGTCCTTAAAACGGAGGAATCTCACCACTATGGCTCTAGGAATTTCTCCTGCTCTCGGTCCTCGCGCCATCACTCGGTATGCTCCCTCCACCTCCAGCGGACCCGCCGGGGCCTCCGCTCCCATTAACGAGTGCAGCATCGTGCTCACATATGCCCCGACGTCCGCTCCCGCCGCACCTTCAGGAAGGCCAAGAATCCTTAGGTTGTTCCTCCTCGCGTTGTTCTCCAGCGCCTCCAGCCTTTCCACACATCGTTTATGGTGTGCCTCGTGCATCTCCGTCTTCACCACCAGGCACTGTATGTTGTCCTCATTCTCGGCAGCCTTTGCCTTCACGACCCAAAGCTCCCGCTCCTAGGTCTTTTGCTCCTCCTTTAGCCCTTCGATCGCCTGTAACATCGGGGCCAACAGCTCCTTCTTCATTTCCTTTTTGAGTTCTTCCACGCGTTTCAAAAACTCGTGTTGTTCAGGGCCCCATATTAAACTGCCACCTTCCGACGCCATCTTGGTTTTTGCTTGCCTTCCTTGCCGCTGCTCTAAAGGATCCACCGCAATCCGGCCACCTTCCTCTCCTTTTTCCATCCGTATCCAGGGGGGATTTCCTTCTGGTTCACCGCACAGTACTTTTAGCCGTTAAAATTGCCGTTGGGGCTTTTATTAAGAGCCCAAAAGTCCGTTACACCGGGAGCTGCTGAAACGTGCGACTCAGCTGGTCATCGCCGCACCCGGAAGTCTTCAGTTCAATTTTTAATGACTGGTCAGTTGGAAAGCCAGTGTTCACGGTGGATTGGCTTGTCTGCGTACTTATGTGTTCAGTGAGTGCCGTGGTGTGAGACTGAGCGGAAAGAACTGAACCCTTTCAGTCTCAAGAGGGTGCCTTCAAAGGAACACAGTGCTGAGGCACTGAGGCTGATATTGAGGATGAAGAGCAGAGTCAGACACTGTGTCAGCACCACAGAGCTGAGCCTCAGCTCTGTTCTGCAGCCACTAGCTCACTGTTCCATGATACAGTACATCGGCGAGATAGTTCTCCCCATCTCCATTATTGCCTGATGTGAGGAATCATCTATCGGAATCTGTAAACGTGACCTGGAGCTGATTTCACTGCTGAATTAAACAAGTATTTTGTAAATACAGGTAGTTCCTTTCCAATGAGTTATCCCATAGAGTGAATAGAAGCATTGGGCGTCATTCTCCGCCCCCACAGAGGGTCGGAGAATGGCCGTTGGCCGCCGTGAATCCCGCCCCCGCCGAAGTCTCCGAAGGGAGAAAAGTCGGCGGAGCGTTAATGGCGCCGCTGCCGCGGAGAATGTCACGGGTCTGCGCAAGGCAGCCGATTTTCGGCCTGCCGATATTCTCCCTTCCGGATGGGCCGAAGTTTTCATCGGCGTGACCCGGTGCTCCAGGCTCACGCCGACCAGCGTGGAGGTGAGTGACGGCCTGGGGGGTTGGCTCTGGGCAGGCAATGGCGTGGCCGCAGTCTGATTGCGTGAGGAGAGGTGTGTCTCGGGTTGTGTGTGTGTGTGCGCGGCGGGGGGGATGGTTAGAGTAGGCTGGGCTCCGGGGGAGTGCCGGGAGGGGGTCCGTGCCGGGGTGGAGGTTGGGGGGGGTCCGTGCTGGGGTGGAGGTTGGGGGGGGGTCCGTGCCGGGGTGGAGGTTGGGGGGGGTCCGTGCTGGGGTGGAGGTTGGGGGGGGTCCGTGCCGTGCCGGGGCGGAGGTTGGGGGTTGGGGGGGGGGTCCGTGCTGGGGTGGAGGTTGGGGGTTGGGGGGGGTCCGTGCTTGGGTGGAGGTTGGGGGGGGTCCGTGCCGTGCCGGGGTGGAGGTTGGGGGGGGTCCGTGCTGGGGTGGAGGTTGGGGGGGGGTCTGTGCCGGGGTGGAGGTTGGGGGGGGGTCCGTGCTGGGGTGGAGGTTGGGGGGGGGGTCCGTGCTGGGGTGGAGGTTGGGGGGGGGGTCCGTGCCGTGCCGGGGTGGAGGTTGGGGGGGGGGTTCGTGCTGGGGTGGAGGTTGGGGGGGGTCCGTGCCGGGGTGGAGGTTGGGGGGGGGCCCGTGCTGGGGTGGAGGTTGGGGGGGGTCCGTGCCGTGCCGGGGTGGAGGTTGGGGGTTTGGGGGGGGTCCGTGCCGAGAAGGGGGATGGGAGGGCAAGTGAGTTGGTCCACCTGGCCAGGTGCCAGCCTCCAACAGTTGGACCCATGCGGTCCATGCCACCTGGCTGGGGGGAGGAGGGGATATGGGCAATGATGACATGTCGTCGTTCCCCTCCCCCCCACCAGGCCGTCATGTTTTCAGATCATCCAGCGATGTTGGCCGCCGTGGTGGCAGCCGCTCATGTCTATGTTGCCCTGGATGAGGAGGAGGAGGAGCGTGCCAGAGAGGCGGCGCAGGCTGCCGCAGAGGGGCAGGCGGCAGCCGCCCAGGCTGGAGGGACACCTGACCGACAGGACGAGGAGGGGGAGGAGGACGTCGCGGCCCCACGGCAACGGAGGCACCCGAGGGCGCCCCGTGTGTACCGGCCTCGGCAGTCATACCAGGACCTCACGGACCGGGAATGCAGGAGGAGACTCCGGATGAGCCGGGAAACCGTGGCACACATCTGCCACCTGCTGGCGCACCTGTCACCGCGTGGCACTGGCGGGGGACACCCTCTCCCCGTGTCCGTCAAGGTTACGGTGGCCCTGAACTTTTATGCAACGGGGTCATTCCAGGCACCGAGTGGGGACCTCTCCGGCATATCGCAGACATCGGTGCATCCGGGCAGTGACAGATGCCCTATATGCCATGGCGCACCACTACATCCGCTTCCCCGTGGACCGGGCCAGCCAAGATGCCCGGGCCGTGGGCTTCTCTGCCGTTGCCGGGTTCCCCATGGTCCAGGGCGCGATCGATGGGATGCACGTCGCCATCCGGCCACCTGCAGATAACAGGGCCGTGTTCACTAATAGGAAGGGGACCTATTCGATGAACGTACAGGTGGTCTGCGACCACCGCATGATGATCCTGCACGTCTGCGCCCGTCACCCAGGCAGTGTACACGACTCATTCATCCATCCCCGGCATGTACGAGGGACGCCATCCCCGGCTGAGGGGCTGGTTGCTGGGCGACAGGGGCTACCCATTGCGATCGTGGCTGATGACGCCTATACGGAGGCCACGCAATGAGGCGGAGAACCGCTACAATGATGCCCATGTAGCGACAAGGGGAGTGATCGAGAGGTGCTTTGGCGTGCTGAAGATGCGTTTCAGGTGCCTGGACCTCTCTGGGGGCGCCCTCCAGTATCGGTCAGATAGGGTCGGCCGCATCATTGTGGTGTGCTGCGTCCTGCACAACATAGCCCAGCAGAGGGGCGATGTGCCGCAGGCAGAGGAGGGCGGAGTGGAGGAGCAGCAGGAAGAGGCCCAGTCCTCCCCAGATGAGGGGGCTGGGGGCAGTGGTCAGGGCAGACGGGGTAGACACAGGCGGGTGGCTGTCCACCGTTACCGGCTGGCCCAGCGGGCACGGGACAGACTGATAGACGCCCGCTTCACTGACTAGATGGGCGTGGGAATTGGGTACTTTGGCCACAGACCGCACACCATGGCAACAGCCGACCACCCACACCCCCCACCCATCCACCCACCCAGCACCCTCACCCCCCTCCACAACCCCACCCACCCCACCCGCATGCACACCACCCCCCCCCCCCCCCATTGCCGATCCACCTGCGGCACAACGGGCCGGGCTCACACAGTTGCGGGTGGACGCGTGTCTATCGCAGGCCATGGAGGATGATGACAACCCGCCCTGCGATGAGCTCCTGGCTCTACATCGTTGGACTATGTCTGACCCATGGCCACAATACCACCATCCACACGGACCATCCCTGCATGCGGCTGTGACACTGCAGCGCACGGTCCCGTCCTCTGCCCGGGGGATGTTGATGGCGGCCCAGGGGGAAGGGGGCAGACTCACCTGGGGCTGAGGTAAGACCACCCCTCACACACACACTTGCGCTCAACGTACATGACACCCCCGCACACTTTGGACAGAGCACAAAGGCAGCTTCTGTAGGTGTAACATTGACTTTAATAACCAAAGGAGTTCATGCACGTGCCCTAGCCCCTAAAACTCATCTGTGCCCTGCACCCATGCCAACTTACTCAGTGTCTAATTGTTTGGCCTTACGGGCCCTTTGACTACGTCTACGTGGTTCCCCAGACGGTACAGCAGAACTGGAGGTGGACTCCTGTGATTCCTGCCCTCTGACACTGGATCCCTTTGGCGGCCGTTTCCTGGGGCGTCCTGGCCTAGATGGGCTAGGCTGCGGCCCGGGCGACTGGGATGGCGAGCTGCCAGCCTGTCCTTCCCGTTGCCCACCCGATGCACCTGGGACGGAAGGGGGGGAGTCCGAGGTGTCGCGGTGTACCGGGACCTCCCCTACAGAGGGAGCCGGGACGGACCACACCACCTCCTCCTCCCTCGGGGTGCCCGATGGCCCCCAGGCCTCTACATGGGTGGGGGATGCGAACGGACTGGCCATCCGACGCCCCCCCGACATCTGGCGCTGCCAGTCCTGGAGGCCCGTGCTGGTATCGACAGGGGTCTGCAGGTTTGCAGCCATGGAGCCCAGGGTGTTGGGAAACCCTGTCTGTGACAGTGCGACGCCGGCTCGCACATGGCCACTGGCGCCGATGCCCTCAGCGATGGCCTGCAGAGACTGGGCCATGGCCTGCTGAGACTGGGCCATGGCCTGCAGAGACTGGGCTATGGCGTTGAGCACCTCTGCCATCTGGCGCTGGCACTGGCTCATGGCCTCCTGTGAGAGGGCAGCCATTTCCTGGGCCACAGATGCCGCCTGCACGGAAGGCCCCAGGCCTCGCAAACCGTTCCCCATGTCTGACACCGTCGCACCCATTGCCTCCACCGCGGACGCCACCCGTGCGGTGTCAGCCTGGGTGGCACGCATGACCGGCACCACTCCCAGCTCCTGGACGCGGGTGGACTCCTCCACCTGCGACCGCAGCCACCGCAAGCCGCCCGTCACCCTCTTCGCTCGTCTCCGTGTCGGTGGTTGCATCGGATCTATGTGTGGGTGTGGTAACTGCAGGAACCCGGGATCCATCTGGGCGGCAGATGTTCGCTTGGGCTGGGCTGCCCTCCGACCGCCCGGTCCCTCTGCTGCTCCTACCTCCACCTGCTGTACCGGGACGGCTGTGTTGTGCGCACCAGTGAGTGTACCAGACGCCTCATCACTAAAGTGCCCAACCGTGGTGAGTGTTTCTGCGATGGTGGAGGGTGTTGGTGACAGCAGTGGCGTTGTGTCGTGCTCTTCGTCCCACTCTGAGTCCATGCCACTTTGGGGTGGGGGTTCGTCTCCACCCATCCACTCTGAGTCACTGTCCGGTATTTCGTCTTCCTGGGTAGTGCTGTCCCGGGTAGGGGTGTCCTGGGTAGTGCTGTCCCGCGTAGGGGTGTCCTGGGTAGTGGTGTCCTGGGTAGTGGTGTCCTGGGTAGTGGTGTCCTGGCTCGGATGTGACGGGGGCCTGTGGCTGCCCCCCTCATCGCTGGGTGGTCGCTCCCGCACGTGACGGGGGTGTCGTCTCCCTGTTGCTCCAGGTCTCTCCGTCTCCTGTGGTGTGCGAGGGGCATCCTGCGGGCGTCGCATGCTGGAGGGTCCGGGTCTCTCCGTCTCCCGTGGTCTCCGAGGGGCATCCTGCGGGCGTCGCATGCTGGAGGGTGCGGGTCTCTCCGTCTCCTGTGGTCTCCGAGGGGCATCCTGCGGGCGTCGCATGCTGGAGGGTGCGGGTCTCTCCGTCTCCTGTGGTCTCCGAGGGGCATCCTGCGGGCGTCGCATGCTGGAGGGTGCGGGTCTCTCTGTCTCCTGTGGTCTCCGAGGGGCATCCTGCGGGCGGTCTGCATCTGCGGGGATGGGTGCCTGGACGTTTGGTCCTGCGATACACAATGAAGCATGCATGGTTAGACATCAGGCAGTGATCAGGTGATACGGGGGAGGGGGATATAAGGGAAGGGGGTTATGGGGACGGGCTGTCGGTGGCTCACTCGCTAGTACGCCCCCGACCTCTGCATCAGCAACCCCCCGGTCCTCAGATCCGCCAGCCAGTTCCAGGGCCCTTTCCTCGTGTACGGTCAGTGGCCTCTCGTCAGCGGGCCCTCCTCCAGTCCTCACATGCTCCCTATTGTTGTGTGCGCGCTTCTCGTGTGGGGGGGGGGCAGGGGTAAAAGGCAACAGTGTTAGGCAGGTATATGAATGCACGCCATCAGTTGCGCGTGCATTGCAGAGGTTAAGGTTAGGGCTGGATTCACTTGGGGACATGGGGGAGGGGGGATATGGGGGTTATGGGGGAGGGGGGATATAGGGGGGATATGGGAGAGGGGGGATATGGGGAGGGGGGATATGGAGGAGGGGGGATATGGGGGAGAGGGGATATGGGGAGGGGGGGATATGGGGGATATGGGGAGGGGGATATGGGGGAGGGGGGATATGGGGGAGGGGGGATATGGGGGATATGGGGGAGGGGGGATATGGGGAGGAGGGATATGGGGGATATGGGGAGGGGGAATATGGGGGAGGGGGGATATGGGGGAGGGGGGATATGGGGATGGGGGATATGGGGGAGGGGGGATATGGGGGAGGGGAGATATGGGGGAGGGGGGATATGGGGGATATGGGGAGGGGAGATATGGGGAGGGGGGATATGGGGGAGGGGGGGAAATGGGGGATATGGGGAGGGGGGATATGGGGGAGGTGGGGATATGGGGGAGGTGGGATATGGGGGAGGGGGATATGGGGAGGGGGGATATGGGGAGGGGGATATGGGGGAGGGGGGATATGGGGAGGGGGATCTGGGGAGAGAGGATATGGGGGATATGGGGAGGGGGATATGGGGGATATGGGGGAGGGGGGAAATGGGGGAGGGGGGATATGGGGGAGGGGGGTTATGGGGAGGGGGGATATGGGGGAGGGGGGATATTGGGGAGGGGGGATATGGGGATGGGGGGGATATGGGGTATGGGGGAGGGGGGATATGGGGGAGGGGGTATATGGGGATATGGGGAGGGGGGATATGGGGGAAGGGGGATATGGGGAGGGGGGGATATGGGGAAGGGGGATATGGGGAGGGGGGAAATGGGGGAGGGGGGGAAATGGGGGATATGGGGAGGGGGGATATGGGGAGGGGGGATATGGGGGAGGGGGGATATGGGAATATGGGGGATATGGGGGAGGGGGGATATGGGGAGGGGGGGATATGGGGGAGGCTCACCCTGCTTGCTCTGACGAGGTCGTTCACCTTCTTGTGGCACTGGGTGCCTGTCCGTGGTGTCAGGGCCACAGCGGTGACGGCCTCTGCCACTTCCCTCCACAGACGCCGTCTGTGGCGTGGGGCAACTCTGCGGCCGTGCCCGGGATACAGGGCGTCCCTCCTCTGCTCCACCGCGTCCAGGAGCGCCTCCACATCGCGTGACTCGAACCTCGGGGCTGAGCGACGGCCAGCCATCCAGTCGGGTGTTCCGGTCGGGTGTTCCGGTCGGGTGGGGGGGGAGCAGCGCGGCCTTATGAGCCGTCACGCCGTGCAGCGCGTATGACGCTACACGGCGTGAACCACTGCGCAAGCGCGGATCCCGTTACGTCGCTGTTAGCCCATTTTGGGCCGGAGACTATCGACCCATTTTTCCGACGTGACGCAAGTCGGATTTGCGCCGTTTTTTGCGCCGATCGGCGGACTTTCCGCCGATAACGGAGAATTTCGCCCATTATACTTACTTGTACTTATTTGTATCAATCCTTGGATGTGCTGACGCAAGCTACAATCCTGGATGAACCAGACTGGAATCGTAAAGCTACCTCACCAATTGACACCGTGTGCCACTGCTCACATATACATGTTAAACAAAAACTTCAATTGTGTTCCTGTCCCTCTAGCATTCTCAACAGTAGCTGCATCTCCGCTTATTATAGGATCATAGAATTTACAGTGCAGAAGGAGGCCATTCGGCCCATCGAGTCTGCACCGGCTCTTGGAAAGAGCACCCCAGTTAATCCCAAGTCACCACCCCATCCCCATAACCCCACCTAACCTTTTTTTGGGGGACACTATAAGAGCAATTTAGCATGGCCAATCTACCCAACCTGCACATCTTTGGACTGTGGGAGGAAACCGGAGCACCCTGAGGAAACCCACGCAGACACAGGGAGAACATGCAGACGCTGCACAGACATTTGACTCAAGCCAGGAATCGAACCTGGAACCCTGGAGCTGTGAAGCAACTGTGCTAACCACTGCTACCGTGACGCCCCTAACTCGCTAATTATTTTTTAGTATTTTTTCCAAAATGCATCTTTTCTCTCTCTCTTTCTCTCTCTTTCTCTCGCTCATATATTTCAATTGCTGCTTCACCTTTGATTCTCTTCTCATTATTTCTGATCTCTGATAGAAATATAAACATTCACTTTTTTATATAACACTCGACGGTCATGCTGTGGCCCAGTTATGGTTGCTATGGCAGCGGTTGTTCACATTGCTGGAAAGGTTTTTATGTTTGTTTTGAAGACAAATCTGCAAATGCTGTCTGACCTGTTTGCATTCCTGAAAATGCTTCCCTGCCATTCTGAGTAGTTTGCTATGAGCTGAGCCTCTGGACCTTGTTTCTTTTCCATTTTGCTTTGTGTTCCTCTTGAGGTGTTGGGGAAATGTCATAGTAAATGATTCAAGGGGCGTCCTGCCACTGAATAATGTGCACTGCATCACCTGCCACAATCGCCCCCTTTCCAACTCACGGGGATACTGCCTGTCCCCTGGAGCAGCAGTCTCAACATCGTCTTTTGTTAAGCTGCTAATTTTGAGTCTTGGAGCTTGTGGAACATGTGTTAAAATACTGTTAACATCTTGTACCAAGCACTAGGAAGCAGCACAGTGGCACAGTGAAGGTGACTATCTGTGTGGAGTCTGCATGTTCTTCCTGTGTGTGCGTGGGTTTTCTCGAGTGCTCAGGTTTCCTCCCACAGTCCAAAGATGTACAAGTTAGGTGGATTGAGCATGCTAAATTGCCCCTTAGTGTCCAGGGGTGTAAAGTTTAGGTCATGGGGATAGGGTGGGGGAGCGGGCCTAGGTAAGGTGTGTCGTGTTAGGTACGTTGGTCAAACATTGGCTGCAACTGGATGCAGCTTAGATCAGAAAGATACTCCAGACCTTGAAGTTAGTTCAATCAGGTTTATTGAACTAATAGCACAGTTCTCTGTGAGTTTGACTCTCTGCTAACTTAAGTGTGGTTACTCTGTCTGACTGAACCAGACTAGCTCTTAGCCACGTGGTGGAAGTGTGAGATTGTAACAACACCCTTGACTGACTCTCTGGATGTTCATCAGTGGAAAGAGGTGGAGTGTGAGTGCCTCATGTCTTTTGTAGTCAGATCCCACCCCTGAGTGTCCTGCCTGCTTATTGGTCATGTCCTGTTCTCTGTGTCCATTAGCTGCTTGTCTGTATATCATTATGTGTGTGTCTGCATATCATGACAAGGTGCTCATTCAGAGAGTCCGTGCAGACCCAATGAGCCGAATGGCTTTCCTCTGTACTGTAGGAATTCTACGTGTCTATGGAAGCTGGCGTATTCCTAGGTTTCTTACTTTTTTTATATCCCTTTGAAGCTTTGGTATTTTCTTTGAGCTCCCCTTACCCCCAGTTTAGTGTGGCTCTTTTCTTTCACCACCTCCCTCACTGTCCGCCACCACCAGGAATCCGTCCTTTTATGTGTAAGAAATGCCCACAGATTTACCCCAACAGGATCATTAATGGGAGGCAACAGTTCAATATGAGCCATGTCTGGGGTTGGCTTGGAAACTCTTTCTGGTTGACGAAAGGCCCTGGCACATCCAATATAAGTCTTAATTCCAGGCTTATTATCCTATGTTCCCGCCATGACTCTCAGTCGGTCTGTGTTAGATTGACTGCTCTATCTTGGCATCTTGACCTTTTCTATCAACTCCTTTTTATTGACTCTCAGAATGTGGACATTGTGGCTAGGGTGAGCATTTATTGCCTTCCCCCACAACCATCTCCTTGCCTTCGTGAAAGTGACCTATTTCCTGAACTTCTGCCGTCCAGGGTGGGCTGGTGAAGATGCTGCTACAGTGCTGTCAGGTAGGGAGTTCCGAATTTTGACAAATCGATGACGAAGTTTAAGGTGTCGCCATTCTACCTCGCCCTCTGCCACGTTTCATTCTGGCAGTGTTGATCCCCAACATTCCCTGTCCCTTTCTTCCCAACACTCACCCACATTTTAAAAAAAATTATTTCATGGAATGTGGGTGTCGCTGGCTAGGCCAGCATCAGTTGCCCATTCCTCATTGTCCTTGAGAAGGTGGTGGTGAGTTGCTTTCTTGAGCCGCTGCAGTCCATGTTGTGTAGGTACACACACAGTGCTGTTAGGGATGGAGCTCCAGGATTTTGACCCAGCGACAGTGAAGGAACAACATATTTCCATGTGTCGGAAGTGGAGGGAGGGATTGTTGACGGCGTGTGGGGTGCCAATCAAGCGGACTGCTTTGTCCTGGATGGTGTCACACCTTTTGGTGTTGTTGGAGCTCCACTTCACCAAGCAAGTGGCGTGTGTTCCACCACACTCTGGACCTGGGCTTTGTAGATGGTGGACAGACTTTCAGGAGTCAGGAGGTTGGTGGAATTGCAGATAGCAATGAGGACTGTCAGAGGACACAGCAGGATTTAGATCGTTTGGAGACTTGGGTGGAGAGATGGCAGATGGAGTTTAATCCGGACAAATGTGAGGTAATGCATTTTGGAAGGTCTAATGCAGGGAGGGAATATGCAGTGAATGGTAAAACCCTCAAGAGTATTGACAGTCAGAGAAATCTAGGTGAACATGTCCACAGGTCACTGAAAGGGGGCAACACAGGTGAAGAAGGTAGTCAAGAAGATGCTTGCCTTCATTGGCCGGGGCATTGAGTATAATAATTGGCAAGTCATGTTGCAGCTGTATAGAACCTTAGTTAGGCCACACTTGGAGTATAGTGTTCAATTCTGGTCGCTACACTCCTAGAAGGATGTGGGGGCTTTAGAGAGGGTGCAGAAGAGATTTACCAGGATGTTGCCTGGTATGGAGGGCATTAGCTATGAGGAGAGGTTGAATAAACTCGGTTTGTTCTCACTGGAACGACGGAGGTTGAGGGGGTGACCTGATAGAGGTCTACAAAATTATGAGGGGCATAGACAGAGTGGATAGTCAGAGGCTTTTTCCCAAGGCAGAGGGGTCAATTACTAGGGGGCATAGGTTTAAGGTGCGAGGGGCAAGGTTTAGAGGTGATGAACGAGGCAAGTTTTTTACATAGAGGGTAGTGGGTGCCTGGAACTCGCTGCCGGAAGAGGTGGTGGAAGCAGGGACGATAGTGACATTTAAGGGACATCTTGACAAATACATGAATAGGATGGGAATAGAGGGATATGGACCCCGGAAGTGCAGAATATTTTAGTTTAGATGGGCAGCATGGTCGGCACAGGCTTGGAGGGCTGAAGGGCCTGTTCCTGTGCTATACTTTTCTTTGTTCTTTGTTTGTTTTTTGAGGTGAGTTCTTTTCTGCAGAACCCCCCAGCCTCTGACTTGCTCTTGCAGCCACGGTATTTAGTTCAGTTTCTGGTCAATGGTAACTTTCCCCCAGGATGTTGATCGTGGGGGATTCAGCGATGATAATGCAGGCTCTGGGCGCCCCATCTCCTGCACTCAATGTAGCTTCAGTACTCTGCTATTTGGTGCAGTGCCTGTTTTCTCTCGCCCACTCAGCCCGCCTGCCAGCTTCTGCCTTACTGCTGATTTTCCAACAAAATAAGTACCATTGCAAGAATTTAATTGGCAGGATTCAGCTCACAGTTTATTTTAGAACTCTGTCATTTGGAGCAGCAGCTCGCTGTAGAAATTGACTGCAGCCAAGGGCTCCAGGAGCGATAGAGCCAAGAGCTATGCTGAGAGGGGAGGAGCTGCATGCCACAGTGCAGGTTGCAGAGAAACCTCAAACCGTGGAGATGGAAGTAGCCATGAACTGCAGAGAGAAGTGGGAAAACCAAGCTGAGGAATGGATAGGGCCCAGGAACAGAGCTGGCGGATAGGGAGGAGCTGAAGGGAAGTAAAGCCAGCAGCTGAAAAGATAGGAAGGGGTGAGGAGCCAGGAATCACAGCAAGGGATGTAATCAGAGAGGAATTGACAAAAGATGAGGGTGGTTCAGGAATCACGCTGAATGATGTGGATAGGTTAGCAGGAATGTATAGATGGCCTGAGCTTCCATCCAACTATAGCATGCTTCTGGAAGGTGATCTGGTCAATATTATTCCATCCGAATCACCCCTTTGCCAACGGGTCAGCTCTCCCCACTCTTCTCTGCAACTACCTCCAGAACATCTGTTCACTTATGAACCAGGCCCTGACCATGCATGAATCTACTGAATGCGGCCTTGATGGAAGCCTGGCTGAGGACTGATGACACGTTCCCCACTGGATACACTTTCTACCACTTGCTCTACCCAAACTGCCATGCTCATCAAAGTCACAAATGGCATCCTCTGTGACTGTGACAAAGGCAAACTAACCCTCCTCATCATTCTCAGCCTGTTCACAGAATTTAGCATGGTTGACCACACCGTCCTTTTCAAAAGCCTCTCCACTGTCATCCAGATGTGGGACTACTCTCACATGCTTCCATTCTTATCCATCTAATCATAACCAGAGAACGACCTGCAATGGCATCTCTTTCTGTTCCGGTGTCCCCCAAGAATCAATCCTGGCCCCTTCCTATTTCTCATCTATGTGTTGCCCCTTGAGGGCATCATCCAAAAGAACAGCATTAGCTTTCACAAACACGCTGACAACACCCAGCTCTATCTCACCATCACCTCTCTCAGCTTCCCCAGTGTTGTAAATTATCCAACATCCAGTGCTGGATGAGCAGAAATTTCCTCCAATGAAATATTGGGAAATCTGAAGCCATTGTCTTCGGACCTGCTGCAAACTCGGTTCCGTAGTTACCAACTCTATCCCCCTCCCTGGCAACCGCCTGAGGTTGAAGCAGTTGTTTCTCAAACTTGGTGACATCCTTTATACCGTGATGAGCTTCCGTACTCATATCTGTGCCATCACTAAGGTCACATATCTCCACTTCCCTAACATTGCCTGACTCCACCTCTACCTTATCTCATCTGCTGAAATAGACATTCATACCATCTTTACATGGAACATACAGTGCAGAAGGAGGCCATTCGGCCCATCGAGTCTGCACCGACCCACTTAAGCCCTCACTTCCAACCTATCCCCGTAACCCAAGAACCCCTCTTAACCTTTTTTGGTTACTAAGGGCAATTTATCATGGCCAATCCACCTAACCTGCACGTCTTTGGACTGTGGGAGGAAACCGGAGCACCCGGAGGAATCCCACGCAGACACGGGGAGAACGTGCAAACTCCGCACAGACAGTGACCCAGCGGGGAATCGAACAAGGGACCCTGGCGCTGTGAATCCACAGTGCTATCCACTTGTGCTACCGTGCTGCCCACATGCTTTACCTTTGGATTTGACTATTCCAGCCCACTCCTGCCAACTTATAATAGTATCCCTGCAGTGCAGAAGGAGGCTATTTGGCCGCCGTATCCCTGGTGCTGAGGCAGCAGTGCTAAGCACTGTGCCACCGTACGGGCCTACATTTTACCCACTGTAAACCGGACATCATCTAACTCAGCTGCCCATGTGGTAATTCGCACCAAGTCCTGTACCGCTAAGACTCCCACGTTCACCATTGATTCCCATGAGCAAACCATCATTTTTAAACTTCTTCTTGTGTCAAATCCTTCCATGGTCCCACCCGTCCTGATCCCTTTAATCTCCTATAACCCCATGACCCTTTGAAAGATGTATGCTCATCTAATTCTGGCCTCTTCAACATTCCTGGTTTAATTCTACCTTTGGTGACTGTGTCCTCAGTTACTCCAGCCTAAGCTCTGAAAGTTTCTCCATAAACCTCTCAGCCTCTACATCTCTCTCTCTCTATCCTCCTTTAGACACCCCTCAAAACTTAGCCCACGATTAACCTTTTGAGCATCTGCCTAATATCACATTATGCGGCTCAGTGTCATGTTTTGCTTTGGATTTCTCCTGTGATTTGTTATGTTAAAAGTGTTGGATCTTGTTGTGATATAAGAAGGTATTAACTGGACAAGTAGGGGGACGATTCGCAATCTGTACCACCAGGCTGCACAATTTGATCCGGTGAAACTCCGCAGATTTGGACCAACTAAACAGTGGCCGGGGTTCTCTGCTTCAAGTCTGCCCCACTGCCAGCGAAGTTGGAGAATTTAGTGTGCGGTTCGCTCCTCCCGCCGCTTGTCAATGGGATTTCCCATTGAAGCCGCCCCATGCCTCTGGGAAACCCAATAGGCGGAGGTCTGCAGCCGGCAGAACCATAGAATCCTGCAGCCAGAGAACGGTCGGAGAAAGTCGCCCGTTTTCCCTCGCAAGCTTCCACCCGAGATCTCTGGGTCTAAATAAATGGTTGTTACATCTAAAGCGTGAGAGATTGTTCTCCAAATCATGCAAAATTTTTAATGTTGCTGTCATTTGATTTGCAGCTTTTTACCACAATGACTGCCTTCCCTGTATGCCAGAGATCTGGCTGACCATACATAATATGATTGTAATGGTGGATTTAAGTGAATAAACAATTTAGTGCCTGTGATATACTATGATACTCTGGTAAAAGTACCACATCGTTCTCAGTTCAAACAGCCTTAACATTACTTTGATTAAAGAACATGCAGTTTTTTTCTACATGAATCGCTGGGTAGAATTAAAAGCTTGCATGGTAGAGATGACACAGGATTGTGAAATGAATTCAACAGCTAAGGAACCACTGCGTCTGAGAATATAGAAAGAGCTCATGAGTCTCTGCTGCTTTCTTTTGATGTGGAAATTGGACAGATATTAAAGGGATACACTTATAAGCACTTGGCTCCCATAGGAATGAGCAGGAAATTGCTTTGAGAAGACTGTTAGAAGAAATAATTACATTGTTTTAGCAATGGAAATTAATAGGTATTGCATTTTCTACTGATTAAATGGTGCAGTTTCTTGAAACCGTCACCACAGAATAAAGGGAATGCCGCCACCAGCTACTCACAGCGAATGGCTTGGAGTGAAAGAAGCAGTTGGGCCACAATCCCCAAAGGTCCTTTGCCATGATTCCAGTCAGGTGGACAAAGGACTGCTGTGGCCAGCCTAATCAAAGACAGGCAAGGCAAGGCAACCACGCTGACCAGCATTTGTGTCGCAACCTGTGTCGAACTGTAACACCTCAGAGTGCTTTCCAAATTGGAAAAAATGCACACTCAATCAGGTTCAGAATGCACTCCTGAGGAAGGGCAAGGGAATGTTACTTTTGACAGCATCCGAATACCGGAAGCATTCACGGGGCAGTTCTGAGGGAATAGCGCACGAGACCAAGGGCCGAGGAGTTGAAAGATTCAGCAGCTTCCGAGATGTAGAATCACCCAGTTTCAGTCATCTCCACAGGAGGCTTAAATTGAGTTGACAGATTTGAGAATGAGCACGTTTCTCAACACTAGTTCACTGCAAGATAGTGAGCCTCTGGAGCTTAACAATGAGGGCGAGAATGGGTGCAAAACCTGAGTGCGGGAGAGGACTCAGGGCGCTTTAGAAGCATGGATGAAGGCTGCAATTCTGCTCAAATGAAATTGTTATTCCTGCCACTTAGCTTTGCTGCCAACCCAAATTTAAATCAATGGGACTCGATGAAGGTCATGATGTTTGCAATCTGGTTTTGTCACATTGTGTTGACATCATGCAGAATCTGGGCAGTCGGACGTCATAATAAAAAGAATCCAAACTCTGAATCACAAGATGCCAGTTCATCTTTGTGTAGCGTGTGTACATTAGAGTGGTATAGGGTGGGTAGAGAGAAACCGTTTTCTCCAATGGGGAGACAATGTAACATTAGAGCTTGCAGAAAAATCTTGAAGCATTTTTTCACTCAGAGGCTAGTAGAAATTTGAAGTTCTCTCCCTAAAAGACTTGGGCTAGGATTCTGCTCCCCCCCACCCCCTCTCATCCCCCTCCCGCAGTGGGTCTTTCCATGGCAGATGCAGGGATCATTTGGACCCCGCGCGGGGTCTTCCACTCCCGCCAAAGTCTGTGGCTTTTGGCATGGTTCGCCAGCCCCGCCGCTGGGAACTTTGACGGGACTGGAAGATCCTGCTGGTGGGAAGGGCCCGAAAATCCCATCTTTGGAAGGTAGGTCAGTTGGAACTTTCCAGACCGAGATGGATCGCTATTTGTAAGGTAAAGAGATAAGGAGTAGAGGTGGGAGAATCAAGTGAAAGCCAGATCAACTATGATCTAATTGAACAGTGGGGAGGGGTGGGAGAGGGGCAGGGAGGGGCCGGTAGAATGGCTTCCTCCTGTTCCAAATGTTCCACTGCTGTTTTACTCATAAATTTCAGTATTAGGGCTGTCTTAAGAATTTCCATGTGTTGAAACCAGAAGACTGACACAGGGCTGCTGAAGAAATCCTGGTCTTGACAAAGTTTTCTTTCCCGAGGCCATAAATGGGCAGTCACATCAGTTTCAAAAACAAAATGTTGGCAACTTGATGGAGAATAAGGATCCAAGGATTTCTTCCTGCTTTTGATTGCAAAATCTCTCACATGCTGCTCAATGAAGAATAATAACTAAAGTACTGGGATCTATTTATACCTCACACCCAAGTGGCTACTTTTCACGCATAAGCCTGGACAATGGCAAGTTGACCACTGGGGACAGTGAGGCAAGCCTAATCTTTGTTTTGGGAGGCCAATAATACTTCAGTGAGTTATTGGTCATGGTTCAATTTGTAGCCTTTGATAAGTTATGGGTTCAAATCCCAGAGACTTGACAACAGAAACACTCCAGTGTCGTAAGTACCACCTCTCAGTGAGGCGCTAAATCAGCTTGTCGGCTCCCTCAAATAGACGCAAAGGATCCCATGGCAGTATTTTAGAAGCAGTGGAAGGAAGATCTCTGTGTGAACTGATCAATATTTATAATTTGAGAAAGTCACTCAGAAAAATTACTTGGTCCCAAACACATTGTTGTTTGTGGAATCTTGCTGTTTGCAAATGGGCTGTTCTGTTCCCTGTATTAAAACTGTGATCACAGTTTTGAAGAAGCACTTCAGTGGCTGTGAAAAAGTTTGAGATATTCCGAGGTGGTAAAGTACACTATATAAATGGAGAATTATTACACTGGTGGCTGAATGTTCGGAATGAGGATTGGACTGGCTTTCTTCCTGTCCTTGACAGCTGAGAATCTCGTCATGTAATGCATTTCTCAGTGGAGCAGAGAGGTGAATAAATATATTCAAAAAGTCTCTCTGAGATAAGGAGAGGGAATAAATAGTACTTTTAAATGAAATGGTTCCAGTGCAGGCAGCAATTTTGATTGCCTTAGCAAATTTGTATTTTGAGTTTTAGCAGGGAGTCCTATTAAACTACATTTTGGAGAAGGCATGTGGTGAAGTGGTTAGCACTGAGGACCTGGGTTCAAATCCTGGCCCTGGATCACTGTCCATGTGGAGTTTACACATTCTCCCCGTGTCTGCATGGGTTTCACCCCCACAACCCAAAAAATTGCAGGTTAGGTTGATTGGCCACGCTAAATTGCCTCTTAATTGGATAAATAATAATTGGGTACTCTAAATTTTTTTTTTTTATAACTACATTTGGTTGCTGATTAAGCCTCATTTTGTTTTTATCTTTTTAATTACTGGATTTTTATTGCCCTTTGATTTTATGACCCCACTGCCAGATTTGCAGAGGTAGAAGATGTGTTGAATATGACAATCTTGTTCCTCAGTGGCAAAAGTGCGATAATAAATGGAGTGACTTTGTGGTAAATGGAGAGACTCAATGGTAGAATTCTTCATTAAGATGGAGAGTGACACAGTTAAGTCTGAGACTAGGGTCCTGAACTTAAAGAAAGCGAACTTTGATGGTATGAGATGTGCATTGACTAGGATAAGCTAGCAAAGGATACTTAAGGGGTTGACGCTGGATAGGCAATGGCAGACATTTAAAGAACACATGGATGAACTTCAACAATTGTACATCCCTGTCTGGCGCAAGAGTAAGTCAGGGGAGGTAGCTCAACCATGGCTAACAAGGGAAATCAGGGCAGTGTTAAAGCCAATGAGGAGGCATAGAAATTGGCCAGAAAAAGCTGCAAGCCTGAGGATTGGGAGAAATTTAAAATTCAGCAGAGGAGGACAAAGGGTTTAATTCGGAAGGGGAAAATAGAACATGAGAGTAAGCTTGCAGAAAACATAAAAACTGACTGCAAAAGCTTCTATAGATATGTGAAGAGAAAAAGACTGGTAAAGACAAATGTAGGTCCCTTACAGTTAGAATCAGGTAATTCATAATGGGCAACAAAGAGACGGCGGACAAATACTTTGGATCTGTCTTCACTAAAGAGGACACAAATAACCTTCCGGAAATGCTAGGGGACAGAGGGCCTAGCATGAAGGAGGAACTTAAGGAAATCCTTATTAGTCAGGAACTTGTATTAAGGAAATTGACGACATTAAAACCCAAAAAGTCCCCAGGACCTGATGCTCTGCATCCAAAAGTACTTAAGGAAGTGACCCTAAAAATAGTGGATGCATTGTGATCATTTTCCAGCATTCAAGAGACTCTGGAAGAGTTCCAATGGAGTGGAGGGTAGCTAATGTAACCCCACTTTTTAAAAACTGAGGGAGAGAGAAAACGGGGAATTATAGATCAGTTTACCTGACATCGCGAGTGGGGAAAATGCTGGAGTCAATTATTAGGGATGAAATAACTGAGCATTTGGAACATGGGGACAGCATAGATCCAAGTCATCAGCATGGATTCACTAACGGGAAATCATGCTTGACAAACCTGGAATTTTTTGAGGGTGTGACCAGTAGAGTGGACAAGGGTGAACCAGTGGATGTTGTGTATCTGGACTTTCAAAAGGCTTTTGGCAAGGTCCCACACAAGAAATTAGTGAACAAAATTAAAGCACATGGTATCGGAGGTAATGTAATTGACCTGGATAGAGAACCGGTTGGCAGCCAGGAAGCAGAGAGTGGGAATAACCGGGTCCTTTTCAGAGTGGTGGGCAGTGACTAGTGGGGTACTGCATGGTTCAGTGCTGGGACCCCAGTGTTCACAATGCACATTAATGATTTGGATGAAGGAATTGCATACAATATCTCCAAATTTGCAGACGACACTAAGCTGGCTGGCAGTGTCTGCTGTGAGAAGGATGCAAAGAGGCTGCAGGGTGACCTGGACAGGCTGGCTAAGTGGGTAAAAAATTGGAAAATGCAATATGATATGGATAAACATGAGGCTTTCCACTTTGGTGGCTAAAACAGGAAGACAGATTATTATCGGAATGGTGGCAGTTTAGGAAAAGGGGAAGTGTAACGAAACCTGGGAGCCATGGTGAAACAGTCGCTGAAAGTTGCCATGCAGGTACAGCAGGCGGTGAGGAAAGCTAATGGCATGCTGGCCTTCATAGCGAGAGGATTTGAGTGTAGGAGTAGGGATGTTTTGCTGCAGTTATACAGGGCCTTGGTGAGGCCATGTCTTGAATATGGTGTGCATTTTTGGTCCCTTAGTTTGAGGAAGAGCATTCTTGCTATTGAGGGTGTCCAGCGAAGGTTCACCAGACTAATTCACGAGATGGTAGGACTGTCATATGAAGAAAGACTTGAGCAACTGGGCTTGTACTCACTGGAGTTTAGAAGAATGAGAGGGGATCACATAGAACCATATAAAATCCTGATAGGACTGGACAGGCTAGAAGCGGGAAGAATGTTCCCGATGATGGGGTCATCCAGAACTAGGGGATCATAGCCTAAGAATAAAGGGTAAGCCATTCAGGACTGAGATGAAATTCTCCCAGTGTTGTCAGGCATCTCTCAGAGAGTTATGAACTTGTGGAATTCTCTACCACAGAAAGCTGTTGGGGCCAGTTTGTTGGATATATTCAAGAGGGAGCTGGACCTGGCCCTTGCGGCTAAAGGGATCTAGGAGTTTGGAGAGAAAACGGGACTGGGATACTGAATTTGCATGATCATATTGAATGGTGGTGCAGGTTTGGAGGGCCGAATGGCCTATTCCTGCACCTAGTTTCTATGTTTCCATGTGCCTGTGGATGGTGGATTCCTTTCTTAATGAGCTGCTTTATATTTGTAGTTACTAGCTCATAATAGCCTGAATGGATCCCTTTTGACTAGATTTGTTGCTATCCTAAATGAATAAAAGACTCAAAAACTGTGGCAGGGGGAAAAAGGCAGAAAATCTAATCAAGGGGTTAAGATACCATCATAAGAAGTAATTTGAATCAACCAACTAGACCCCCAAAAAGCTGGATCTCTTTATTGGCCCTAATGCACAACAGCTAGTGAAGGAATCTGGAATCATACAACAGCATCACAGTCTTTGCAGCTTTTTCTTATTTAGATGATAGATCTCAGGAAATATTACAAACTAGTGTATATTATAAAGCTAAAGTAACTCATCCATTAGCATGAATGATATCAAAATCATGTAACAATGGCGCTATAGATAACAGTTAAATTGTAAGAAGTTAGACTGTGGAATCATAATTCATCGTAATATTTCAGCAGTGTTTGAAATTAAAAACAGGCTATTGTGATAATCCACTGCAGTAATACATTGCGGTCCAACTTAAACATTAATATTTCATGTTTTGAAACAGTCTGGAAAGCATAATGGAACCATTATGGGTTAGAGCAGACGTCCGCTGGGGAGAAAAATGGGTGTAGTAAATGGCAGATAAATCCCACCTGTGACTTGTGTGCCACAAGAATTGATCGCACTCTGATATGAGTTCCACCTTCCCATTCGCTGGTAGGAAAAGAGATGCTTGAACTTGTCATTTGTTGCGGCAGTTCTAAGAATTTGTTTAAGGAGTTTCCACAAGGATAAGCGGTACTCTGGTGTACAGGAATACACTGTGTTGAAGCCACTACTATGGGCAAGTTGCTTCACTGAGGCAGTGGGCTGACGCTATATGTGCTGATCCAGAATGTTCACTTAACTGCTCCAGTGGTTCTCTATTGTTTCCACTGCTCAAAGCTTCTCCTCACAGACAGGGTGAGCGCAGACAATGAAGCACTTGTACGGTCAGCTTTCTCTCAGTAGTTGTCTCCCAACAAGTTGAAGTCAAGCCAAAACATGCCTGACAACACTGGTCAGAATTTCAGCACGGCCTATTATTTTGGCCCCCGGGCAACTGGTGTTGTTGCCTCTACAGCATCTTACTGCTTTGAAGACAATGGCCAGAATTACCCGGCCGTTGGAATTCTCTGTTCCCGCTGGTAGCAGGTTTCCCAGTGGGGTGGCTTCAATGGGAAATCCCCTTGACAAGTGGCGGGAAGGTAGAATCCACTGCCAGTGAATGGTGCGCCACGAAGGAACACGCGACTGGGGGAATGGAGAATCCAGCCCAATATGTAATTCATCCCTTGAGTTCTATTGGGAATGCAGCAAAACTCATTCTTTTCTGGGCTTCAGACAGATACTCCAATAGATGAGCCCGCTCCTTATGAACCGAGAGGCTCATGGTCAGGCCAGCAGTCAAACAGAAACCCTTACGTTGAGAAGCAGATGATACAGTAAGGTAAGGCCTTTGACCTCTGGGTAAAGGACTTCTCTGTCTGTTGGCTGACCTGTGTGAAATAAGCATCAGGGGTTTCAATCCAATTCCAAGCCTGAAAGGGCTCATAACTCAGAGAATGGCCCTCAATTTAGCATTTCTTAGCCATCTCTCTCAGATCAATGGCCTGGTCTGGCAAATGGAAAACACATGTCACGTTGTTGCGATAGTGGGTGCTGGGCACATTGTTGAGGTAGAGGGATGGGAGATTTTCTCTGCTCTATCTGACTTGGTCATACTTGATGAGATATAAACCTGAAGCGGAAACAGTTCAATTCCCCAGCACTAACCCCTCACTCACATTACTGAATAAAAATCTTTTTTTAATAAATGCACGATCTGCATTTAACTTACAGGATATTGCTGGAGCTCTTCAACCATCTCCTACACTTAGAAAGGCAGTGGAACAAACACTCTGCCAATGTGTGGGTTAGCTATTCCGCACGGGATAGATTGATCGCAAATGATCGAAGCAGAATAAGCAAAGACGATGTATGGTTTGCTTAATGCAACTATTTAAATGATACAGATAATAACAAGCACTCAATCCTTCAGGAATAATAGGCAGGATTCTCTAAAAATGGGGCTATGTCCCCACTCCAGTGGGAAAACCGGCAGCAAAGACTCTGGCGTCAACGGCCCCTGAAAATGAGGAATTCTCACCTTTCTAGAGGGCGAGGTTGCCAGCGGAGTCGTCCATGCAGTTCCAGGCAGCGCCGAATGCCCGACGCGTGTTTGCGCATGTGCGGAACGGCCGGCGTGATCTCGCGCATGCGCGGACCAGTCGGCGTATTTCCGCACATGCACAGAACGGGCGGCGTATTTCCGTGCATGCGCAGGGGGTTCCCTTCTCCGCGCCGGCCCCCGTGCAATATGGCCTTCTTTCCTCCGCGCCGGCCCCCGGAGCCTTACAGGGGGCCGGCGCAGAGGAAAGAAGGCCCCCGACGGAACCAGCCCGCCCGCAGATCGGTAGGCCAGGCCACCATGGGGCCACCCCGGGGTCGGATCTCACTCCACCCCACCCCCCCTCCCCTCTGCCCCCGCACGTGCACCTGCCAGGTCCCGCCGTGTGTGAGGTGAGTAATTCACGGCGGTGGAACTGGGCAAAACCTTATGGCCACTCGGCCCATCAGGGCCTGGGAATCGCCGGGGGGGCCGCTGCCAATGGCCCCGACCGGCATGGCGGGAATCCCGCCGGCCCCCGCAAAAAGGGTGCCGGAGAATAGGGCAGCTGGTGTCTGGGCGGCAGGGTGGGATTCGCGCCTCCCCCCGGGGATCGGCCAATGCATCTGAAATCATTCTTTGGCCTGATAATAACAATCTCATCTGGGTTACTTCCTCATTGCCCCACAAAAGCTCTCTTATTGGCCTCAGAAGTACGAGTGAACCCAAAGCGTGGTTTTGAGAGAATCCCCTGACACCTTTTGAAGCTCCCCCAGGAGTAAAAGAAATAAGAAAAATGGGCAGCTCCCAAACTGCTTCATTTAACCCTAAAACAGCATTTTCTGTACAACCTGAGACCATATGTTGTCAGAAGAATGGAGTGAGAGATGGGCCGTGGAGGAGGTGATGTCATGACTTTTCAACTAAGTTGAAGAGAGAAACCATTGTTCTGCAGATTGCAAGTTTTTTTTAAAAAGTCATCTGGAGGGAGGAATTGTGATGTATGTATCTTCTGTGAGCGATGTGATCTATGTGTCAGATGTGAGTATCATCATGTTAATTTAACCCTAAACAGACCTCCCAACTGTTTGGTTGTGTGTGAATTCATTCCCTGGAGGCAGATACAGGACTGAACCCTTTGTAATATTGCCAAAGAATTTGTGAGTACACTCAGAGAAAGAACTTACATTTGTTTGACACCTTTTAAGGCACTGCACAGCCAAACAAGTAATAATCTTTACTGTCACAAGTAGACGTACATTAACACTGCAATGAAGTTACTGTGAAAAGCCCCTATAACACTTGTTATTGGGAAAGTGCATCTAACTATAAACTACATGTAGTTTTAGCTTGATAGGGGAGGCAGTGGCATATTGGTATTGTTGCAGGTCTAGTAATCCAGAGACCCAGGGTAATGATCTGGAGACCTGGGTTCAAATCCCACCATGGCAGGTGATGGAATTTAAACTCAATAAAATTTCTGGAATTAAAAAAGTCTAATGATGACCATGAAACCATTGTTGATTGTCAGATCAACCCATCTGATTCACTCATGTCCTGTAGGGAAGAAAACCTGCCATCCTTACCTGGTCTGGCCAACATGTGACTCCAGACCCACAGCAATGTGGGTGACTCTTAACAGCCCCCTCAAGGGCAATTAGGGATCGGCAATAAATGCCTGCGACACCCACATCCCATAAACGAATAAAAGAAAAGTACCAAAAGACAGAATTATGCACAAAATGCAACCTTTTGTTCATTGATCTATTCTTGACTCTCGCTGACCCTCAGCGATATCATCCAAAATCGCATAAGTTTTCACATGTATACTGACGTCACTTACTATCACCTCTTTTCACCCCCCTCAACTGCCTCTCTAGCGTCACACCGCTTGCCCGACATTTGATATAAGATCAGCAATGACTTCCTGTCGCCAAATATTGGGAAGATTCAAACCATTGGGCGGGATGTTCCAGTCCTGCCTGCCCAGAGACTGGTAATTCCCACCCAAGGTCCACGGACCTTCAAATGGTCTGTCAAATTTTCCATCCCATCTGCAACTATCCCGGCAGCGGGCAGGACTGGAAAATTTACCCCAATATCATTGGCGGCAGCCACTAATTTTATTCCCTCTCCACCGTGTCGACCTCTGATAACTGTCTGGAGTTGAGCGAAACGGATTGTAACCTGGCATTTTGTTTGACCTGAAGTTGAGTTTCCGGCAACATATCTCTCCCAATTTACCAAGAATGTTTATTTCCACCACTGCAACATAGCTTGACAGCGACTTTCCCCCAGCTCATCTATTGCTGAAATCTTCATTCAGAACTCTGTTCCCTCTGGGTTTGACTATTCCATTGCTCTCCCAGCAAATCTCCCATCTGCACCTTACGTGAACTTCCACTCATCCAAACTCTTGCTACTTGTATCAACTCGCTCCAAGTCTCATTCATCTATCATCCCAGTAGTTACAGACCTTCACTGCCTCCCCATCAAACAACACCTCAATTTTAAAATCCTCATTCTTGTTTTCAAATCCCTCTTACAACTTCCTCTCTTTCGAGCTTTCTCCAGCCCTCGCAGCCTTTGAGATTGATGTACCGTCAGTTACCACGAGACGAGAATGGTGAAACAATCGAGGCTTTATTGCACAAGATGTTGAGCCTCCTGCAGCTGGAACCAGAATAGGAGCAGCGCAGGAGAGCATACACTTTTATACCCCACCTGCTGGGAGGAGCCAGCAGGCTGGGATTTACTGTGGTATCTGTAATACATGGGCAGTACCGTAATACATGCAATGTGTTACTGGCGGTGTTTACCACATTCACCCCCTGTTTAAAAAAAGAGTCCAGCGGGGGTGAAGAAAAGCATTACACATTGAGTCTGTCGGGGGCTCTGACCCTCCGCTGCGATCGCCTCAGACCTGGTGGTGATGTGGGCGCCGGCGTGGTCACCTGCGACTCCGGGAGCGTGTTGTCCTCGTCTTCGTCACCCCTTAGTGGATTCATTGAGGGGACAGATCCTGCTGGGGTGGGGGCTGCGGTGAGCTTCGGTGGTGGGAGGGTGTGTGGCGCAGGGGTGAATGAGGCAACCGGGGGGGAAGGAGCGGTGTCAGGTCGGGGGTTGTGGGTGGGGACCCAGCGGGTGGCAGGTCCCAGAGGGAAACTGTGTCCTGTCGCCCGTTGGGGTTGCCATGTAGGCGTACTGAGGGTTTGCATGGAGGAGGTGGACTTTCTCAACCAAGGGGTCCGATTTATGGCTCAGCACATGCTTCCGGAGAAGGACGGGTCCAGGAACTGTCAGCCATGTTGGGAGTGAGACCCCGGAGGTGGACTTCCTGGGGAAGGCAAACACACGTTCGTGAGGGGTCTCATTAGTGGCGGTGCACAGGAGCGACCGGATGGAGTGGAGCACATCGGGGAGGACCTACTGCCCGCGGGAGACCGGGAGATTTCTAGACCGAAGGGCCAGCTGGACGGCCTTCCAGACCATCCCATTCTCCCTCTCCACCAGCCCGTTTCCCCGGGGGTTGTAGCTGGTCGTCCTGCTCGAGGAGATGCCCTTGCTGAGCAGGAACTGACGCAGCTCATCACTCATGAAGGAGGATCCCCAGTCGCTGTGGATGTAGGTGGGGAAACCGAACAGAGTGAAGATGCTGTGCAGGGCTTTGATGACCGTGGCGGAAGTCATGTCGGTGTATGGGATGGCGAAAGGGAACCGGGAGTACTCATCAATTACGTTGAGGAAGTACACGTTGCGGTCGGCAGAGGGGCGGGGCCCTTTGAAGTCCATGCTGAGGCACTCAAAGGGGTGGGAGGCCTTCACCAGGTGCGCTCTATCTGGCCTGTCGAAGTGCGGCTGGCAGTCTCTGGTTACGGTCCTGACCTCCTCAATGGAGTAGGGCAGGTTGCGAGCCTTGACAAAATAGAAGAACCGGGTGACCCCCGGGTGGCAGAGGTCATTGTGGAGAGCCTGGAGTCGGTCCACTTGTGCGCTGGCACATGTACCGCAGGACAGAGCATCAGGGGGCTCATTGAGCTTCCCCAGGCGATACAAGATCTCATAGTTATAGGTGGAGAGCTCGATCCTCCAGCTCAAGATCTTGTCATTTTTGATCTTGCCCCGCTGCGTATTGTTAAACATGAAGGCAACCGACTGTTGGTCAGTGAGGAGAGTGAATCTCCTGCTGGCCAGGTAATGCCGCCAATGTCGCACAGCTTCCACAATGGCCTGGGGCTCCTTTTCGACAGAGGAGTGCCGAATTTCGGAAGCATGGCGGGTGTGGGAAAAGAAAGCCACGGGTCTGCCGCCTGGTTGAGGGTGGCGGCCAGAGCTACGTCCGATGCAGCGCTCTCCACCTGAAAGGGGAGGGTCTCATCGACTGCGTGCATCGTGGCCTTGGCGATGTCCGTCTTGATGTGGTTGAAGGCCTGGCGGGCCTCAACCGTCAGGGGAAAAACAGTGGACTTGATGAGTGGGCGGGCCTTGTCCGCATAATTAGGGACCCACTGGCGTAATATGAGAAAAACCCCAGGCATCGTTTCAGGGCCTTGGGGCAGTGGGAGAGAAGTAGTTCCAGGAGCATGCGGTCGGGGTTGGGCCATAGGACTCCATTTTCCACTATGGAGCCAAGGAACACTCATTTCTCCTTAATGTAGGTGAGGTTAAGGAGTTTGGCGGTATGGAGGAATTTTTGGAGGTTTGTGTTGTGGTCCTGCTGATCATGGCCGCAGATGGTGACATTATCTAGGTACGGGAACGTGGCCCGCAGCCCGTACTGGTCAACCATTCGGTCCAACTCTCGCTGGAAGACCGAGACCATTGGTGACGCCGAAGGGAACTCTGAGGAAATGATAGAGGCGGCCATCTGCTTCGAAGGCAGTGTACTGGCGGTCCTCCAGGCGGATGGGAAGCTGGTGGTAGGCGGACTTCAAGTCTACTGTGGAGAAGACTCGATGCTGCGCAATCTGATTGACCATGTCAGATATGCGTGGGAGGGGGTACACGTCGAGCTGCGTATACCGGTTGATGTTCTGACTGTAGTCAATGACCATCCTGTGCTTCTCCCCAGTCTTCACTACCACTACTTGAGCTCTCCAGGGACTGTTACTGGCCTCAATGAGTTTCTCGCGCAGAAGCCGTTGGACCTCCGACCTGATCAAGGTTCTGTCCTGCGCACTGTACTGTCTGCTCCTAGTGGCGATGGGCTTGCAGTCCGGAGTGAGATTTGCAAACAGTGAAGGTGGATCGACCTTAAGGGTCGTGAGGCCACAGACGTTAAGGGGGGCAGGGGTCCGCCGAATTTCAAAGTAAGGCTTTGGAGGTGGCATTGAAAATCAAGACCTAGTAACAGGGCAGCTCAGAGGTGCGGGAGGACATAGAGCCTGAAGTTGCTGAACTCTATGCCCTGAACGGTGAGGGTCGCGACACAGTACCCACGGAATGGAAACCGGATGTCAGGGAGATTTTCTGGGTGACGGGGAGTACCGGGAGGGAGCAGCGCCTTACCGTAGCAGGGTGGATGAAAGCCTCTGTGCTCCCGGAGTCAAAGAGGCAGGTCGTCTCGCACCGTTGATTTTCACCGTCGTCGTAGCGGTCGCGAGGTTGCGGGGCCGAGACTGATGGAGGCGAGCTGTGGCAGATGTTGGGAGGTCACGGGCTGATCAGCGGTGGCGGAGGTATCAGTGGGCAGCGAACGGCCAGACGAGCAGGGGTCCTGAGGCGCAGTCCAAAATGGTGCCGAAGATGGCGGCGCCCACAGGGCGCACATGGCAGGCAGCATCAAAGATGGCGGCGCCCACGGGCCGCACGTGGCTTGTGGTGGAGAAGATGGTGGCGCCCCTGGATCACACGTGGGGGGTGTAGCAATGCCGGGCCTAGAAAAAGTGGCGACCAACCGGGCCTGACAAACGGAAACAAAGTGGCCCTTCTCTCCCCCCCCCCCCCCCCCCCCGCCGTTGCAGGTCGCGCTCCGTGCCGGCAGCGCTGCCTTGGACGGTTGCTCTGGCTACAAAAATAACATTTGGGCCCTCCGGATTTGGCTGGCTGCCGCGCAGCGCAAGCTTGTGGTGAGTTCGAGTCGGCAGCTGGTGAGGCCCACAATGCCCACGAGGGTGCCGCGTGGTCGGAGGTGTAGGCCTCCAGATTAGGGAGGCCACTTCTAATGAATTAGCAAGCTGCCGACTCTGCAAGATCGAGCGTACCCCCTTCCAATAGTCGCTGGCGAACCTACGTAGACTTCATGCCCATGACATAAGTTTCTCTGATTAATAGTTCAGTGTGTTGGACTGCCAAAATTGCCTGGCAGTCACAGTTCCTACCGAGAATCTGTAGAGCCCTAAAGAAATCATCCAGAGTCTCCCCTGGTAGTTGCCATCTCGTGGCCAGGAGGTGCCTGGTGTACACTTGATTCACCGACTTAATGTAATGTCCCGTTTGTAGCGTCATCGCTTCTGTGTAGGTGGGCGCGTCCCGGATGAGGGGGAAAGTTTCAGGGCTCACCCGTGAGTAGAGGACTTGGAGCTTCTGTGGGTCCGAGAGGTCTTCAGTGGCTGCTCTGAGGTAGCCTTCGAAGCAGGTTAGCCAGTGGTCGAAGGTGGACGTGGCGTTGGCTGCGTGAGGGCTCAGCTCCAGGCGATCAGGCTTGATTAAGATGTTCATCTTTTAAAATCATGTGCAATAAATTGATGTACCATCAATTACCACGAGATGAGAATGGTGAAACAGTCGAGGCTTTATTGCACAAGATGTTGTGCCTCCTGCTGCTGGGAGCAGCGCAGGAGAACATACCCTTTTATACACCTCCTGCTGGGAGGAGCCAGCAGACTGGGATTTACTGTGGTAGCTGTAATACATGGGCAGTACCATGCAATGTGTTACTAGTGGTGTTTACCACAGAGATCAACTCCAATTCTAGCCTTTGCCAGACAACAGATGTGTGAGGTATGTTATAGCCATTGGAATAAAAGGAACAGTAGCAACACGGATACAAAATTGACTGAATAATAGGAAGCAGAGAGAGATGGTTGTAACAATATGTGTATTGTAAGGTATACAAGGAGTTAACAATAAGTTAATAATACTTCTCACCGCCAGATGGCGATAAGGAGCAGTGGCATTAATATCAAGTGACTTCTGGGAGAAGGTTGTCAGGCGTTAGAGAGATATGGGGCTGCTGCATTCTCCGCCCCACCGAGCCACGCCACATTTATGTTTCAGCACACCGGCAGGATGCTCCGTTATGCCAGCAGGTCAGAGGGGTTTCCCATTGTGGGGAGCCCCACGCTGCCGGGAAACCCCCGGACTGCCGGCAAAACAGAGCATTCTGCCGGCAGAGAATCCAGCCCGTGGTGTATAGCATCGAGTTCTGTTGTAAGAGATATCGTATTGTTTTATTGATTAACTTATTTCTTGTTGACAGGTTAGAATCTTTAATTTAGTAGTGTAAAATAAATCAGCTTTGTTCAATAACTCAGCTTGATGTTCTTTGTTAACACTACATTCGCTGAGCATCCTGATAGACCCAACAAAGAACATCACAATGGTTATTGGATAATTTTTGGACTGGAAGAAGTTTGTAGTGATATTCCCTAGAGGTCGGTATTGAATCTCTTGCTTTTCCTGATATATATTAGTAATATAGATCTTGTGCACAGGGGACAATTTCAAAGTTTGTGGATGATGCAAAATATGTAAATATTGTAAACCGTGAAGAGGACAGTGTAGAACTTCAAAGGTCATAGACAAGTTGTTGGACTGGGCAGCTAGGTGGCAGATGAATTCAATGTGGAGAAGTGTGAAGTGATGCATTTTGGTAGGAACAACATTGAGAGAAAATTGGCGGGATTTTCTGAGCAACCCGCTGTGTGTTTTCCAGCGGCGGAAGCAGCCCGCCAGCGGGACTTTCTGATCCCGCCGCTGTCAATGGGATCTCCCATTGAATTCACACCACATCACTGGGAAACCTGTAGCAAGTGTGCTCCACCGGCAGGACCAGAAGATCCCGCTGGTGTAAACAGCCAGAAGGTCTCGTCCATAGTATTTGGGGAGTTATTAATAGGGGCAAAGGATACAAGAGCAAGGAAATTATGCTGAACTTATACATGACACCAGTTAGACCTCAGCTGGAATATTGTGTACAGTTCTGGGCGCCACACTATAGGAAGGATGTGGCCCCATTGGAGAGAGTGCAGAAGAGGTTCACAAGAATGGTTCCAAGAGTGAAAAACTTTTGTTATGAACGTAGATTGGCGCGGTTAGGACTGTACTCCTTGGGGGTGTGGGGGAAAGGAAGGGGAATGGCACTAAGTCATGACGCTCGTTTGGAGAGCCAGTGCAGAGACAGTGGGCCACATGCGGGTAACAAATCTGTGATTCTGGGATGTACCAGGAGGCCTGTGCAACCCTGAAACCTCTGAGAATCAACACCTTCCTTAATTTATCTTCCGATTAATTTCACTATCCCCTGATCATGTGCTGTCAGATGTTTCTACGAGGATTGTTGATCATCTGCTCCAGTCTCTGTTCCCCTGTTCTGCTGTAATTTGGCCTCTGAAACCTATTAACAGTGTCAATTAAGAATTGCAATGTGGTGTGATATTCATTCATTTGACTTTTTTCAATAACTCACATTTGAAGGGAAACCCACATATATCTCATTCACATTGACACAGTGGTTATTTAGCACTGCTGCCTCAGTGCCAGGGACCTGGGTTCAATTCCAGCCTCGGGTCACTGTCTCCGTGGGGTTTTTGCGTACTCTCCGTGTCTGTGTGGGTTTCCTCCGGGTGCTCCGGTTTCCTCCAACAGTCCAAAGATGTGCGGATTGCCCATGCTAAATTGCCCTTCAGTGTCCAGGGATGTGCAGATTCTGTTATGGGGATAGTTAGAAGTGGGCATGGGCAGAGTGTTCATTCAAAAGGTTGGTGCCGACTCGATAGGCCGGATGGCCTCCTGCTGCACTGCACAAAACAAAAGGCTATTTTGACAAAGTATACTCGATTCATTGTACTCAATATTTACACATTCCAGGTATTGCTGTTCTGTGTTGCTCTCATTTCCATATCGAAAATGATAACACATACCGTTGCATTGCATTGCCGTTCTTTTTCCAGACATGAACATCTTGTTGCTCATCTCTGTGGGCCTCATAATCTTGGGTCCGCCTGGGGTAGTCATCTTCAGCTTTGTTCTTGGTGCCTGAGACTGGCTGTTGTCCAATTCTACCACGTCCAGCCTACATTTCAAGAGTACTACCCGTGGGCCTTCATGTATTGTTCCCCGAAACAGGCTTTTGTACATCTCTGACATTTTTATTATAAATTATGCAAAGCATGGCTGGGTGAGCAAAATATTTGAGATTTTATCTGAACCAAGTGCCAATTTATTTGTTTGGGAATTATGAAAATAGCAGCAGAACAGATGTACTGTAGTTTCCTGGTTATATTCTGCCCTACTAACAACTTCATATCGATCAGAAACTTCGACAGAAATATTGCACGCACCATTTTAATTTGAGCCTATTAATTTCTACAAGGCACAGAACTTTATGAAGAAAAGAAACTATAATCCACAGTGGAGGTTAGCACATTAAACACTGCAATGTCAGAAAGGAGGTAGAGAGAAAGCACTGAGCTGCAGGTCACTTTGACTGACTGACGTCAGTTATTGGGAAAATGCTGGACTCTTAATGCACTTAGAGACTCTGGCTACTAGAATACTGAACATTTTTAGAATGTTCCATGCATTAAATTTAATGGAGTAAACTTTGAAAAAAGTAACTTACCTGGACAATTCGGCGAGACACTACGTTGACAGTGTGGCTGCAGACTCGTTACTGGCTTCACGTGACGTTCCATCCCATGCTCCAAGTGAACATTGACCGCATCCGACCCAGCTTGGCCCAAATTGCCCACGGCCCAAGCCACATGACCTGAAATCCTTTGATATGTGAAATTTGGCTCAGCCTCGGTCCCAAGGGTGCAGGAGTTGACGAACTGTACCAATATGGTCAGGCAGAGGCAACTTAGAGCTGTAAAAAGGAAATTGCGTTTGACAAATTTACCTGAGTTTTTTGAGGCTGTAACACGTTGGCGAGATACAAGTGAACAGGAATAAATTCCAAAAGGCAAACACAAAGGCTCATGGAGTTGAGGCTCATATATTAGAATGTATTGAGAATTGATTAATGGACAGGATGCAAAAAGTAAAGATAAATAGGACATTTTCAAGTTGGGAGGCTGTGACTAATGAAGTACTGCAAAGGAATCTACATTAATGATTTAGACAAAGGCCAAGAGTAATGTATTTAGACTTACTGACAGTGCAAAGATATGTAGGAATGTAAGCTATGAGAATGCAAAGAGGTCTAGAGAGGTTAAAGTCCTGTGAAGCAACAGTGCTAACCACTGTGCTACCGTGCCACCCATCTCAGTGATTTCTCCAAGTGGTGTTCAACATGGAGGACGTGATTCATCAGCTGATGGTGGACGGTATGCGGTAAGCAGCATGAGGCTTCCTTGCCCACGTTTGACCTGAAGCCATGAGATTTCATGGAGTCCAGAGTCGATGTTGAGGACTCCCAGAGCATCTCCGCCCTGACTGTATACCACTGTGCCAGCACCTCTCCTGCACCTGTCCTGCCGGTGACACAGAACATACCAGGAATAGTGATAGCGGCATCTGGGACATTGTCTGTAAGGCATGTCTCTGCCAGGCTGTTCTTTGACTAGTCTGCGAGACAGCTCTCCAATTTTAGCACAATCACCCCAGATGTTAGTAAAGAGGACTTTACAGTGTCGACAGGGAACCAGTTTGCCGCTATCATTTCCAACTCCTAGGTTGATATCAGGTGGTCTTTCCTTTATATTGACTTTGTCACAGTTTGATACAACTGAGTGGCTTGCTAGACAATTTCAGGGGGCGTTTAAGAGTCAGCCACATTTCTATGGATCTGGAGTCACATGTCGGACAGACCAGGTGAGGACAGCAGATTTCCTTTCCTAAAGGACATTAGTGAACCAGCTGTGCTTTTTTTAATAATAATCTTTATTATTGTCACAAGTAGGCTTACATTAACACTGCAATGAAGTGACTGTGATAATCCCCTAATCGCCCATATTCCGGCGAATTCAGAATGTCCAATTCACCTAACAGCACGTCTTTCAGGACTTGTGGGAGGAAACCGGAGCACCCGGAGGAAACCCACGCAGACACTGGGAGAACGTGCAGACTCTGCACAGACAGTGACCCAAGCTGGGAATCGAACCCGGGTCCCTGGCGCTGTGAAGCAACAGTGCTAACCACTGTGCTACCGTGCCACCCATACGACACTCAACAATGGTTTTACCGGTCATCGTTAGACTTTTAATTCCAGATGTGTATTGGATTCACTTTCCACCATCTGCCAAAGTGGGATTCCAACCCTGGTCCCCAGCCCTGTGTCTCGGGATCACCAGTCTCAGTGGATTAGATTAAACCATGTTTCTTGTTGTGGGGGGGTTTTGGTAAGGGCAGGGGAAGCTGACCTCCTCCCCTCTAATTTTCCTGAATACATTGACCCATGCTGAGGTAGAGCACAAGAGCCACAGATATTTTCCAGCACTTTTGTCCATGCGACTGTACTTACTATATGAACTTTGGGGCTCAGTGTGAACAACAGCAAGTACCATAGCCATGCCTGGTGCTGTCCAAGAATGAATGGGCACACGTTCCCTTCCAACAAGAGTCACTTTTTAGCCATCAGCAGCTGAAATTGTGGGTGGCATGGTAGCACAGTGGTTAGCACTGTTGCTTCACAGCACCAGGATCCCAGGTTCAATTCCCAGCTTGGATCACTGTCTGTGCAGAGTCTGCACGTTCTCCCTGTATCTGCGTGCGTTTCTACCGGGTGCTCCAGTTTCCTCCCACAAGACCCGAAAGACGTGCTGTTAGGTAAATTGGACATTCTGAATTCTCCCTCTGTGTACCCGAACAGGCGCCGGAATGTGGCAACTAGGGGCTTTTCACATTAACTTCATTGCAGTGTTCTTGTCAGCCTACTGTGACATTAAAGATTATTATTATTGTTTGCCGGTAATTTTAGCTGACTTTACTCCTCCCCTTAAACTGGGACACTGAAGCGGGTTCCAAAATCCCCACTACACCCACCCTTCTCCTCGTCCTCGATCATTTGTAGCACCCTTACCCTCTTCCGCACTGGCAGACTGAACAACCCTGTTGCTTAATGCTTGGATTTACTGAGCCAATACAGAAGTTGCTTTAAACACTGGTTGCTCTCTTTGTAGATAAGGTACCGAAGGGACATTGACACCGAGGCTGCCGCACACCGAGTGAGGACAATTGGAACTAACACGACAGCAAGAATCCGAGATCTTAAACCCCACACGCGCTACATTCTGGAAGTCAGGGCCTACAACAAGGCAGGAGCTGGCCCTTCTAGTCAACAAGTTGGAATCACTACAATGAAAGCACGTATGTATCACTTCAGTGATATGAGATTTTAGAATCGTTTGTAATGAAGATGCGGCTGTCAATTGTTCTCCCGGGTTCGATTCCAACGTTGAGTGACTGTCTGTGTGGAGTTTGCATGTTTTTCCCGTGTCTGTGTGGGTTTCCTCTGGGTGCTCCAGTTTTCTCCCATAACCCAAAGATGTGCAGGTCAGGTGTATTGGCCACACTAAATTGCCTCTTATTGTTCAACGGTTAGGTGGGAGCTATGGGGTTGGGGCGGGGTTGTGGGCCTAGGTGGCGTGCTCTTTCAGAGAGTTCTACACTGTTAGGGGTTCTATGATTCTACGATTTCTCTGTTCAGCCAGCACTAACCCTTATTGGCTGGGTGCATCATCAGGGGCCCCATATCCTCAGGATGCTTTCCCCTCATGACAACACGGTGCAACAGACAGCTACAAATATTTACATCGGCTCTACCATGTACTGCAGAGCTCCTCGTGAGAAGTCCAGACAGTAGATGCATTGTATCAGCAAGTCAGTGGTCAGTTCTGGGCAGGGCAGCACGGTAGCACAAGTGGATAGCACTGTGGCTTCACAGCACCAGGGTCCCAGGTTTGATTCCCCGCTGCGGAGTCTGCACGTTCTCCCCGTGTCTGCGTGGGTTTTCTCCGGGTGCTCCAGTTTCCTCCCACAGTCCAAAGACGTGCAGGTTAGGTGGATTGGTCATGATAAATTGCACTCAGTGACCAAAAATGTTAGGAGGTGTTATTGGGTTATGGGGATAGGGTGGAAGTTAGGGCTTAAGTGGGTCGGTGTAGACCCGATGGGCCGAATGGCCCCTTCTGCACTGTATGTTCGATGTTCTACCACATTCTGTGTGACTTTCATTCTGTGAATACTGTGCATGTGTGTGTAGGCTGAACACTGGAGTCATCAGCAATGTCTTCAAGTTGTACAGTCCTTGTCTCCCACTCGCCCCCTTTAGTTTAGCATTGTGGCTTAAATGCAGTTGGAGTGGGTTTCCACAGAGCACAGAATCTATAGTTGCTGCCAGGATACCAGACATTTACCTCTGGTCCCACACCAGCTGGGCTTTGAGGCTACTGGAGGGCAGAGGTGGCTTTTAACAGCCGCAAAGTGGTATGTTCAGCCAGTGGAATCCAGTGCACCGTGAGACTCATCTTCACAAAGCTGCAAATCCACTTTCTCCACTAATCCCTGCCAAGACAGAATGAAATAGAATGAGCTCATTTTGAATTCGAAACTTAGTTCTCCTTAAGCAAGAGTGAAGTTGCAAAATCTTCAGTTCAAACCTCGAAAGAGTTAGACACTTAAAGATTCATTGCCATAGTCACTTTCTAGCAATGCCAGCCTTGGCCTAGTATAAAGTTACATTTGCGTCTGCAACGAGTGGCTGTTTTTATAGATGGCACCTTTACTGAAGTATAGACAGCTCTCACATTGTCTATCGCTGGGGTTTAGGTGGGCGAATTGCTCCCCCAAAACTCTGGAGAGATATAGCCTTCCTTTTAGAGTTCCTCTTCTTTTTCTTCTCCTCCTCCCCTTCTTCTCCCTCTTCCAGCAGCTTGTCCTTCTCTGTGTGACCTCTGCTCATTCTCCCAGTCCTTCCAAGAGGAAGGTTTACTTGGGCGGCCATACCTGGGAGCAACAGATTGATACAGAAGCTAGAAAGCTCACTGAAAACTTCCAGCAAATCCCATACCACCCCTCCCATAGAATTTTCACAACTTGAAATAGCGACAGAAAACACTAAACTGGCAGAAATGTAGTGACAAACAATAAACGTCAGCCAGCAACAAACCTGATGATTCCTTAAAATAGTGTCAGTGGAGGCTCCTTCCTGGTGCTGAATGTGTGTGCAGCTGGGTGAGGTTTAGAGAGGGCGTTTGCTGGAGTACTGAGCTCTGAGGTGGCACCACTGGCATCAATTAGTATTGTCCACAAAATTACATCATGATCTGCTTGCTCAGCATACATTTTTTAAATTAATTCATGGCATGTGGTCTTCACTGGCTAGGCCAGCATTTATTGCCCATCCCTAATTGCCCCTTGACAAGGTGGTGGTGAGGTGGCTTCCTGAACCGGTGCGATCCCTGAGGTGCTGGTACACCCACTGTGCTGTTAGGAAGGGAGTTTCAGGATTTTGCCCCAGTGACCGTGAAGGAACGCTGATATGTTTCCAAGGCAGGATGATGAGTGGCTCAGAGGAGAACCTCCACATGGTGGTTTTCCCAGGCTTCTGCTTCCCTTATCTACCAGTCAATGTTCATTGTACGCACATTAGTGCCCGCACCAAAATTACATCTGGTGTGATTTACCTCTGAAGAGCATAGACGTGCCACTACAGACACCAGTTTAGAGTGTGAAGGGCAATTGTGCCCAAGTAATGGGCAGTAATGGGTCTAATTTTTCACCTACACTCGTAGCGCATGGGTTTTCTGCTATTTTGTTGCATTAGAATAAACTTTATACTCTCAGTTGATGTTTGTTAGACAGTTTGAAAATTCCCAAATATCTTCCCATTGCTGTTCGGTATCCTTTCAGTTTTAAAATTGAGCAGGTCTACATAGAACATAGAACATAGAACAATACAGCGCAGTACAGGCCCTTCGGCCCACGATGTTGCACCGAAACAAAAGCCATCTAACCTACACTATGCCATTATCATCCATATGTTTATCCAATAAACTTTTAAATGCCCTCAATGTTGGCGAGTTCACTACTGTAGCAGGTAGGGCATTCCACGGCCTCACTACTCTGACAACCCAATTGAAAAGTTTAGTTGAAGCTCTCTCAGGAAAATCGTGTCCACCCATGGACATTGTTTTTTCTCTTCCAGCGTCACTTGTCAATTATCCATCGCTGATCTGAACTGTATTGAATTATTTTCCAGCTCCCAGCATGTCTCCGAAAATAACCGACGCCACCATGCACGGGACCTACTACAGGATTTCCTGGGAATCGGTCAAGCCATTGGACAATGAGTCAAATGTCGAAGGCTACAAGGTATGTTGCAGATAGAGTAGTCTTGTGCAAAGTGAGCCAAACTGTGGCGACCCCCGTTCTCCATGTTTCAATGTTGTCCCCCCATCACGGTTACCTGCTGGAATTCCCATGGGACAGAGTCTTGAAGGAGGGATCCCTCGCTGGACTGCTTATTGTTATCGGTCTCCTTACATCAGCTTTGCAGTCGAAAAGAAAGATCCCAAGCCATGTCCATCGTTGGTATAATACTTACTTCCATTCCCATGCCACAGCTATTGTTGTACCATGCATGAGACAACAGGATCTGGAGATCCACAAGCACCACTGTGTTTGGCTCTTAAATGCCCTCTGAAAAAGCCAAGTAAGCCAGTCAATTGAAGGGCAGTTAGCAATGGGCGATAAATGCTGGTCCAGCCAGCGATGCCCTCATCCCATGAATGATTTTTTAAAAAATGTTATTGTCCTCTCGTCCCTTTCTTTTGTGGGTAACGATGAAGGCCAATTTTTGCACAGAAGAGCACAAAAGGGACTGGGAAAACTGCTGGAATTCATCACTGCTGATTTGCCAGGATACAACATCGACTGTTAAAGCAATCACTGCCCTGAACTATGCATTCCCTTGCATCGTTATTCCCACATTTCTCCTCTTCCCCCTCTTCACAAGGTATTTCCTGCTGCTAGGCTGAGCTATCATTTGGCCTGTGAGATCTCTCTGAAGATGGCTCTAATTGGAAGCGTAGACTCACTGAATTGACCCTTAAAATGACTGATGTGACAGCATATGAACAGCGTATACCATTTTGTTCAAATAACTGTGAGGTTCAACACGTCTTTTTATTCTGCAACTATTTCTAAACTGTGACAAAGTTTACCTCCCCTATGAGCAAATATTACAGAGGGCTAAAGTTAAATTTCAGAAATGTGAGAGTTTCTTGCCTCAAACAAATTGAATGATTCATAGTTTTATTTTTAAATTGTTATTCAGGTGATGCCACAAAGCAACAGAGTACTGGCTGAGTATCAGTCAGATAGTTATGAAATGTCTGGGGATTCATTAAATATCTATGGAGTACTGAGAGGAAATGAAGTCATGTTTTTCGTCTATATAATAATTCCATATTCTGCTGAGCACTGCCCCGCTCAACTGGAGAATTTGTTTTCTCATACTCGCCAGGGCATTTCTGTACTTTACAATGGCTTCTGAGCTGCTTTTCATTATCTCTAACTCAACGTCCTTGATTTAACTCCACCCATCTCTCTGAATATCTTGCAGTGTTCCACAGAAAGCACTCTCTCTGTTATCTGTGTTGAGTTACCCGCTCCCAGAAGGGGTACAGGTAGGGGTGGTTCAAATGACCTCGATGTCCTTGAGGTAGGCAAGAGAGAATGCCAGTCAGAGGTTCTTGCTCCCAAACACTTGCTGAGATCCTTTTGCAGGAAATGCCAGCATGAGGCCCTCGCACTGTCAAATGGACTGCCAACATGTAATGGCCAAGCTTGCACATGAAGAACGGCCAATTTGAGGAGAAATTGGAAGGCTGCCAAGGCCCATGAAACAGCGGTCCCTTTAAGGCTTCTCAGAAACGTTTGCTCTTGACTCTAAAAAACACATTACAAAAGAATCTTTTGATTGAGACCATTGGCTGAAGAAAGATCTTCAGCCTTATTGCTGGCTATGCAGTGCCCTCACTTTTCTGCAGCCACTGGGTGACGACCTTCGACACTGACTCCAGCAAAATCGACAGAGTCCCTGCTGCCCCACCCCAAGCTGGGTTAATTCCGACCTTGTCTATGTGGAGTTTGCACAATCTCCCCATGTCTGCATGGGTTTGCTCTGGGTTCTCTGGTTTCCTCCACAGTTGAAAGATGTGCAGGTTAGGTGGATTGGCCATGCACAAATTACCCCTTGGTGTCCAGAGATGTCGAGGCTAGGTTACGGGGATGGGAAAGGGGAAGTGGGCCTGGGTAGAGTGCTCTTTCAGAGGGTTGGTGCAGACTTAAAGGGCCGAATGGCTTCTTTCTGCAGGGATTCAATAATTCCTCCCACATTAGTCCCAACCATGGTGAAATGGGTGGGTGCAGTCACTGAGTGTTGGTAACTAACCCAAAATACTTTGATGAAGCCCAATCATGAAAATTGCTCAGGCCTCTCGTTCTAGGCTAGCAATGGGCATTATGATGGGTCCACCTGCTCTGTGCCTTAAACAGACTTCAGCAGAAAATGATTTTGTGAACTCCACTTCCAATCAGTGCTGTATAGAATAACAACTTGTGCGGTATTTAATGTTGGAAGATATCAAAAAGATGTTTCACAGTTGTGTTACAAAGAACTGACACTGAGCCACATAAGGCCATATTAGGGTAGATGACAAAAGCTTGGCAAAGAGATAGGTTTTAAGAATCATCTTAAAGTGGGAAAGGGGGTAAGAATGTCGAGAGGTTTGGGGAGTGAGTTCCAGAGATTTGGGCAGAGGCAGCTAAAGGCACAGCCACCAATGGTGGAATGATTAAAACCAGGGATGCTCAAGGGGCCGGAATTCGATGATCTAATGAGATACTTTGGAAGCTCCTGTATCTGGAGGTGATCGTAGAGACAGGGGAGAGGGTGAGGCCATGAAACAATTAGAAAACAATGATAAGAATTTTAAAATCGAGGCACTGCTTAATCACCTAATGTATGTCAACGAGTACTGGGGTGGTAGGTGAACAGTAATTGGTACAAGTTAGGAAAGGGGCAGCAGAGTTTTGGATGGATTGGGTTTACATAGGACAGAATGTGGGCGACCAGTCAGGAGTGCCTTTGAGTGGTCAAGTCTAGAGGTAGTAAATGCACGGATAGGAGTTTCAGCAGCAAATGAGCTGAGACAAGGGTAAAGTTCAAACATTGTGGTGATGGAAGTAGGTTGTGCTTGTGTTGACATGGAAATGTGGTTGGAGGCTCATCTCAGGGTCAAATATGACTCCAAGGTCACTCATCACCTGATTGAGTCTCAGACATTTGCCGTAGATTAGCATGGGAGCAGTAACTAGGGAATGGAGTTTGTTGCCGGGCCCAAGGACAAGGCTTCCCTGTATTTACTTGGAGGAAATGTTTTCTCATTCAGTACAGATGTCAGTCGGATTAGCAGCCTGACAATTTGCAACGGTGGAAGGGCTGACAGAAGTGCTGGTGAGATAGAGCTGGGTCCCATCATGCATAACACATGTTGACGTTTGTGAGGCAGCATGCACATGAAAGATACGAAGGGGCCAATGATAGCTCCTTGGGGAAATGCCAGAGGTAATAGTACAAGAGCTGGAAGATAAGCTATTACAAGCGATTCTCTGGAGATACAAATGGAACCCAGCAAGTTCAGCCCCACGCAGCTGGAAAAGCGTGGAGAGGGATGGTGTGGTCAAAGGCGGCAGACAGATTGAGAACCCCCCCCCCCCCAGTGCAGAAGGAGGATATTCGGTCCATTGAGACTGTCATGATATGCAAACATGCAGCTAATGAACACATAGAATAGGCCACGGCCAATGAGCAGTCAGGACACTCAGGGGTGGTACTCACTATAAAAGGGATGAAGCACTCACACCCTGCCTCTTTCCACAGACCAACATCTACAGAGTGAGACAGGGTGTATCCTTAGCATCACACCCCAGCACGTGGCTTAGAGCAAGGCTGGTTCAGTTAGACTGAGTTACTACATTTAGATTAGCAGAGAGTCAAACTCATTGAGAACTGTGCTAATAGTTCAATAAAACACATTGAACTCACTTCAAAGTCTGGAGCATCTTTTACTCAAAACTGCATCAAGTGGCAGCTTGTGTTATTCCAAATTACATAACACAACATGATACCAGGAGTCTGTTTGATCTAGTTAGTTCAACTCAGCACGGTAGCATTGTGGATAGCACAATTGCTTCACAGCTCCAGGGTCCCAGGTTCGATTCCGGCTTGGGTCTCTGTCTGTGCGAAGTCTGCACATCCTCCCCGTGTGTTTCCTCCGGGTGCTCCGGTTTCCTCCCACAGTCCAAAGATGTGCAGGTTAGGTGGATTGGCCATGATAAATTGCCCTTAGTGTCCAAAATTGCCCTTAGTGTTGGGTGGGGTTACTGGGTTGTGGGGATAGGGTGGAGGTGTTGACGTTGGGTAGGGTGCTCTTTCCAAGAGCCGGTGCAGACTCGATGGGCCGAATGGCCTCCTTCTGCACTGTAAATTCTATGTAAATCCGTGATGACCAGCGAATGTATACCGGCACAATGGAAAAGATTCAGGCTCCTCTCCAGCTCAGGACCTCCGGCAATCTCAGCAACTGGCGGTCATTCAAGCAGAAATTTCAGCTTTACGTCGAAGCATCAGGCCTCAATGGTGCGTCTGATGCACGGAAGATAGCTCTTTTCCTCACCACAGTGGGTGATCACGCCTTGGAAATATTCAACTCCTTTCACTTCGCCGAAGACCAGGACAAGACAAAGTTTGAGACCATCCTGGATAAGTTTGACAGCCACTGTGAGGTGGACACCAACAAAATCTTCGAGCGCTACATATTCAAGCAGCGATTGCAAGGTAAAGACCAATCCTTCAACTCATATTTAACTAACCTTAGAGTGCTAGCGCAATCCTGCAACGGTGATATCACTGACTCCATGATCAGAGACCAAATCGTTTTTGGAGTTCACTCTGATCCTCTGAGAGAGCAGTTACTGAAGATCAAGCATATGACCCTGCCAATCGTGATTGAAACTTGCACAGTGCATGAGCATGCTAAAAATCGCTATTCCCAGTACAAAACGGCAGAAAGTGGAAAAACTAGCCTCCCACGAGGCGGAGAGTGTGCAGGCCATCTCCCGGATGCAGCACCTCAACATTGACGAAAGCGGCAATTTTGTGTGCTCTTCCCAGGGCCTGACGCATGCCCGATGCGAACGGGATAACAAAGCGGCCGAAACCTGCACTGCGCAGGTGCAGGCGTCTGAGAACCGCACTGTGCATGTGCAACGACGCACAGAGCGTCAGGACGCCGACGTCATGACGTGTTCGAACTGTGGCACCGCCCATTTAAAGAAACACTGCCCTGCAAGAGGCAGACGCTGTTTAAACTGCGGGAAGCCAGGCCTGTGTAGATCTGCACCACCAGTCAGGAGCCAGCGCTCCCAATTCCGACGACGGCGCGTCCGGAGTGTGCAACAACACCTACAGGATTCTGATCCCGGCAGTGCAACGGATCCAGATGATGAATGCCTGGACAGTGCCTACCGTGTGGGCATTATTACAACGTGTGAATACGCCACACCAGACTCATCGCAAGTCCAGTCAATCCTAGCTGTGGATTCCGAGGACGAATAGCGAGCAGTGATGGAGGTCAACCACTGCCCCATCCAGTTCAAGCTGGACACAGGTGCCTCTGCCAACCTCCTCTCGCAGACTTCAGACACATTAAGAAGCCCCCCACGGTCCTTCCAGCTGCCTGCAAGCTCCTGGATTACAACGGGAATGCCATCACGGCACTGGGATCCTGCCATCTGCACGTATCCAACCGACACACACAAGCACGGTTACACTTTGAAATTGTTAAGCCGGACAGGGCATCCCTACTAGGTGCGCACGCCTGCAAGCAGCTGAAGCTCGTTCAAAGGGTTTACACCACGACATCCTCCCATGTGGATCTTCAGGCTGGCATCAACGACATCCTCGCCCAGTATCCAGATCTGTTCAACGGTATGGGCACGTTACTGAATCGATACAAGATTCTGCTACGACCTGATGCCAAGCCAGTGGTCCACGTACCACGACGAGTCCCTGCTCCACTGAGAGAGCGCCTGAAGGCAGAGCTCAAGGATCTTCAGCAACAAGGCATCATATCCAAGGTCACCGAACCGACTGACCGGGTCAGCTCGATGGTGTGCGTAAAGAAGCCTTCGGGGGACCTGCGCATCTGTATTGATCCCAAGGATCTCTATAAGAATATCATGCGGGAACACTACCCCATCCCGAAGCGGGAGGAACTCACGAGTGAGATGGGACACGTGCGCTTCTTCACCAAATTGGATGCATCGCAGGGATTTTGGCAAATCCAGCTGGAAGTGTCCAGCAGAAGACTTTGCACCTTTAACACGCCTTTTGGCAGATACTGCTACAATCACATGCTATTTGACATCATCTCGGCATCGGAGATATTCCATCGCATCATGGAGCAGATGATGGAGGGCATTGAAGGGGTTTGTGTGTACGTGGACGACATCATTATATGGTCCACGACCCCTGAAGAACATGTGTCCCGTCTCCAGAAGGTATTCAGCCGTGTACATGCCAACGACCTAAAGTTAAACAGATCCAAATGTTGTTTTGGCACATCGACGCTGAAGTTCCTAGGCGACCAGGTCTCACAGCATGGTGTGCGACCGGACACATCCAAAATCAAGGCCATCGAGGCGATGAAGGTCCCTGAGGACAAAAAAGGCGGTGCTGCGCTTCTTGGGAATGGTCAATTTTCTGGGCAAGTTCATTCCAAACATGGCCACACACACCACGGCCCTACGCAACCTGGTAAAAAAGTCAACTGCCTTTGAGTGGAAGGCGGCACACCAGACAGAATGGCTGGAGCTGAAAGCCAAGCTCACCACTGCACCAGTCCTGGCATTCTTCGACCCGGACCGGGAGACAAAGATATCCACAGATGTGAGTCAGGATGGCATCGGTGTGGTGCTGCTTCAACGAGATGACACATCATCCTGGGACCAGTAGCCTACGCATCAAGGGCGATGATGCCCACTGAAACCAGATATACTCAGATTGAGAAGGAGTGCTTGGGTCTTCTCACCGGCATCCTCAAATTTTATGATTATGTCTACGGCCTGCCGACATTCACTGTCGAGACGGATGATAGGCCTCTGGTCCACATTATCCACAAGGACCTGAACAACATGACGCCTCGGTTGAATCCTGCTTTTTTTTTTTAAAATAATTTTTATGAAAGGTTTTCATAAAATATGAATAACAAAATGAGAAAGAAAAAAGAACCCAACAGGGTTAAGTACAAAACACAATCTAAAAAAGCAACCCCCAAACCCCTCCCCCCTGTACATAAATAATAAATTAACATTAACACCCTGACTTAAGACAACAGGTGTATAAACCCCCTCAGACCCTCCAGTGTAAATAACATAAACAAAAATAAAGTAACCCCTCCCCCCCAGAGCTGCTGCTGCCATTGACCAATGTCTAGCGTTCTGCCAGAAAGTCTAAGAACGGTTGCCACCGCCTAAAGAACCCTTGTACCGACCCTCTCAAGGCGAATTTCACCCTCTCCAATTTAATGAACCCTGCCATATCGCTGATCCAGGATTCCACGCTTGGGGGCCTCGCATCTTTCCACCTAAGGAGAATCCTTCGCCGGGCTACCAGGGACGCAAAGGCCAGAATTCCGGCTTCTTTCGCCTCCTGCACTCCTGGCTCCTCTGCCACCCCAAATATTGCGAGCCCCCAGCCCGGTTTAACCCTGGATCCTACCACCCTCGACACCATCCTCGCTACGCCCTTCCAAAATTCCTCCAGCGCTGCGCATGCCCAGAACACATGGGTGTGATTTGATGGGCTCCCTGAGCACCTACCACCCCTGTCCTCACCCCCAAAGAACCGTCTTATCCTTGTCCCGGTCATGTGTGTCCTGTGCAGCACTTTAAACTGTATGAGGCTGAGCCTCGCGCACGAAGAGGAAGAGTTCACCCTCCCTAGGGCATCTGCTCACGTCCCCTCTTCGATCTCCTCTCCCAACTCCTCCTCCCACTTACCTTTCAACTCCACCACCGAGGTCTCCTCCTCCTCCTGCATCACCTGGTAAGTTTCCGAGATCTTCCCCACTCCCACCCACCCCCCCGAGAGCACCCTGTCCTGTACTGTGTGTGGCAGTAGCCGCGGGAATTCCACCACCTGCCGTCTGGCAAACACCCTTACCTGTAAGTACCTGAAGGCGTTCCCCGTGGGGGGGAGCCCGTACGTCTCCTCCAGCTCACCCAAGCCCGCGAACTTCCCGTCCACAAACAGGTCCCCCAACTTTCGTATCCCTGCCCTGTGCCACCCCGAAAACCCTCCACCTGTTCTTCCTGGGGCGAACCGGTGGTTCCCCCGTAATGGGGTCCACGCCGAGGCCCCAACTACCCCCTATGCCGCCTCCACTGCCCCCAAATTTTGAGGGCCGCCACCACCACCGGGCTCGTGGTATACCTCCTTGGAGGGAGTGGCAGCGGCGCCGTTGCCAGCGCCCCCAGACTCGTACCCTCACAGGACGCCGTCTCCAGCCTCTTCCATGCAGCCCCCTCTCCCTCCATCACCCACTTGCGCACCATCATCGCATTGGCGGCCCAGTAGTACCCACAGAGGTTGGGCAGCGCCAGCCCCCCCCTATTTCTACTCCGCTCCAGGAACACCCTTCTCACCCTCGGAGTCCCTCGCGCCCACACAAACCCCATTATACTCCTGTTAACCCGCCTGAAAAAAGCCTTCGGGATAAACACGGGGAGGCACTGGAACAGGAACAAAAACCTTGGGAGCACCATCATTTTGATTGACTGCACCCTACCCGCCAAGGACAGCGGCAACGCGTCCCACCTCTTGAACTCCTCCTCCATTTGCTCCACCAGCCTTGTAAAGTTAAGCCTATGCAGGGCCCCCCAGCTCCTGGCCACCTGGACCCCCAAATATCTGAAGCTCCTCTCCGCCCTTTTTAGTGGGAGCTCGCCAATCGCCCTCTCCTGGTGCCCTAGCTGAACTACGAACAGCTCGCTCTTCCGCATATTGAGCTTGTACCCCGAAAAGTCCCCAAATTCCCTAAGGATCCTCATTACCTCTGGCATTCCTCCCACCGGGTATGCCACATACAGCAGCAGGTCGTCCGCATAAAGCGACACCTTATGCTCCTCCCCACCCCGCACCAACACTCTCCAGTTCCTCGACTCTCTCAGTGCCATAGCCAGGGGTTCAATCGCCAGTGCGAAGAGCAGGGGGGACAGGGGACACCCCTGTCTCGTCCCTCGGTGCAACCGAAAGTACTCGGACCTCCTCCTATTTGTGGCCACACTCGCCATCGGGACCTCATACAACAGCCTAACCCACAAGACAAACCCCTCACCAAACCCAAACCTCTTCAGCACCTCCCACAGGTACCCCCACTCTACCCTATCGAAGACTTTCTCAGCGTCCATCGCCACCATTATCTCTGCCTCCCCCTCCCTCGCCGGCATCATGATAACGTTCAAAAGCCTCCGCAATTTCGCGTTCAACTGTCTACCCTTCACAAACCCCGTCTGGTCTTCATGGATGATCTGCGGCACACAATCCTCAATCCTTGTGGCTAAGACCTTCGCCAGCCCCTTGGCATCGACATTTAGCAAGGAAATCGGTCTGTAAGACCCACATTGCAGGGGATCCTTGTCCCGCTTCCGGATCAAGGAGATCAGTGCCCGGGACATCGTCGGGGGTAAAGCACCCCCCTCCCTTGCCTCATTAAAGGTCCTAACTAACAACGGGCCCAACAGGTCCATATATTTTTCATAGAACATGACCGGGAAACCGTCCGGCCCCGGTGCCTTCCCCGCCTGCATACTTCCTATCCCTTTGATCAGCTCCTCCAGCCCAATGGGGCCCCCAGTCCCGCCACCAGTCTCTCTTCCACCTTTGGAAACCTCAATTGGTCCAGGAAACGGCCCATCCCTCCCTCCTCCCGTGGGGGCTCGGATCGGTACAATTCCTCGTAGAAGTCCCTGAAGACCCCATTGATGCCAACTCCACTCCGTACCATGCTCCCTCCCCTGTCCTTAACTCCCCTGATCTCCCTAACTGCGTCCCGCTTCCGAAGCTGATGCGCCAGCATCATGCTTGCCTTTTCCCCATACTCGTAGACCGCCCCCTGGGCCTTCCTCCACTGCACCTCCGCCTTCCTGGTGGTCACCAGGTCAAATTTGGCCTGGAGGCTGCGCCTCTTCCTCAACAATCCTTCCTCAGGCTCTTCCGCATACCTCCTGTCTACCCTCACCATCTCCCCCACCAGCCGCTCCCTCTCCCCACCGCTCCCTCCGCTCCTTGTGGGCCCTAATGGAGATCAGCTCTCCCCTCACCACCACCTTCAGTGCCTCCCATACTATCCCCCACTCGGACCTTCCCGTTGTCGTTGGTCTCCAAGTACCTCTCTATACTTCCTCGGACCCGCTCGCTCACCTCCTCGTCCGCCAACAGCCCCACCTCCAAGTGCCACAGCGGGCACTGGTCCCTCTCCTCCCCCATCTCCAAGTCCACCCAATGTGGGGCGTGGTCCGAAATGGCTATTGACGAATACTTGGTATCCTCTACTCTCGCTATCAGTGCCCTACTCAAAATGAAAAAGTCGATTCGAGAATAAGCCTTATGGACATGTGAGAAGAATGAAAATTCCCTAGCCCCCGGCCTTGCAAATCTCCAAGGGTCCACCCCTCCCATTTGGTCCATAAACCCCCTCAGCACTTTAGCCGCCGCCGGCTTCCTACCCGTCCTAGACCTGGAACGATCCAGTGCCGGATCGAACACCGTGTTAAAGTCTCCCCCCATTATCAGGCCCCCCACTTCCAAGCCTGGGATCCGACCCAACATACGCCGCATAAAACCCGCATCGTCCCAGTTCGGACCATACACATTGACCAGTACTACCGTCTCTCCCTGCAACTTACCACTTACCATAATGTACCTACCGCCATTATCTGCCACAATGCTCGACGCCTCGAATAACACCCTCTTTCCCACCAAGATCGCCACCCCTCGATTTTTGGCATCTAGCCCCGAGTGAAACACCTGACCTACCCACCCTTTCCTCAGTCTTACCTGGTCTGCCACCTTCAGGTGTGTCTCCTGGAGCATAACCACATCCGCCTTGAGCTTAACCGGCCCATTCAGTCCCCTTACATTCCAGGTTATCTGCCGGATCAGGGAGCTACCCGCCCCCCCCCCCCTCCCCCGCCGACTAGCCATGACACCTCCTCGGCCAGCCACACGCCCGCACCCCACACCCGGCCCGTTCCCCACAGCGGCATACCCCCGTCTCGACCCACCCCACTCGCTCCAGCTCCTCCTTGACCTTAGCAGCAGCAACTCGACTCCCCCCACCCACCAACCCCCCCCACCCCCCCAGCTAGGACCCATCCTAGCTGGTTTACTCCCCCCATTGCACTTCCGCAAGTCAGCTGACTCCTGCTGACCCCGGCCACTCCCGCCTCCCCTTCGACTCCTCCCATTGCGTGACACACCCTCCTCCTGCTCCCCATCCATAGGCTCTCCCCCTCCCCCCTCCGTTCTAAGCACGGGAAACAATCCTCGCTTCCCCGCCCCCCCCAGTCTTCGGCGCGGGAAAAAAGCCCGCGCTCTCCACCTACCAGGTCCCGCCACCAACCAAAACAGTGCCCAACCCGCCCCATCCACCCTCCCCAACCCGAAAGAGAAAAACACAGAGAAAAAGAAACCCAAAACAATGCAAAGCCCCCCCCCCCCCCCCACGAAACAACAATAGGCATAACATATCCACCGCAGTCCCCAATCGCCCATCCCGACCCTCAGTCTGTGTCCAGCTTCTCGGCCTGAACAAAGGCCACGCTTCCTCCGGAGACTCAAAATAATGGTGCCGGTCCCTGTAGGTAACCCACAGTCGCGCCGGCTGCAACATGCCAAACCTCACCCCCTTCCTGTGCAGCACCGCCTTTGCTCGATTGTACCCGGCCCTCCTCTTCGCCACCTCCACACTCCAGTCCTGGTATATCCGAACCTCCGAGTTCTCCCACCTGCTGCTCCTCTCCTTCTTGAGCACACACTCCCGATCGACGAACCGATGGAACCGCACCAGCACCGCCCGCGGACGCTCGTTAGCCTTGGGCCTCCTTGCCAACACTCTATGGGCCCCTTCCAGCTCCAGGGGCTCCTGGAAGGACCCCGCTCCCATCAGCGAGTTCAACATGTTGACCACATAGGCCCCCACATCCGGCCCCTCCAGCCCCTCCGGGAAGCCCAGAATCCACAGATTCTTCCGCCTCGACCGATTCTCCACATCCTCGAAACGCTCCTGCCATTTCTTGTGGAGCGCCTCGTGCGCCTCCACCTTTACCGCCAGGCCGAAGATCTCGCTCTCATTGTCAGAGATCTTTTGTTGAGCCTCTCGGATCGCCACCCCCGGGCCGTCTGTGTCTCCAGCAGCTTATCAATAGAAGCCTTCATCGGCTCTAGCAGGTCCGTTTTAATCTCTCTCAGGCAGCGCTGGATACCCTCCTGTTGCTCCTCCGCCCACTGCCTCCACGCTGCCTGGTCTCCGCCCGCCGCCATTTTGTCCTTTTTCCCTCCCTTCTTCGGGTCCACCACCACCTTTTATGTTGCCCCGCTCCTAGTTAAAGCCATATACTGACGGGGAGCTATTATTAACTCCTTCCCAAACCGGGAAACGTCGAAAAAGTGCCCTGAAAAGAGCCCAAAAGTCAGTTTCTGCGGGAGCCGACGAATGTGCGACTTAGCTCCGCATAGCCGCAACCGGAAGTCTCGAGAGGGAATCCTTTTGGCAGTGTTCTCTTCACCAATCTGCCCCAAAAAGTCTGTGGAAACTCCTGAAAAAGGTCTGAGAGTCCGTTTCAGACGGGAGCTGCCGAATGCGCGACCTACTCCTCCATGGCCGCCACCGGAAGCCTCGTCCCCGCTTCTTCAATGGCCTTGGTAGATCTTTTCACAGTTGTTCCCTCTGCTGCTAGAATTCACCTTTAACAAAGGCCCTCAAGTCAGCTTGCAGCCTTTAAGCTTGCCCTTCCCCCGCCTGCATGCTGGAAGAGGCTTTGTTTGTCCTGCAGTTACAGCCAAATCTTTTACTGTTTCTGCCGGGCCTGGTAACCAAGAGACATACCATTCCTGGGGCACACTGTCAGGGGAAGGTTGCAGTCTTCTTCCCACACCGGGAAATGTCGGAAAAATGCCGTGGGGGCCCCTGTAAAGAGCCCAAAAGTCCGTTCCAAGCGGAAGCTACCGAACATGTGACCTAGCTCTGCATAGCCGCACCCGGAAGTCCGCAGAGAATCCAACTTAAACTTAGGAGGTATGACTTCAACTTAGTTTACACACCTGGCAAGGAGCTCATCATCGCTAATGCATTGTCCTGCTCCATCACCTTGCCCAGTGAGCCGCTGGAGATCATCCAGCACATCGAATCGCAGGTGCAGCTGTGTGCTAGCACTCTCCTGGTGACAGATGAGAAAGTAGTTCTCATCCGTGATGAAACAGCCAAAGACCCCCTCTTGCAGTGCGTCATCCACAACCTCACCAATGGCTGGCAGAAAGGGCAGTGCCCACAATTTTACAATGTGAAGGATGACCTGACGGTGATTGATGGTATCCTCCTCAAGCTGGACAGGATTGTCATTCCGCTCAGTCCCCAGAGCTTGGTGCTGCGCCAGATTCATGAGGGACACCTAGGCGGCGAGAAGTGCAGACGCAGAGCCCGGCAAGCTATCTACTGGACCAGCATCAGCCAGGACATCGCGAACATGGTCCTGAACTGTGCTACCTGTCAGCGGTTCCAGCCAGCGCAGAGCAAGGAGACGCTCCAACAGCATGACATAGTGACCTCTCCGTGGTCCAAAGTTGGCATTGACCTCTTTCATGTGAATAGTCGCGACTACGTATTGATCATCGACTATTTCTCGAATTACCCTCTCGGACCGTCATCAAAGCCTGTAAGGAGACGTTCTCAAGGCATTGCATCCCAATCACCGTCATGAGCGACAATGGCCCGTGCTTTAACAGTCGAGAATGGTCCACGTTTGCCAGGTCATACAATTTCAAGCATGTCACCTCCAGTCCGCACTATCCGCAGTCCAATGGAAAAGTCAAGAAGGGGGGTGCACATTGTGAAACATCTCATCTGCAAGGCCGCGGACTCTGCTTCCGACATACACCTTGCACTGCTCGCGTACAGGGCGACTCCGTTGTCCACTGGCATGTCGCCGGCTCAACTCCTGATGAACAGGACCCTGCGGACGACGCTTCCAGCCATACACTTGCCCAACCTGGATCACCTCCCGGTGCTGCAGAAGGTGCAGCAGCTCAGAGACCGTCAAAAGCAGGGCTATGATGCCCATGCCACCGATCTGGCCGTGCTATCCCCGGCAGACACTGTCAGGATCAAGATACCGTATGGTGGGTGGTTTGCCCCGGCTGTCGTTGTTCGACAGACCGTGCCCCGCTCTTATGTTGTACGTATGGCCGATGGCTCCACCGTGCGAAGGAATCGACGGGCACTGCGCAAAGTTGCTTGCCCTCAACCACTTTCTCCTCCATTTCCATATGTTAAATTGCCACCTCCTCATACCTCGCACCACGAGGCCACCAGTCAGGCTTCCATCCCGTCTGTCAAGGCACCGTCATCCCCTCCGCCACCTCTCCGGCAGTCAACCAGAATCAGACGCAAGCCTCAGAGACTGGACTTGTGAACGTTTGCTTTGTTTGCTCTGTTCTGTTGACCTCCGTCAGTCACGTTAGACGGACTCATTCACATGTAAATACATTCACATACGCCAACAAAACATTTTAAAAAGGGGAGATGTCATGATATGCAAACATGCAGCTAATGAACACATAGAATAGGACACGACCAATGAGCAGTCAGGACACTCAGGGGTGGTATCTCCCTATAAAAGGGATGAGGCACTCACACCCCGCCTCTTTCCACAGACCAACATCTGTGAGACAGGGTGTATCCTCAGCATCACACCCCAGCACATGGCTTAGAGCAAGGCTGGTTCAGTTAGACTGAGTTATTACAATTAGATTAGCAGAGAGTCGAACTCATTGAGAACTGTGCTAATAGTTCAATAAAACGCACTGAACTCACTTCAAAGTCTGGAGCATCTTTTACTCAAAACTGCATCAAGTGGCAGCTTGTGTTATTCCAAATTACATAACACAACAGAGACTGCACTGGTCCTCTGAAAAAGCCCCTACATAGGCCCACTTCGGCCCTCGAAGCCTGTGCCGACCATGTTGCGTGTCTAACTTAAACCTTTTACATTTCTGGAGCCTGTATCCCTCTATTCCCATCCTATTCATGTATTTGTCAAGACACCCCTAAAACGTCTCTATTGTTCCTGCTTTCACCACCACCGCCGGCAGCAAGTTCCAGGCACTCAGTATCCTCTGTGTAAAAAATATTTCCCTCGCACATCTCCTCTAAACGTTGTCCTCACGCTTTACCTTAAATCTATGTCCCCTAGTATTTGACTCTTCCAGCCCGTGAAAAAGTTTCTGACTATCCACTACCGTGCCCCTCATAATTTTGTAGATTTCTATCAAGTTACCCCTCAACCTCCATCATTCCAGTGGGAACAAACCAAGTTTATTCAACCTCTCCTCATAGCCAATGCCCTTTAAACAGGTAACATCCTGGCAAAACCCTTCTGTACTCTCTCCAAAGCCTCCACATCCTTATGGTAGTGCGGTGATCAGAATTGAACAACATATTCCAACTGTGGCCTAACTAAGATTCTGTACAGTAACAATGAAATACACAAGAACTTCATGCCCAACACGGGACGGGAGGGCACACGAGCTAGGGAAGAGGGGCTCAAGAAGACAAGGTTGCAGCTGAATAAAAAGATCCAAGTTAGGATAAGAATGTTGGCAAATTCCTCGCTCAAAATAGTTTTTAAAGCAAATTGATTTTCAGTTTAAAAAAACTAATAATTTCACGAAACTCCAGGTAGCAGAGTCGGGTCCAAAATGCAGGATTCAATTACGGATTGAAAATGAAGTCAGTGCTTTTGAGGGAGAAACAGTTGTGTTATGGGAAGGAGTGTCTGTCGCACTACAGGGAGGTAAAGTGGAGACTGCAGAGAGGGAACGCTCTGCACCATTTCCTTGTCAGGGCATGGGCAGCACTGTAGCTGCCCACGATAGCTGGGCAGCACAGTAGCACAAGTGGATAGCACTGTGGCTTCACAGCGCCAGTGTCCCAGGTTCGATTCCCTGCTGGGTCACTGTCTATGAGGAGTCTGCACATTCTCCCCGTGTCTGCGTGGGTTTCCTCCGGGTGTTCCGGTTTCCTCCCACAGTCTTAACGTGCAGGTTAGGTGGGTTGGCCATGATAAATTGCCCTTAGTGTCCAAAACGGTTAGGAGGGGTTATTGAGTTACGGGAATAGGGTGTAAGTGAGGGCTTAAGTGGATCGGTGCAGACTCGATGGGCCGAATGGCCTCTTTCTGCACTGTATGTCCTATGTTCTATGTCACGTTGGAGTCCATTTCTTCATGCTCCATCAATGACAGGAGTCTGCCTGCCAGGTCAGCCAACTCTCAGCGCACATGCCCATTTAGTGCCCGCCTTTATGCTGCACAATTGACATCCTCATCTAAGTTCTCTACAGCAAGACTTATCTGCCTCTGGTGAGTTGGGAAATTGACCACTGGCATGGCTGCAGCTGAATCTTACTCTTGTGCTGATCACAAGTAGGCTCCTAGGTAAGAGCAGTGCCCAGGTCTAAGCTGGTGTCTGTAAGGGATGGGATCAAGGTATGGGGCCTCCCCTTCAGGAAGGTGCTGTTGCTCTCTTTCCTCCTCCTGGCACTCCAATGGCTAGGTAAGCAACAGTTCATGGGTGCCTAAAAGCAGGAACACAGAAGGAGAAGGTTGATATGAGGGATTGTGGGAGGGAGCAAGCGGTCCATGGTCACACCATCATAGCTAGCTCATCATGCCAGATAGCAGGATATGGGTGAGCTGGAAATTGAGAAGAGGCACATTTAGAAACATATCATCATCGTCAATGTTCTGTTGGAAGGTGCTGGTCCCATCACAGCCCATCCCATGACACAGAGATCCATCTCCCCTGTGGGGCTCAGGAATTGCAGCTTTCCTTTTCCCCTAGCAGCTCTGCTGCGCCCCCTTCTGCTGTGCAGGGATAGGACAGAATGTAACTGATTGCATGGTACTGTATTCAGGTGATATGCCTGCCTTTGCTGAATAGCTGAAGATACCAGTGCAACCCAGCAACCGGAGGCAATGATTTCTCCTTCTCCTGCACAGTCATTTCCAGAGCTCCCAAGTATCCATCTTTGACCAGAACCCATCTGTAATCCCTCGTGGTCAGTAATACCCATCTTAAGGTGGATGACCAGAGCTGTAAATGGATGTGCTAGAATAGTGTCACACCCATCAATTCTCCAACATCCTTCGGTTGGTAACACAACCAATTCTTCCTCATTTAAAAAAAAATTAGAATACCCAATTCTTTTTTTCCAATTAAGGGGCAATTTAGCATGGCCAGTCCGTCTATCCTGCACATCTTTTTGGGTTGTGCGGTGAGATTGACGCAGACACGGGGAGAATGTGCAAACTCCACAGTGACCCAGAGGCGGGATCGAACCCGAGTCCTCGGCGCCGTGAGGCAGCAGTGCTAACCACTGCACCACTGTACTGCCCTTCAGTTCTTCCTTTGCAGGTGATCATTATCATAGGCTTCTCCAGAAGGCCTCCGAGTTCTGGGGCTGGATTCTCCGGTCCCCCAGCCGTGTGTTTCTCAGCGGTGTGCCGTTCGCTGGCAGGGGGATTCTCTATTCCCGCCGCCAGTCAATGGAATTTCCCATTGAAGCCGCCAGGAAACCTGCTGACAGTGGTGCACTGCCGGCGGGAACACAGAATCCCAACGGCCGGGCAATTGTGGCCCTGTTTCTAATAACCACAAAGTGCCATGATTCCATTAAACAGATCGCTTTAATTCCTCGTTCCCATAATAATTATGTTGCATTTATCAACTTTGGACTTCTTTTGGATCTAATTGCTTAACTGTTGGATTCCCCTTCTATTTATGATTTTGACCACTGTCTTTAAACAGTGTCAGGGGAAGGTAACCGTTTCATTGCCAAGCTTGCTGAATCTTCAGGTTTGCTTGCCTGCGCAAGATGTCCTACTCTCTTTTTCACCACACTTGGCAACCTGACTAATGTGCACTGGGAGTGCATAACAATCATTTGAATGACTTGACCTTTGAATACAGCCACAGTCAGTTCATAGAAACATAGAAAATAGAAGCAGGGGAGGCCATTTGTCCCTTCGAGTCTGCTCTGCCATTCATTATGATCATCAAGTTCAACATCCCGATCCCGTCTTCCTTCCATACACCTTGATTTCTTTAGCCCAAGAGCTGTATCTAATTCCTTCTTCATAGAATCATAGAATTTACAGTGCAGAAGGAGGCCATTCGGCCCATCGAGTCTGCACCGGTCTTTGGAAAGAGCACCCGGCTTAAGCTCATGCTTCCACCCTATCCCCGTAACCCAGTAACCCCACCTAACCTAAGGGCAATTTATTACGGCCAATCCTCCTAACCTGCACATCTTTGGACTCTGGGAGGAAACCGGAGCATACGGAGGAACCCACGTACACACGGGGAGGATGTGCAGACTCCACACAGACAGTGACCCAGCGGGGAATCAAACCTGGGATCCTGGAGCTGTGAAGCAACTGTGCTAACCACTGTGCTGCCATGCTGCTGGGTTCTTGTAAATGCGCCCAAAACCCGCAGCAGGACCAACTAGTTGCAGTTGAATCAGGACAAAGTCATATACCACTCTTCCCTGTTTTGCTTTTATGCTCCGCTTCTATCAAGGCATTTGGAATGAAGGCAGTATAACATTATTAACTGTGCAAACCTTTCCGATCTTGTCCTTTATCTGTCCTGAGAATCTGTACACCCCCATCCTCCCTGCAAAACTCATCTGCAAGTATTGGGACCCCTGGAAAATACCAGCACGTCTCAACAAGCTCCCTCCAAATATTGGTATATTAGCACGGGGGCCCTGCCCTAACCTCTGACAGACTGTGCTGGATATTCAAAGGAAAAATAGTACTCCTCTCGCAGAAAATGTTTTTTATTAGTTCGAAACAGCTGAAATAATAAGCTCTCAAGCATACAGAGTTCTGAATCGGCTATGCTTGTGGCAGTCCATATCCATGACCCAGAGGGACAGAATCTGGTGACCACAAAGACCCACGAGTAGCAGCAACACCACCCCCCCCCCCCAAATGCACACACACACACACACACACATTGTACAGTCTTGTCCACTGAAGACCCTAGTTTACCTTCTTCAGTATTGGATTATGCATCCAATCATCGTTCGCCAAGTGAAATGGAAGAACCTGGCCTTTGTCATAATATCAACTCATGTATATAATGAGATGCAGACAGGCAGTGATTGACACACAGGATGACCAGTAAGCACACAACACAGTGCAGCCAATCACCAGAGAGGACACGACCATTATAAAGCCAGAGGGCACTAGGTTTCCCGCTCTCTCGGGACCCAGCCACTGAGACAATCAGTCCACGAGCTAGCAAGTGCAAACACCATGCGGTAGCTAGTAAGTCTGGTCAGGCTACTAAAAGGTCTCCAGTCAGTTCAGTATAGTGTTGACCCACAGCTGAATATGTGTATCAGTTCTATCATTGAATAAAACAGTGTTGGATCTTCTCCAGTGTTAGATGTCTGTTTCTAGCTTCCCTGCATCGAGTGCAGTCCACATCGAACCTACCTGCCTAACAGATCAGCCTTGTCTTCCCCTTTGTCAAGTACAGTCATAGATTCGCCCACAGAACCCCCCAAATCTAATTTGCTCTCATTAAAAGTCTGTGAAAGTGGTTTTTGAACAAGAGTTTGTTTGCAGAGTTGAAACATTATAAATAAGTCTACGTTGTGTGGCATGGACAGAATCTACACAACCTGTCAATTCACCTCCACAATTAGCCTCCTGAAGGCCAAAGGTCTTCGCCATAAGTGGCCCCAAGGGGCGAGACACATGTGTTCTGTCACTTTAACCTCATCCGAAAGCTGATTGAACTACTGGACTGCATCTTCTAATGCACAATCATCGGATTTGTGGCAATTTGTTAATCATTGACTTCTACGTGCGAGTGTAAAATTAAAAATTGATGGGTGGGTGATGGGAAACTCTGTGCAAATCAATGACTGAAGGAAAAAGAAACACTCACTCTCCTGGATTCAAAATGTTGTTGTTTCTACATCGCATTCTGGAAAGTCCAGCTGAAGTGAAAGAGTTCATTGGCCTGCCGTTTTCTTGTCTGAAGCTCACTTTTACCCCTCAGTTCCACATAATAAATGCCCTTATTGCTTTCAAAAGTCAATCATGCCCAGGTGAACAATGGGATATTTGTTCAAAATCTACTCCACAGTTGTCAAAGTTAGAGCTTCAACTAAAATGCGAGCTTGTCTGCCTCTTCCATTGGTTGGAGTGGATATTAAAAAGCCACTCACGGTATAATAATAAAGCAGCTCCCTTGGTGTCTTGGCCAATACTGCTCCCTCAATCAGCATCATAGATAAAACCATTTCACAACTTTTCATTGCATCATGTTGTTCATAAAATTGTTCATTGGATTTGGGCAACATTGGCAAGGCCATCCTTACGATCCATCCCTAATTGCACACGCCACCCCCGTTAATGTGAGGTACATGCTGAAACGCTGCAGTACACGTGGTGTAGGTACACCCACGGTGCTTTTAGGGAGGGAGTTACAGGATTTTGACCCAGTGATTATGAAGGAACGGTGATGTAGTTCCAAGTCAGGATGGTGTGAGGCTTGGAGAGTAACTTCCTGGTGTTGAGTTTGGAGGCCTTGAACTTCTCGTTTTTGGAGGTCATGGAATTGAGAGGTTGTCAAAGAATCATTGGTAAACACTGTTGGGCACTGTGTATTAATGATGGAGGGAGTGAAGGTTTAAAGTGGTGAACAGATGCCAATCAAACGGGTTGCTTTGACCTGGATGGTGTTGAGCTCCTTCAGTGTTGCAGAGCTGCACTCATCCAGGCAAGTGGAGAGTATTCCATTAGAATCATGACTTGTGCCTTGTAGATAGTGGGCAGGCTTTGCAGAGTCAGCTGTGTCAATCCCCACAGAATTCCCAGCCTCTGGTCTGATCTACCATACCATCTATGTGGCTGGGAGGGTTAAGTTCCTGGTCAATGGTGATCCCCAGGATGTGGATGATGGGAGAATTCAACAATGGCAATGCCATTGATTTTCAAGGCTGTTTATACTCTCTTCTATTGGCGATGGTCATTTACTAACATTTTTATGTTACAAGATCGTAAGAAACTGCAGAGTGTGGTGAACTCAGCCCAACGCATCACACAAACTTGCCACCCCCACATTGATTCTGTACACACTTCCGCTGCCTCAGGAAGGCAGACAGCATTATCAGAACCCCTCCCACCCAGGCATTGCCTTCTTCCAGACCCTTCCATCAGGCAGAAGGTACAGAAGTCTGAAGACCTGCACATCCAGACATAGGAACAGCTTTTCCCCCACAGCTACAAGACTCCTCAACGACTCCCCCTCGGACTGATCTGTTCCCTGTAAGAACACTATTCACGACGCCCTATGCTGCTCTTGCTCATGTATTTGCTTTGTTTGGCCCCTTGTTCCGCACTGTAACCAATCACTGTTTGTCGATGAACACATTTGTCAATGGTCTCTGTTGATTATTCTTTTCTCTACGATGTACGTACTGTGTACGTCCCCTCGGCCACAGAAAAATACTTTCGCTGTACTTTTGTACATGTGACAATAAATAAAATAAAATAAAATAAAATAAAAATGCCATTTATCAGTCCAAGCCAGAATGTTGTCCAGATTTTGCTGCATGCTTCATTATCTGAAGAGTTGTGAATAGAACTAATATTGTAAACTGGCCTTATGGTGAGGGAAGGCAACTGATAAAGCAACTGAAGATGAGCCTGAGACATTACACTGAGGAACTCCTGCAGTGATGTCCTAACACTGAGATGATTGGCCTCCAGCAAGCATAACAGTCTTTCTTTTTTTATATAAATGTTTTTTATTGGGTTTTTGAACAAAGTATATTTACCGTTATGTACACAGGATAAGAAACATATACATATATATATATATATATATATATATATATACACACACATATAGAAGAGAAGGGCACACCCAAACATACCAAAGAGAACAAAATAGTAAATACAATAAAAAAAATAAAATAGGATAACTGGTAGGGTATTGCGCACCAGCTCAACAGCAGCAACTCTGTACAACCGGCAAAATTATTTACAACACATAAGTAGGCGACTATTTGCGGGAGGGAGGGAGGGGATGGTGGAGACCAGGGAGGTAAATATACATTCGGGTGCAGGAGAGACAATTACAGTGGGCAATACTCGAATGGGTTTGGCGTTGTTGTCGCTTCTCCCGGACGGATCTCGCTGCCATCTCGCGCTCACCGCCACTTCTGCCGTTCCTCCCATCTTTCGTCTTCATTCTCCTCGTTCCCTACTGGAGATGCCCTGTTCGTTATTGTATCCCGTGCCTTCCATCCGGCTCTCATTTCCCTGCCTCCCCCTCACCGCCCTGGTTCTCCTCTCTTGTTCCCTGTCTCTTACCTCTCCCCTCCCCTTCCCCCATCTCGTGGTTTGCCTTTCTTTCCTCGTAGGCTTAACTGCCCCCCCCCCCCCCCCCCCCGGCCATGCCCTGGCTACTCCCCACTGATTCTTGGCTACCTGGCTATTCTTCCTCTCGTTCGTTGGCCACAAACAGGTCTCGGAACAATTGCGTGAATGGCTCCCACGTTCTGTGGAAGCCGTCGTCTGACCCTCGGATGGCGAATTTGATTTTCTCCATTTGGAGAGATTCCGAGAGATCGGACAGCCAGTCGGACAACCAGCCGAACAGGATTCTACGGCGGGCGATCAGGGAGGCAAAGGCAAGGGCGTCCGCCCTCCTCTCCAGGAAAAGATCTGGCTGGTCCGAAACCCCAAAGACCGCCACTTTCGGGCATGGCTCCACCCTCACCCCACCACTTTGGACATTGCCTCGAAGAAGGCTGTCCAGTACCCTGGAAGTCTGGGGCAAGACCAGAACATGTGGGCGTGGTTGGCTGGGCCTACTTGGCACCGTTCACATCTGTCCTCCACCTCCGGAAAGAACCTACTCATACGGGTTCTTGTTAAGTGGGCTCTATGTACCACTTTTAGTTGCGTCAGGCTGAGCCTTGCACACGTGGAGGTGGAGTTGACCTGATGCAGTTCTTCGCTCCAGAGTCCCCACCCTATCTCAATCCCCAGGTCCTCCTCCTATTTCTTTCTTGTTATGTTATGTTAGGGGCAGCACGGTAGCCTTGTGGATAGCACAATTGCTTCACAGCTCCAGGGTCCCAGGTTCGATTCCGGCTTGGGTCACTGTCTGTGCGGAGTCTGCACATCCTCCCCGTGTGTGCGTGGGTTTCCTCCGGGTGTTCCGGTTTCCTCCCACAGTCCAAAGATGTGCAGGTTAGGTGGATTGGCCATGATAAATTGCCCTTAGTGTCCAAAATTGCCCTTCGTGTTGGGTGGGGTTACTGGGTTATGGGGATAGGGTGGCGGTGTTGACCTTGGGTAGGGTGCTCTTTCCAAGAGCCGGTGCAGACTCGATGGGCAGAATGGCCTCCTTCTGCACTGCAAATTCTATGAAAATCTATGTCCAGTACGGTGTCGGCCCTTTCTATCAGTCGGTCATACATGTCACGACAGTTTCCTTTGTCTAGTATGCTTGCGTCCAGTAGTTCTTCCAGTAGTGTCTGTCGTAGCGGTTATGGGTACGTCCTTGTCTCATAACAGTCTTTCTTTGTACTGGGTATGACATCAACCAATTACGAGCTTTTCACTTTAAAGATCCCATGAATTAAGGAATAAGAGCTGAAATAGACCATTCAGCCCTTCGATCCTGCTGTATCATTCAACAGTAGGGCAGCACGGTAGCACAGTGGTTAGCACAGTTGCTTCACAGCTCCAGGGTCCCAGGTACGATTCCCGGCTTGAGTCACTGTCTGTGCAGAGTCTGCATGTTCTCCCCGTGTTTGCGTGGGTTTCCTCCGGATGCTCTGGTTTCCTCCCACAGTCCAAAAATGTGCGGGTTAGGTGAATTGGCCATGTTAAATTGCCCTTAGTGTCCAAAAAGGTTAAGTGGGGTTATGGGGTTAGGGTCGAGGCGTGGGCTTGAGTAGGGTTCTCTTTCCAAGGGCCGGTGCAGACTCGATGGGCCAAATGGTCTCCTTCTGCACTGTAAATTCTATGAACACGATCATGTTTAATCTCTGACCGTAATCCCAATTTCTTGCACTCTCTCCATTTGCTGCAATTCCATTTATCTGCACTCTCTGTTCCCGTAACAGCCTCTCCGAACAGGCGCCGGAATGTGGCGACTAGGGGCTTTTCACAGTAACTTCATTTGAAGCCTACTTGTGACAATAAGCGATTTTCTTTTTTTTTCATTTCATTCTCTGCAGATCCCCTGATTAATTAGTACCCAGAAATAATAATAATAATCTTTATTGTCACAAGTAGGCTTAGAACATAGAAAAATACAGCACTGAACAGGTCCTTCGGCCCACGATGTTGTGCCGAACCTTTAACACTGCTTACATTAACACTGCAATGAAGTTACTGTGAAAATCCCCTGGTCGCCACATATTGGCGCCTGTTCAGATACACAGAGAGAGAGAATTCAGAACATCCAATTCACCTAACAAGCATGTCTTTCGGGATTTGTGGGAGGAAACCGGAGCACCCGGAGGAAACCCACCACACACGGGGAGAACGCGCAGACTCCGCACAGACAGTGACCCAAGCTGAAATCAAACCTTGGACCCTGGTGCTGTGAAGCAACAGTGCTACCCACTGTGCTACCCATTGGTGTCTTGATTGAACGTGATTACTGAGCATCCGTAGTTCTCTGGGATATAGTATTCCAAAATCCACAACCCTAAGGATAAAGATATTTCTCTTCATCTTAGTCATAAATGGCCAACCCTTTATTCTGAGACTGTGATCCTAAGTTCTGGACTCTCCAGCCAGAGGATTCAGTCTTCTAGTATCTACAGTGTCAAGCCCTTTTACGAATTTCATCTGCTTTCATTCTTCCAGCAGATGCAAGAAGAAACACCTTGGCTCAGGTAATTCTGAAGTATAAGTCTTCAACATTACAGCCATAATGACCATCTCCAACAGAAGAGAGTCCAAATAGCTTGCCTTAAAATTCAGTGGCATTATCATTGTTCAATTCTCCCATCAAGGCCTTTGCTGCATCCAGTGCCTTCAGCAATTTATTCATACATTGTAGAGTGAATGGAATTAGCTGAAGGCTGCCTTCTGTGATGCCACCCAAAGGAACAAGGGTCTCGGCCACGCAAAAGAAATCACCACCTGTACGTCCCCCACTAAATCATGCACCATCCTGACGTGAAACAATGGGCAGGATTCTCCGGTTCCCCAGCTGCGCGTTTCTCGACGGAGCGCCATTCATTGGTGGCGGGATTCTCCCTTCTCGCTGTTTGTCAATGGAATTTCCCATTGATGACAGCCCACTGTGGGTGTAACTGCACCAGGTGGACTGCAATGTTTCAAGTAGGTGGCTCACCGCCACCTTCCTAAGGGCAGTTAAGGATTGCCAATGAAAGCTGGCTTTTCCAGCAGTGCTCGCTTCCCAGCAATGATTTTTTAACAAGTGTTGGACACCTCAGGAAAAGGCCAAGATGGATCATCAACTTATCACTCCTGGCTGAAGATGGTTGCATGCACTTCAGTGCTGTCTGTTGACCATCACCACTCACTATTAGATATGGAAGGATTGCAGAACTTTGATCTTATTTTTCGATTTTGGTAGCTCTGTCATAACATCAATGACATAATGAATCAAAATTTGATACCAAGTAAAGATGAACTGATAAGATTGATCAAAGATGTAGGTTTTAGGAGCACCTTGAAGGAAGAGAATTAAAGAGGGAGGAGAGGTTTTCTGGAGGGAATTTCAGAGCCTTGGGCCTAGGCAGCGGAAAGCACAGCCCTAAATCATGAGGCAATGAAAATTGGGAATGCACAAGTGGCCGGAATTGGAGGAGCGCAGAGGTCTCCGATGATTGTCGGGCTGGGATATGCGATAGAAATAGAGAAAGGCAAGGCCATGCAAGAATTTAGAAGCTTGAATGTGAATGTTTAAGTCAAGGTGTTGTTGACCTGGAGCCAGTGTAAGTCTGGAGTGCTGAGGTGCTGAATGAACGGAATTTGGTGGCATTTCGGATAGATGAGCTCAAGTTTATGGAGCTCAGACGGTAGGAGGCCAACCAGGAGAGCATTTGGATAGCCGAGTTTGTAGGCATCAAAAAATGAGGGTTTCAGCAGGGGCAGAGATAGGGGATGTTACAGAGGTGAGAGGAGGTGGGCTTGATGTTGGAGAGCATCCTGGGTAAGAAGCTCAACATAGGGTGAAATAAAACATCAAAGTTTCAAACGGCCTGGTTCAGCATCAGATTGTAGTGGGGGAGAAGGCTGGAATTGGTGATGAGTAAATGGAGTTTGTGAAGGAAATCAAAAACACTAGCTTTGACCTTCCGAATATTTAATTGAAGAAAATTTCTGTCCATCCAATACTAGATGTGAGACGAGCAATGTGACAAATCAGAGATAGTGGAGGTGTTATGGTGGAGTAGATCAACTGTTGTCAGTCCACAGATGGAAATTGATTGTGTGTTTTTGGATGATGTTGCCTCAGAGACTCTGTAGGTAACAATGCAGGAGCAGGAAGAGAAGACATTGCAGGTGATTCTCAGGCTACAATAGGACAGATAGGCCTGGAACAAAGCACAAGCTATTCCACCAACTATATAATAGACGCATTGTCGGTGGATGGACCGTGGCGTACTATGTGCCAAAGGCTATTGACAGGTCGAGAATAATGAGATTTATCACAGTCACAGTCGCATAGAATATAATTGGTGACTTTCATAAGGGAACGGAAACTTGAAACTGAATGGTTCGAATTGGCGGGAAAGATGGACATGGATTTTGGAGGTGAGACTTTGGAGGACTTTGTGGAGGAAAAGGAAGTTGGAAATGGGACAATAGTTTGCACTGGCAAAGGGGTTAAGGGTGGGCATATTGAACAGAAGGTGATGATGATAAATTTGAAGCAGAGGGGAACAGTGCGAAGGAAAGGGAACTGCGGTCGTTAACATGGGGGTCAGAAAGGGAGGTTCGATGGTTAGAAGTTGGTCAGAAATGGATCGAGATAATAGAAGTTGGTCTGAGAAAGAACACGACGGGGGTGAGGGGTGTCAGGCAAAAAACTAAAGAGAACTGCTGGGGTAAGTGCACAGGCAGTCAGCGAGTAGGAAAAACCAACAGATAACCTATGAGATTGCCAGCAAATAGGAACAGCTGATAGATACCCCATGAATCTGCTGAGAAACACAAACATAGACTTCCAGGTTTCCCTGTTTTCGGAAATAGCACATATTATTTGAACATTTTCTTTTGTGTTTTTAGGTGCTATACAGAAGAGTCGGCACGGTAACGAATACGCTGTTACAGACAGTGGGAAATAATATAAATATACCGATTTACGACGAGGGAGACTACATTGTGGAAGTGCGAGCCTATGGAGAAGGAGGGGATGGAGCAGTGGACTCAGTCAGAATTTTTAAAAGTAAGTTGATAGTTATCCCTTTCCTCAGGAGGTTGAGTGTACAGGGAGCAAACGGATTCTAATGGGCTCCGTGAGACGCTGAGGAGTGGATGATTGATGGTGGTGCAGGGGTGGGGGGAGGAGGCCCTCTGTTCCCTCATTCCTGAGCACAGGAAAAGTAGACATTTGCTGTTAGTCCAGGATGTACAGTTGTTAGAAAAAGGAAAAGAACAATCTACAAGCTCCCCATCACAGCCTTCTGAAAGATGATGGCTTTTGCAGCATTAATTTTACTGGCTGCTCAGTGCTAAGTGTTGCTTACCCTTTATGGGCAGAATTTCTTCCTGACATCTGAACATGGTTGTCCTCCACTTTCAATCAGATTTTCCTTGCCCTGCCCTCCTGACTTCCCTTGCCGCCGGGGTTGGTTAGCTCAGTTGGCTTGTCGGCTGGTTCGTGATGCGGAGAGATGCCAACGGCACGGGTTCAATTCCTGTACTGGCTGAGATTATCCACAAAGTTATGCCTTCTCGCCCTTGGCCCTCGCCTGAGGTGCGGTGACCCTCAGATTAAATCACCACCTATCGGCTCTCTGTCAAATAAAAAGGGTCTGCACGGTGGCACAGTGGTTAGCACTGCTGCCTCACAGCGCCAGGGACCCGGGTTCAATTCTGGCCTTGGGTGATTGTGTGGAGTTTGTACTTTCTCCCTGTATCTGCGTGGATTTCCTCCAGGTGTTCCGGTTTCCTCCCACAGTCCAAAGATGTACATGTTAGGCGGATTGGCCATGATAAATTATCCCTTAGTATACAAAAGGTTAGGTGGGGTTACTGAGTTGGGGTGGGGTCATGGGCCAAGATAGGGTGCTCTTTTGGAGGGTTGGTGCAGACTCAATGGGCCAAATGGTCTCTTTCTGCACTGTAGGGGTTCTATGATTCTATTCTATGATTCTATGCAATATTCCATGTTCACCTCTTCAATACTGTTTAGGACACAATATATTTCTGGCAAGTTTCCTCTCAGGCATCATTTTTGATGGCATAGAAGTCCCGGTTTCTTCAGCCTTCTCGTAGCTCAGTTCTCTGAGACTGGGGACACGCCATCTACAGAGTTTGAGCTTGTGCCTTGGTTGTCAAGGCTGGGTATATGTTGCTGTATGTCCATTTGCTTCGAGAGGTAGATCCCCACAGAACATATCCACTCAACATCCAGATAGAGTATACCCACACACCAGCACTGAACTTTCTCAGTGGAGTGTGCCCACTCACCATCCCTGTTGAATGGGTGGCCTTTTCATTTTGTATAGTGAACTCAGCTCGGTTTCAAAAAAAGCATGTGGGTTTCACTCGTTTTAATCAACAAGGTTGCTGTAAAACTCAACAACGGCGACAGGAGTGGGGGTCAACTTAAAATGTCTGTGGGAAGCCCTTTTAAAACTGAACTCCCAAAATGTTTGAACAACCTATGTGTGGTGATGTACATCACTGTAAGTACACAAAGCGTTAATGTACATACACTACACCTAGCTAGACACTAGAGGGAGCACCAGAGACATGGCACACAGACAGTCAACCAATAGGTCATTAAGATAGGACACGACCAATGGGCATTCACTTTTAAAAAAAATAATTTTTATTAAAGGTTTTCATAAAATATCAATACAAAATGAGAAAGAAAAAAGAACCCAACAGGGTTAAGTACAAAACACAATCTAAAAAAGCAACCCCCCAAACCCCACCCCCAGGGCCTAAATAATAAATTAACATTAACACCCCGACTTAAGACAACAGGTGTATACACCCCCTCAGACCCTTCCAGGTAAATAACACAAACAAAAATAAAGTAAACCCCCCCCCACCCCCCGAGCTGCTGCTGCCATTGACCAATGTCTATCGTTCTGCCAGAAAGTCTAAGAACGGTTGCCACCGCCTAAAGAACCCTTGTACCGACCCTCTCAAGGCGAATTTAACCCTCTCTAATTTAATGAACCCTGCCATATCGCTGATCCAGGATTCCACGCTTGGGGGCCTCGTATCTTTCCACTGAAGGAGAATCCTTCGCCGGGCTACCAGGGACGCAAAGGCCAGAATTCCAGCCTCTTTCGCCTCCTGCACTCCCGGCACCTCTGCCACCCCAAATATTGCGAGCCCCCAGCCCGGTTTGAACCTGGATCCTACCACCCTCGACACCGTCCTCGCTACGCCCTTCCAAAATTCCTCCAGCGCTGGGCATGCCCAGAACATATGGGTGGGATTTGATGGGCTCCCTGAGCACCTAACACACTGTCCTCACCCCCAAAGAACCTGCTCATCCTTGTCCCGGTCATGTGTGCCCTGTGCAGCACCTTAAACTGTATGAGGCTGATGCCTCGCGCACCAAGAGGAAGAGTTCACCCTCCCTAGGGCATCTGCCCACGTCCCCTCTTCGATCTCCTCTCCCAACTCCTCCTCCCATTTACCTTTCAACTCCACCACCGAGGCCTCCTCCTCCTCCTGCATCACCTGGTAAGTTTCCGAGATCTTCCCCACTCCCACCCACCCCCCCAAGAGCACCCTGTCCTGTACTGTGTGTGGCAGTAGCCGTGGGAATTCCACCACATGCCGTCTGGCAAACGCCCTTACCTGTAAGTACCTGAAGGTGTTCCCCGGGGGGAGCCCATACTTCTCCTCCAGCTCACCCAAGCTCGCGAACTTCCCCTCCACAAACAGGTCCCACAACTTTCGTATCCCTGACCTGTGCCACCCCGAAAACCCTCCACCTGTTCTTCCTGGGGCGAAACGGTGGTTCCCCCGTAATGGGGTCCACGCCGAGGCCCTTACTTCCCCCCTATGCCGCCTCCACTGCCCCCATATTTTGAGGGCCGCCACCACCACCGGGCTCGTGGTATACCTCCTTGGAGGGAGCGGCAGCGGCGCCGTTGCCAGCGCCCCTAGACTCGTACCGACACAGGACGCCGTCTCCAACCTCTTCCATGCAGCCCCCTCCCCCTCCATCACCCACTTGCGCACCATTGTCGCATTGGCGGCCCAGTAGTACCCACAGAGGTTGGGCAGCGCCAGCCCCCCCCTATCTCTACTCCACTCCAGGAACACCCTCCTCACCCTCGGAGTCCCTCGCGCCCACACAAACCCCATTATACTCCTGTTAACCCGCCTGAAAAAAGCCTTTGGGATAAACACGGGGAGGCACTGGGACAGGAACAAAAACCTAGGGAGCACCGTCATTTTGATTGACTGCACCTTACCCGCCAAGACAGCGGCAACGCGTCCCACCTCTTGAACTCCTCCTCCATTTGCTCCACCAGCCTTGTAAAGTTAAGCCTATGCAGGACCCCCCAGCTCCTGGCCACCTGGACCCCCAAATATCTGAAAATCCTCTCGCCCTTTTTAGCGGGAGCTCGCCAATTCCCCTCTCCTGGTCCCCTCGCTGAACTACGAACAGCTCGCTCTTCCCCATATTGAGCTTGTACCCCGAAAAGTCCCCGAATTCCCTAAGGATCCTCATTACCTCTGGCATTCCTCCCACCGGGTCCGCCACATACAGCAGCAGGTCGTCCGCATAAAGCGACACCCTATGCTCCTCCCCACCCCGCACCAACCCCCTCCAGTTCCTCGACTCTCTCAGTGCCATAGCCAGGGGTTCAATCGCCAGTGCGAAGAGCAGAGGGGACAGGGGACACCCTTGTCTCGTCCCTCGGTGCAACTGAAAGTACTCGGACCTCCTCCTATTTGTGGCCACACTCGCCATCGGGACCTCATACAACAGCCTAACCCACCTGACAAACCCCTCACCAAACCTGAACCTCTTCAGCACCTCCCACAAGTACCCCCACTCTACCCTATCGAAGGCTTTCTCAGCGTCCATCGCCACCACTATCTCCGCCTCCCCCTCCCTCGCCGGCATCATGATAACTTTCAAAAGCCTCCGCACATTCGCGTTCAACTGTCTCCCCTTCACAAACCCCGTCTGGTCTTCATGGATGATCTGCGGCACACAATCCTCAATCCTCGTGGTTCACCAGCACCTTGGCATCTACATTTAGCAAGGAAATCGGTCTGTAAGACACACATTGCAGGGGATCCTTGTCCCGCTTCAGGATCAAGGAGATCAGTGCTCGGGACATCGTCGGGGGTAAAGCCCTCCCCCCCCTCCCTTGCCTCATTAAAGGTCCTAACTAACAGCGGGCCCAACAGGTCCATATATTTTTCATAGAACACGACCGGGAAACTGTCCGGCCCCGGTGCCTTTCCCGCCTGCATGCTTCCTATCCCTTTGATCAGCTCCTCCAGCCCAATCGGGGCTCCCAGTCCCGCCACCAGTCCCTCTTCCACCTTTGGAAACCTCAATTGGTCCAGGAAACGGCCCATCCCTCCCTCCTCCCGTGGGGGCTCAGATCGGTACAATTCCTCGTAGAAGTCCCTGAAGACCCCATTGATGCCAACCCCACTCCGCACCACGCTCCCTCCCCTGTCCTTAACTCCCCCGATATCCCTAGCTACGTCCCGCTTCCGAAGCTGATGCGCCAGCATCCGGCTTGCCTTTTCCCCATACTCGTAGACCGCCCCCTGGGCCTTCCTCCACTGCACCTCCGCTTTCCTGGTGGTCACCAGGTCGAATTCGGCCTGGAGGCTGCGCCTCTTCCTCAACAATCCTTCCTCAGGTTCTTCCGCATACCTCCTGTCTACCCTCACCATCTCCCCCACCAGCCTCTCCCTCTCCCCCCGCTCCCTCCGCTCCTTGTGGGCCCTGATGGAGATCAGCTCTCCCCTCACCACCGCCTTCAGTGCCTCCTATGACATCCCCACTCGGACCTCCCCGTTGTCGTTGGTCTTCAAGTACCTCTCTATACTTCCTCGGACCCGCTCGCTCACCTCGTCCGCCAACAGCCCCACCTCCACGCGCCACAGCGGGCGCTGGTCCCTCTCCTCCCCCATCTCCAAGTCCACCCAATGCGGGGCGTGGTCCGAAATGGCTATTGCCGAATACTCGGTATCCTCTACTCTCGCTATCAGCGCCCTACTCAAAACAAAAAAGTCGATTCGAGAATAAGCCTTATGGACATGTGAGAAGAATAAAAATTCTCTAGCCCCCGGCCTTGCAAATCTCCAAGGGTCCACCCCTCCCATTTGGTCCATAAATCCCCTCAACACTCTAGCCGCCGCCGGCTTCCTACCCGTCCTAGACCTGGAGCGATCCAGTGCCGGATCCAACACCGTGTTAAAGTCTCCCCCCATTATCAGGCCCCCCACTTCCAAGTCTGAGATCCGACCCAACATACGCCGCATAAAACCCGCATCGTCCCAGTTCGGAGCACACACATTGACCAGTACCACCCTCTCTCCCTGCAACTTACCACTTACCATTATGTACCTACCGCCATTATCTGCCACAATGCTCGACGCCTCAAATAACACCTTCTTTCCCACCAAGATCGCCACCCCTCGATTTTTGGCATCTAGCCCCGAGTGAAACACCTGACCTACCCACCCTTTCCTCAGTCTTACCTGGTCTGCCACCTTCAGGTGTGTCTCCTGGAGCATAACCACATCCGCCTTGAGCCCCTTCAGGTGCGCGAACATGCGGGCCCGCTTAACCGGCCCATTCAGTCCCCTTACATTCCAGGTTATCAGCCGGATCAGGGGGCAACTCGCCCCCCTCCCCCGCCGACTAGCCATGACCCGTCCTCGGCCAGCCACACCCCACACCCGGCCCGTTCCCCACAGCGGCATACCCCCGTCTCGACCCACCCCACTCGCTCCAGCTCCTACTTGATCTTAGCAGCAGCAACTCGATTCCCCCCCCACCCCCCGGCTAGGACCCATCCTAGCTGGTTTACTCCCCCCATTGCACTTCCGCAAGTCAGCTGACACCTGCTGGCCCCGGCCACTCCCGCCTCCCCTTCGACTCCTCCCATTGTGTGGCACACCCTCCTCTCCCGCTCCCCATTCACAGGCTCTCCCCCTCCGTTCTAAGCGCGGGAATCAATCCTCGCTTCCCCCCCCACCCCCCCAGTCTTCGGCACGGGAATAAAATCCCGTGATCTCCACCTACCAGGCCCCGCCACCAACCAAAACAGTGCCCAACCCGCCCCATCCACCCTCCCCAACCCGAAAGAGAAAAACATAGAGAAAAAGAAACCCAAAACAATGCAGAGGCCCCCCCCCCCGAACCAAAAATAGGCATAACATATCCACCGCAGTCCCCAATTGCCCATCCCGACCCTCAGTCTGTGTCCAGCTTCTCGGCCTGAACAAAGGCCCACACTCCTCCGGAGACTCAAAATAATGGTGCCGGTCCTTGTAGGTAACCCACAGTCGCGCCGGCTGCAACATGCCAAACTTCACCCCCTTCCTGTGCAGCACCGCCTTCGCTCGATTGTACCCGGCCCTCCTCTTCGCCACCTCCGCACTCCAGTCCTGATGTATCCGAACCTCCGCGTTCTCCCACCTGCTGCTCCTCTCCTTCTTGGCCCACCTGAGCACACACTCCCGATCGACGAACCGATGGAACCGCACCAGCACCGCCCGCGGAGGCTCGTTAGCCTTGGGCCTCCTCGCCAACACTCTATGGGCCCCTTCCAGCTCCAGGGGCCCCTGGAAGGACCCCGCTCCCATCAGCGAGTTTAACATGGTGACCACATAGGCCCCCACGTGCGGCCCCTCCAGCCCCTCCGGGAGGCCCAGAATCCGCAGATTCTTCCGCCTCGACCGATTCTCCATCTCCTCAAACCGCTCTTGCCATTTCTTGTGTAGCGCAAGGTGCGCCTCCACCTTTACCGCCAGGACTAAGACCTCGTCCTCATTGTCAGAGATCTTTTGTTGTGCCTCTCGGATCACCACCCCCTGGGCCGTCTGTGTCTCCAGCAGCTTATCAATAGAAGCCTTCATCGGCTCTAGCAGGTCCGTTTTAATCTCTCTGAGGCAGCGCTGGATACCCTCCTGTTGCTCCTCCGCCCACTACCTCCACGCTGCCTGGTCTCCGCCCGCCGCCATTTTGTCCTTCTTCCCTCCCTTCTTCTGGTCCACCACCACCTTTTTTGTCACCCCGCTCCTAGTTAAAGCCATATACTGACGGGGAGCTATTATTAACTCCTTCCCACACCGGGAAACATCGGAAAAGTGCCCTTGGGGGCCAGAAAAGAGCCCAAAAGTCAGTTTTTGCGGGAGCCGCCGAATGTGCGACTTAGCTCCGCATTGCCGCAACCGGAAGTCTCGAGAGGGAATCCTTTTGGCAGTGTTCGCTTCACCAATCTGCCCCAAAATGTCTGTGGAAACTCCTGAAAAAGGTCTGAGAGTCCGTCCAGACGGGAGCTGCCGAATGCGTGACCTACTCCTCCATGGCCGCCACCGGAAGCCTCGTCCCCGCTTCTTCAGTGGCCTTGGTGAGATCTTTTCACAGTTGTTCCCTCTGCTGTTAGAATTCAACTTTGATAAAGGCCCTCAGGTCAGTTTGCAGCTTTAAGCTTGCCTTTCCCCCGCCTGCATGCTGGAAGAGGCTCTGTTTATCCTGCAGTTACAGCCAAATCTTTTACTGTTTCTGCCGGGTCTGGTAGCCAAAAGACATAACATTTCTGGGGGACACTGTCAGGGGAATGTTGCAGTCTTCCTGCCACACCGGGAAATGTCAAACAAATACCGTGGGGGCCCTGTAAAAGAGCCCAAAAGTCCGTTCCAAGCGGGTGCTACCGAATATGCGACCTAGCTCTGCATAGCCGCACCCGGAAGTCCAATGGGCATTCACGATACACACAGAGGTGACACTACCACAGGAGGGCATTACACCAACCCATATAAAAGGACACAGCACACATGCTCAGTCTCTTTCCAGTGGAGACACTCAGTGAGTACAGACACAGGGTTGATTGAACATCACTCCCACCACGTGGATTGTAGCAGACTGGTTTGTCAGTCTGAGTAGCTATAGAAGGATTAACATAGAAGGAGACAAATCCAAGTAGGAGAATTGTTAATAGTTTAATAAATGTGTTAAAGCTATCTCCAAGTCTGAACCTTCCTTTGTCAGAGTGCACATCAAGGAAGCAGCTTATGCTACGTCAAGAGCATAACAAAACACTATGTACACTAATGTTTCTTTCCAGCGATGTACACAACCCTCAGTGTTGTATTGATTCCATGCTTATTCCTGAAGTTCTCTCTCACTGGCTCTTTGGGAAGAGCTAATATATGAAAAATGTCCGAGTGACGCAAACTTTTCCTCCCCCACAGAACTGTGTTGAAATTTTGTATGAAGTTTAAGACTGTGATAAACATTTTTGCCTGCCTGTTTCAGCACAGCTGTTTGAGCTTTTCAAAAGTCATTCTTTGTGGCGGTTTTGCAAGACTGTGCAATAGTGTTTGCTCCAAATCTGCAAGGAAATCTAATTATCTCCAGATGCTGTTTAATATCCATTCATCCCAATAGGCATTGTGCATCAGGCTGCTTTGTTCACCCTGTGCCAATGCACTTATCTGCTACACACTGCAGCATTCCCACATGTACAGAACATCACCTGAGCTGCAGCAATAGGCAAGCGTTTGAGTTTTATTTCTACACTGGCATCTAAATATTCGCCAGGAATGACGATTCACTTTCTCTCACGGCGTGCTGTGCGCTAGAGATGTGCATCAGCAAGTCTGATGTCAATGTGTTTTCATTCTTGGAGAAACATTCAAAGCTCAGGGCCCTGTGCCGATTTTCAACAGCAGATCACACGAAACAGAATATATTATCTATAAAACACTCACGGGCACTCCATTGTGAGTCCATTCAGTGAGTAAGTCATGAAATGTCGCCTCAGTTGAGCTCGGAACAGGTGGCAACTGGATGCTAATGTTGCCCTCATCGCGCTTGGACTTTCAAAGAAAAGGTTGCACGAATCGTTCTTTCTGATTGTTATCCAGCCTCCCCTCGGTGATAGGAGTGGGGGCCAACTTGAAATGTCTGTGGGGATGTCCTTTTGCAACTGAACTCCCAGAATGTTTGATAAACCCACAACCACAAATATTTATTTGCAGTGATATAAACTGCATAACCCTGAAGTGTTGTATTGAATCCATGCTTATTCCTGATCGTACAGATCAGGTTTGTGTCTTACTGTGCTCTGTGACTGGATAGCCACCCAACATTCATAGCACAAAGTCCACTCCCTGAATAACCTGTATCTGGATTAGCTGTACCAGCCTACACTTGTGACCTGTGGAAATCCACCACAGTCAGCTCCTTGAGGAAAGGAAAGGGGAACAAATTGGAACAGGTTAGGCACACCAGGTCAATGTTTAATAACCAGTATTAACACTCACAGAGCAACGACGCCTTTGGCAAGTAATGTCGATATGTTTTTATCTGTTAGATTGAACCATATATTTCATTCGCTTCGAGTCACACTTACTTCCTAGAACACTTTCGCTTTCACATTTTAATGATTGGATGCAACACAATTTGACTAATTCAGTCACTGTTATTTAGTGGCCCTGATAGGATATGGCGTGTAAGATGGTGTAACACTGCAACTGGATGAAGTAACATTACCTTACAAATCAAAGTGTGCAATACCATTGGAGATCCACCAGTTTGGTACCAGGCATGCTAGAATCACAAAGACAAAACTGTGAGAAATCACAATGAATGGGAGAAAATGAGTCTTCGCAGGACCAATTTGAAAAATAGCTGGATATTGTCCTGGAAAGGTTTTAGAGACTTCAGCACGGTGGCACAGTGGTTAGCACTGCTGCATCACAGTGCCAGGGAACCGGGTTCAATTCCAACCTTGGGTAATTGTCTGTGTGGAGTTTATACGTTCTCCCCGTGTCTGCGTAGGTTTCCTCCGGGTGTTCCGGTTTCCTCCCACAGTCCAACGATGTGCAGGTTAGGTGGATTGACCAGGCTAAAAATTGCCCCTTAGTGTCCAGGTATGTGCTGGTTAGGTCGGTTTATGGGGATAGGGCAGCGGAGTGGGCCTAGGTAAGGTGCTCTTTCAGAGGATCGGTGCAGACTCAATGGGTCGAATGGCCTCTGTTATAACCCCCACAAGGGAACATGGGGAAACCATTGTTGATCTCTCCTTAGGACTTGTGGAGTAAGAGCTTCCTAAAGAGGGGTGGAGACCATCCAGCTGGAGCTCGTTATGAACAAAAATAAAAGCCAGCCCAAAGCAGGGCCTGGTGTGGCTAGTTCTCCCAGCAAGGACTGTACTGCGAGTGAGATGCTGCCTTGAGCAGAATATTGTATATAGTTAAATAAACCTCTGTTCTCTTACCGCTGGTTCTTCAGGTTACTGAAGCCTCCTTGTGCACTGTGGGGGTTCTATGGTGTCGGATATCAAATGGACTGAATGGCCACAATTACTCAAAACTACCTTGTTCATAGAATCATAGAATTTACAGTGCAGAAGGAGGCCATTTGGCCCATCGAGCCTGCACCGGTCCTTGGAAAGAGCACCCCACTTAAGCCCACCTCCACCCTAAGCCGGTAACCCAGTAACCCCACCCAACTTTTTCTGGACACTAAGGGCAATTTTAGCATGACCAATCCACCTAACCTGCACATCTTTGGACTGTGGGAGGAAACCGGAGCACCCGGAGGAAACCCACGCAGATACGGGGAGAACGTGACCCAAGCTGGGAATAGAACCTGGGACCCTGGAACTGTGAAGCAACAGTGCTAACAACTGTGCCACCGTGCCGTCCGCAATTGTTATTGTGACTGGGCACTCTTCCCGATTAAAAGTTTATTATTTTCATTTGTTTTCAATTTTGCCTAAAATTGTTTGTCTTGGTGTTCACTTATACTTTTTAATAGTTTGATCACCGTTATTAGGTTTTACACAGTCGCTGTACCAGCTTTAAGCACAGGGCAAACCCAATCCACACCACTGTCGCTATTTAAACTTTGCACTTTTTGGCTGCCTCTTGTTAACTATGATCTTGTGTGCTGCTCTCCCTACCCAAACTCTGAATTGGATGTTAACTCTACAGATGCTAAACTCTTCTTTTGTACAGAGATGGGATCTGAAGCAAAAGGGCTAACCTGCCCTCAAGCAGCGGATAGGCAATTCAAGTCAGTTAAAGGCCAATTGAGATGTCCTTACCGGCTTGTGGGTACCCACAGCCAGAGGTCACACTGTGGAGGAGCCCCCCACCCCGCCATTATGTTGATCCGGAAGCTGTGGCCATTTTATAATTCAAAAGTATTAGACGTTGCTGAAAGGGCATCTCAGGATGTTGCCCTCTTATATGAAACAGCAGTCTTCAACTTCTCCCAAGCTGAGGAAACCCTCTATCAACCCTCCAGCTTTGATAGCCTGGTGAAGGAAAGCCTGTTGACGATTCCCCACAACATTTCAGTTGTTCCCCACAATATTTCAGGACGCCCCCGCCCCCTCCCCCCCCCTCTCTCTCCCTCCCCAGCCTGCAAATGTTTCATTCACAATCCAGGATACAGAATTCTACAACTGGCTTCACTGTGCAGTTAGACAAGGCCAGCAGCACTCATTCTTCCTCAGAACAATATATAATTAACAGTATGTACATATGTGCACAGTTTTCCTGCCGTGTTCTGGTGACAGGCAAAGTCTCCCAATGTCAATGCATGTTTGGAAAACTATTGCCATACTGGATTTGTGTAAAAGGAGGAAAAAAATACTTGTATTAAAAAAATGCCTTTCGCAACCTTGAGAGAATCTCAGGCACTTAGTAGCCAATTAAGTACTTCTTTGGACGTGCGATCACAATTGGAATGGAAAAGAAAATGACAGCCAATTTGCATTCTCTGGGGTCCCAAAGGAGCAATGTGATTGTGTCCAAACAATCTATTTGTTTTCATAATGTTGGTTGAGGGATAAATACTGGCAAGAGATTCGGGATAACTCCCGTGCTCTTCTACAAATTGTTCATTGAGATATTCTACCTCCACCCTAGAGGGAAGGCAGCATCACATCCAAATGATGGCACCTCCATCGTTATAGTGTCAGCACAGATCTTGTGCTCAAGTCTCTGGCGTGTGGACTGCACGGTGGCCACTGTCCGGGTGGAGTTTGCACATTCTCCCCGTATCTGCGTGGGTCTCACCCCCCACAACGCAAAGATGTGCAGGGTAGGTGGATTGGTCATGCTAAATTGCCCCTTAATTGGAAAATGTGAAAGAAACTCTCTGGAGTGTGAAGTAAAGCGACTATGTTTCAAGCTGTGAAGTGAGTTGCCCCATCACTAAGTCACAACTGAAGCTCATCATGACTACCCACTTTGAATGGTGGTCTTGTATCTCTTGGCTTTAGTGTGGTCCGCAGTTGGGTTGCCAAACTGACTCCTGAGAAACACCAACACTTCAGCAATGCTGCATGTATGAAGGCCTGTTGAACCTTCGGTTCGGAGCAGGAAGAGAGCTGACAACACAACACAAACTGTGCCACTGGCTCGTAACTCTACATGGGTCCAAGAGCTGTTTCATCTTTATTTGGAACTGGCCTCCAGTCTTCCTCCTCATTCTGGTATCTGAATTCCCATTGTTTATCTCCAAAGAACAACAATACCATTAGGAATGAATTCAGCAACACAAATATTACATCATGGTTTTGCTCTTTTCCCAGCACTTACAATATCAAAAGGAAATCCTTTTGAGATAAGTGAATTTTTATTTGTGGGTGGAGATAACCAGTGTCGTTTCTTCCCATCTAATAGTAGACGGAGTCTATATTATCTTCAATGGAGAAACCTTTGTGTAGCCTGATTGTTATGACATTACTTCCAACTGGGACATTTGGCTGCCATGTTGTCTTGAGGTTGAGAAAGGCATTTTTATTTAGAAAATATTTTATTGAGGCATTTATAATTTTAACAAATTTCAACATCAAGTTTCAACATAAACAAAAGCACAACAATATAACCAACAACCCCCCCCCCCCCACCCGAGCACAAACCCCAGCCAATGTGACTTACACAAACAGCGCCACCTTCCCCCGCCAATCCTCCGTTGGTTCTCCTGTCCTTACTCATCTCTCCCATGCCTCGCCTCCCCCCCTCCCCCTCTCCCCCGGCTGACAGCTTAATTTTTCTCGAAGAATCCACCTCCAAGCAAACCCCTGCAACGAGCCCCTCAAGGTGAATTTAATCTTCTGAAGTCTGAGAAACCCCGCTACATCACTAACCCATACCCCTGACTTTGGGGGTTCCGGGTCCCTCCATCCTAGTAAGATCCGTCTCCGGGCCACCAGGGAGGCAAAGGCCAGGGCTTTGGCCTCTCTCAGTCCTAGGCTCCCGTGTCTTCCGACAGGCCAAAGATCGGCACCTCTGGACTCGGCACCACCCTCACTTGTAAGACGTCATGACGTCAGCAAACCCCTGCCAGAAACCCCTCGGCTTCGGAAATGCCCAAAACATATGGACGTGGTTTGCAGGCCCCCCAGCACAGCGCCCAACCCCTATCCTCTACCTCCTCAAAGAACCTGCTCATCCGGGCCACAGTCATGTGTACCCTGTGGACCACCTTAAACTGTATCAGTCTGAGCCTGGCACACGATGAGGATGCATTGACTCTCCTCAGGGCCTCCTCCCTTAACCTGGCCTCCAACTCCCCACCCAGCTCTTCTTCCCACTTTCTCTTCACCTCCCCTATTGGGGCTCCCTCCCACTCCATCTATTCCTTATAGATCTCTGAGACCTTCCCCTCTCCTACACCTGTTCTCAATGCCACCTTATCCTGCAGTCCCCGGTGTGGCAGTTGCGGGAGGTTGAAATCTGCCTCCGCACAAAATCTCTCACCTGCAAATACCGGAACCCATTCCCACCTGGCAACTCAAATTCCTCCTCCAAGCTTGGGATCCCCAAATCTCTCGATCCCTGTCCGCTGCCACCTCCCAAACCCCCCATCCAGCCCCCCGGAGCGAACCAGTGGTTATCGCATATCAGTGCCCACACCGATGCCTCCACTAACCTCACGTGCTGCCTCCACTGTCCCCACACCCTCAGGCTTGCCACTACTATCGGCCTGCCCCCAAGCTCGTGTCCTTACATGATGCCGCCTCCACCCGCTCCCACACCGGCTCCTCCCCCACTACCCACTTCGCCGCCCAATAGTAATTAATGAAATTCGGAAGAGCCAGTCCCCCTCCCCGACGCCCCCACCCCAGCAGCCTTCTTCAGCCGCGGGGTTTTCCCCACCCAAACAAATCCCGAGATCTCTGCATTCACTTTTTTAAAGAATGCCTTGGGGATAAAAATTGTGAGGCTCTGAAAAACAAACAAAAACTTCAGGAGAACCGTCATATTAACTGTGTATCTGCCCTGCCAATGACAACGTGAGCGTATCCCACCTCCGAAGGTCCCCCTTCATCTGATCTACCAACCACCCCAAATTCAGTTCATGCAGCTCCTGCGTCACCTGGATACCGAAATATCGAAAGCTCCCTCCCACCACCTTGAACGGCATCTCACCCAATCTCTTCCCATGCCCCCTCGCCTGGATCGCAAAGACCTCACTCTTACTCATATTTAATTTATACCCCGAAAACCTTCCGAATTCCCCCAATATCCCCATAATCCCTCCAATACTCCCCAGTGGGTCTGATATGTACAGAAGTAGATCATCCACGTAAAGCAAGACCCTGTGCTCTACCCCCTCCCCGTATCATTCCCCCACCAGACCCTCGACGTTCTCAATGCCAATGCCAATGGCTCTATAGCCAGGGCAAACAACAGTGGGAAAAGTGGTCACTCCTGCCTCGTCCCTCGGTGCAACCTGAAGTAATCTGTACGCACACTCGCCACAGGTGCCTGATATAGCAGCCGGAACCAGGCCACAAATCCCTGCCCAAACCCAAACCGCCAGTTGGGGCCCCCAGGTCCTCCACCAGCTCTTCATCAGCCTTCGGGAACTCCAACCCTCCCAGAAACCGCCACGCCCCCTCTTCCCCGGCTGGGGGTTCCGACTTGTACAATTTGCTATAAAACATCCCTAAACACCCCGTTCACCCCCGCCGGGTCCAAGACCGTTTTCCCGCCTGCGTCCTTCACTTCACCAATCTCTCTCTCGCCGCCTCCTGCTTCCTCAACTGGTGCACTAACATCTTGCTCGCTTTCTCCTCATACTCATCTACCGCTCCTCTCACCCTTCTCAACTGCCCTACTGCCTTATCCGTGGATAACAACCCGAATTCCATTTGCAACCTTTGCCGTTCCTTTAACAGCCCTTCCTCTGGGGCCTCTGCATATCTTCTGTCCACCTGCAGGATTTCTTCCACTAGCCTTTTATTCTCCACCCGCTCCGCCATGTGTGTCCGAATCCAAATAAACTCCCCCCTGACCACTGCCTTCAACGCCTCCCAAACCGTACCTGCCAACTCCTCCCCCGAATCGTTAATCTCTACATACTCCCAAATGGCCTTCCTCACCCGCTCACACCTCTCTTCCTCCGCTACCAGTCCCACATCCAGCCTCCATTGCGGGCGCTGGGCCCCCCTCCCCCTTTGCTCACTCGTAAATCCATCCAGTGCAGGGCATATTCCGACACCACTGTTGCTGAATACTCGACATCTACCACACCTGCCAACAACATCTTATCCAACACAAAGAAATCTATTCGGGAGTACACCTTGTGCACATGGGAGTAAAACGAGAATTCCCTCGGCCTCCCAAACATCCATGGATCCACCTCCACCCCCCCCCCCCCACCCCCACCCCATGTGCTCTGTGAACCCCCAAAGCTCCTTAGCTGTTGCCGACACCCTCCCTGACCTCGAGCTCAACCGGTTCAGTCTCGGATCCAGGACTGTATTGACGTCCCCACCCATAATCAGCCGATGAGAGTCCAGGTCAGGAATCCTCCCCAGTACCCGCTGCATAAATTCAACATCGTCCCAGTTCGTGGCATAGATGTTTACCAACACCACTGGCATCCCCTCCAGTTTCCCGCTTACCACAGTCAGCCACTATATTTCCCACCTCGAACGCCACCTGTTTATTGACTAAAATCGCCACCCCCTTTCGTTTTAAAGGCCAATCCCAAATGAAATATTTGCCCAACCCTTCCCTTCCTCAGCCTAATCTGGTCCCCCACCTTCAGGTGTATCTCTTATAGCATGGTCACATCCGCCTTCAATCACTTTAGGTGTACGAACACACGGGCCCTCTTGACTGGCCCATTCAATTCTCACACATTCCACACGACCCCCCGCCCATGCTGATCAACCATAGTCTCCCTTGGGTCAGCCTCCCGCCTGTGTCTCGCACCTCCCCAGGCCCACCCTTGACTGCCTTGACCTTGTTAAAGCTCGCTCTCCTCTTGGCCAGCTCTGCACCCAGGTCCTGGTACACTCGGATTTTACTTCCCTCCCAGGTGCAGCACCTCGTCTGCCTGGCCCACCTCACAATTCGCTCCTTGTCCAGTAACCGGTACAACCGCACCACCATCGCCCTCGGCAGTTTGTTCCCCTGGGGCTTCCTCATTAGCATCCTGTGCGCTCGATCCACCTTCAAAGACCATGAAAATGCACCCTCTCCTAGCAGCTTCTCCAGCATGCTCCCCACATATGCGCCAACATCGGCTCTTTTACTCCCCTCCGGCAGGCCCACGATCCTTATGTCCTGCCTGCGTGACCGGTTCTCCAGGTCTTCAACCTTCTCCTGGAGCCTCCTCTGTTGATCCAGCATCCGCCCCATCTCCGCTGCCATCGAGGCAAACTGCTCCTCGTGTTCCCCCACCACCTCCTCCATCTTCTGGATCACCTGACTCTGGGCCGTCAGCTTCGTCTTAACGCGGTCGACGACCGCCTTAATCAAATCCACCGCCCGGACCAGGTCCTCCAGACTCTCCTTCTGTTGCTGGGTCAACTTCTCATTCAAGAAGCTCACCAGCTGGTCCGTCGACCACTGAGCCGGCAGGGCCGCTCCCTGCCCCACCGCCACCTCAACGTGCGTCGCAGGCGCCACACCAGCTCCAACCGACTGATTCCCTCTTTTTCCAACCGATTCTGGCCCTCGGCTCCACACACCAAGAGGGCCAATCTCTTCCACTCACTCTCCTACACCTCTTTTCTGCCTCACCTCCACCTGTTAACTGGGGAAAAGGTCCGAAGAAAACACCACGAACGGGAGCCACCAGATGTGTGACCACCACTCCGTGGCCGCCACCGGAAGTTCCGAAAAAGGCATTTTTAATACAAGTATTTCTTTCCTTCTTTTACTTCATCGAGTTATTGGATTATCTTAATGGAGGTTTTATCCTGCAAAAGCACCAGTGAGATAAGGGTATTTACACACGTGGCTATGATGTAGAATTCAGAGCCTGCAACAGTGGTGGAAGCAGATAAAATTGCACCTTTCAAAAAGAGTCAAATATTTCCTTGAAATGGAAGCTTTTCTTTTTTAAAGTACCCACTTCATTTTTTTTCCAATTACGGGGCAATTTAGCGTAGCCAATCCACCTAACCTGCACATCGTTGGGTTGTGGGGATGAGACACATGCAGACATGAAGAGAATGTGCAAACTCCACACGGACAGTGACTCGGGGCTGGAATCGAACCCGGATCCTCAATGCCGTGAAGCAGCAGTGCTAACCACTGCACCAACGTGCTCCCTGAAAAGGAAGCTTTTCCAGGGCTATGGTGAAAGAGGGAGTAGACTCTTTAAGAGAGACAGGATATACACAATGGGCCAAATGGTCACCTCCTGTGCTGTATAATTATACGGCTCTGTGATTGTACATCTGGAAGAAAGGGACAACCAGGATCACCGGCTTCTTTGTCGAAAATGGGAGATCTGGAGAGCGGTGCTCCTCTGTGTAGAAAACGGGGCTATGTGCGGCCTCAGTCACATGTTCACCGCTGAGGCCCCTTATGTGCCGTTTTATAGCCATGTGTTTCTCTATGCTGCGAGCGCCGGGAAACACGACCAAACAGGACTTTGTTCCCATTCAGTTGAATCGCGCGCAAAGTCTCTGTTGTCTATTCCAGGACATATGATAGAACTCTAACTCCATCTGTCCTTAATTTTTTTTATAACCAAATGAGTAATTTACTTCGAATCTCTGAAGGACCAGGACCCTCAAATGTATTAATTTTCTGAAATAGTGACAGCTGATGTGCAAAGCAGCTTCCCAAAAACAAGCCTGTGTTTTGAAACTGGGAAAAATCATAATTCCAGAGAGCATTTTGAGAATCTGTTTTTCATGACACGTGGATGTTGCTAGCAGGGGCAGCATTTATTGCCCATCCCGAACTGCCCTTGAGAAGGTGGTGATGAATGGGCTTCTTGAACCACTGTAGTCTGTGCGTGTAGGTACACTCGCTGTTGGGGAGAGAGCTTCAGGATTAGGGCGGATGAAGGAATCACGATATATTCCAAATCAGAGTGTGGTGCAACCTGGAGGTGATAGTGTTTCCATGCAACCGTTGCCCTTGTCCTTTCAGTTGGTTGTGGTTGCGTGTTTGGTAAATGTTGTTGAAGCAACCTTGCCAATTGCGGCATGGTGGCACAGTGGTTAACACCGCTGCCTCACAGCTCCAGGGACCCAAGTTCAATACCAGCCTCGAGTCACTGTCTGTGTGAAGTTTGCACTTTCTCCACGTGTCTGCGTGGGTTTCCTCCGAGTCTCCGGTTTCCTCCCACAGTCCAAAGATGTGGTTAGGTGGATTGGCCATGATAAATTGCCCCTTAGTGTTCAAAAGGTTAGGCGGGGTTACTGGGTTACGGGGATAGAACATAGAACTGTACAGCACAGTACAGGCTCTTCGGCCCACGATGTTGTGCCGATCTAGTCTGAAACTAAGATCAAAACAACCTACTCACAATCATTCTAGTGCACTCCATATGCCTATCCAATAACCGCTTGAAAGTTCCGAAAGTGTCCGACTCCCCTACCATAGCTGGGAGTGCGTTCCACGCCCCAACCACTCTGAGTAAAGAACCTACCTCTGACATCCCTCCTATATCTTCCACCATGAACCTGATAGTTATGCCTCCTTGTAACAGCTACATTCACCCGAGGAAAAAGTCGCTGAACGTCCACTCTATCGGTCCCTCTCATCATCTTATACACCTCAATTAAGTCACCTCCCATCCTTCTTCGCTCCAATGAGAAAAGCCCTAGCTCCTTCAACCTTTCCTCATAGGACCTACCCTCCAATCCAGGCAGCATCCTGGTAAATCTCCTTTGCACCCTTTTCAATGCTTCCACATCCTGCCTATAATGAGGTGACCAGAATTGCACACAATACTCCAAATGTGGTCTAACCAAGTTCTTGTACAGTCGCAGCATAATCTCACGGCTCTTAAACTGAATCCCCCTGTTAAAAAATGCTAATACACTATAGACTTTCTTCACGGCTCTATCCACTTGGGTGGCAACTTTCAGAGATCTATGGACATGAACTCAGAGATCTCTCTCCTCCTCCACATCCTTCAGAACCCTGCCGTTAACCCTGTAATCCGCATTCAAATTTGTCCTCCCAAAATGAATCACCTCACACTTATCAGGGTTAAACTCCATCTGCCACTTTTCAGCCCAGCTCTGCATCCTATCAAAGTTTCTTTGCAGCCTACAACAGCCCTCCACATTATCCACTACTCCACCAATCTTGGTGTCATCAGCAAATTTACTAACCCAACCTTCAACTCCATCATCCAAGTCATTGATAAAAATCACAAATAGCAGAGGACCCAGCACTGATCCCTGTGGTACACCGCTAGTGACTGGGCTCCAGGATGAAAATTTACCATCTACCACCACCCTCTGTCTTCTATATGATAGCCAGTTACTGATCCAATCGGCCAAATATCCCTCTATGCCATGCCTCCTTACTTTCTGCATGAGCCGATCATGGGGCACCTTTTCAAATGCCTTACTAAAATCCATGTATATGACATCAAATGCTCGACCTTCATCTATGTACTTAGTTACCTCCTCAAAGAATACAATCAAACTTGTGAGGCAAGACTTACCCATCACAAGTCCATGCGGACTATCCTGGATTAGGCTGTATCTTTCCAAATGATCATAAATCCTATCCCTGAGGACCCTTTCCAATAATTTACCGATGACCGAAGTGAGACTAACCGGCCTATAATTCCCAGGGTTATACCTATTCCTCTTCTTGAACAAGGGGACAACATTCGCCTCTCTCCAGTCTTCTGGCACTATTCCTGTAGACAGTGAGGATATAAAGATCAAAGCCAAAGGCTCTGCAGTCTCATCCCTCGCCTCACAAAGAATCCTAGGATATAGGCCCAGGGGACCTATCTATCCTCAGGATTCTCAAAATTCCGAACACATCTTCCTTCCGAATATCTACCGACTCCAGCCTACCAGCGTGTATTGCACTATCCTCCTCAACAACATGGCCCCTCTCCTTTGTGAACACTGAAGAAAAGTATTCATTTAGGGCCTCTCCTATATCTTCAGACTCCTTGCACACGTTCCCACTACTGTCCTTCACCGGCCCTAACTTCACCTTGGTCATTCTTTTATTCCTCACATAAGTGTAAAAAGCCTTGGGGGGGGGGTTTCTTGATCCTACCCGCCAAGGGTAGGGTGGAGGCATGGGCTTAGGTACGGTGCTCTTTCCAAGGACCGTTGCAGGCATGATGGGCCGAATGGCCTCCGTCTGCACTGTAAATTCTATGATTCAGTTGAAGACTAAGGACTAACATTGCATCCAAACCACTTCAAATAACAGCATGTACACCCGGGAGTGAAAGACAGAAGGCAAATTGCAAGAACCTCCAAGGCTGATGTCTCTAATGCTGGTCCAAAGGGATAAATCTGCATGCTTGTGGTCTGGCACAATGCCAGTCTGACAAAAACCCCAGCTGCCAGCTGATTTGTTTTTTCCTGCCTTCTTCCCTGTTGAACAACCACTTCAGCATCCATCAATGCTGCAACTGCCAACCAAGTCATGCCACTTGAGTCCAAATGTCAGCCGAGGCGAGTGTTTAGACTTGCTCCCCTATATACTGCAGCATGTCACCACACTGTCCGTGATGGGATGGAGGGGTGGGGTGGTGGTGGTGGTGGTGGGGGGGGGGGGGGGGGGGGGGGGTGTTGGTGGTGGTGAGGCAGGGAGGCTTTTAACATCCTACCTCTGCGATCTGTTAATTACATTTAATTACAGAAATAGAAAACGCAATATGAACTATGAACTTTGCAGTAATATATACAATCACAACCCAATTCTTGCATCCTGAAAATTATTTAGAGCATTCAGCTACAATAATATTTATCCGGACCTACACTATTTCTACATTGGGAGACTTCCGCAAGTTGGCAATGAACAGAATGGCCTAATGCAATCGGTTAGCTTTATCCTCCATGCCACTAAATATTTACTTGTTCAATATTATATTAGTGCTTTGGCATAGTTCAATACATTCCATGCTTTGAAATGAAGGTTTGACAAGTGCTTGTTCATATAAATTCCTATGAATAAATATTTAATTCCAAGATGACATTTGGGAATTTTAGCTTTAGATCCTTTAGCTGGCAATGCAGCAGTAACTATTCAAATAACCTTTCAATTACAACTTCAATCCCAAATGTAAATATGTGCACTCTCTCTCTCTCTCCTCATCCTTCTCAATTGATGGGGACTGTCCTCACCTGGTTCAATTCCTACTGATCCAGTCTATTGCAATGGCTTCTCTTCCCCTCCCTGTAACGTGACCTCTGGAGTATCCCAAGGATCCATCCTTGGCCCACTTCCATCATCCAAAAATATTAACATCAGCTTCCATGTGTGCGCTAATGACACACACAATTGTATCTCACCACCTCCTCTCTCCACCGCTCCACTTCCTCTGTTTTGTCCGACTGCCTGTCGGTCATCCAGCATTGAATGAACTTGGATTTCCTCTAATTGTGTATTAGTATTATGGGCCAGGGTTTAGAGAACACCAAAGTATATCATGGGGTTCATCTGACCCACAACTTTTAATAGATTTTGGTTATGAGGAGCACAGGCACCCACTTTACAGGTGTAAATCCAGTTAACATTTTATAAACACACAGTAAACATCTTATCAACTACCAGCACTGATACAGCCACCCCCCTCCCACGATATAGTACCTTATAGGTAACCCTTAGTAACTTTCCATTAGCCCAAAAGACCTTTTAACAAAGACAGTAGATTTGCATTCCTTACAGAAACAGGTATTACTTTGAAATCATCAAGTGATCTGGAGACATTCTTTAGCATGCAGAGACAGAGAGACCAAAATACACCTCCTTGGTTTGAATGCAGCTCTCCAACTGAAAACGAAACTAAAACTCAGAGCCAAAAACAGCTTCCAGCTCAACACAAAAGTAAAAAGCAGAGCTAGAACCCAGCTCGACCCACGCACTGACATCACTGCAGCCACTTGAGAAGACAAACCTTTCTTAAAGTGATATTCCCATGACAATTAGGAAGACCAAAGCCATTGGGCGGGATTCTCCGACGACCAGCCGTGTTTTCCTGGGCAGCGTGTCCTTACCGGCAGCTAGATTCGCCGTTCCCGCTACCTGCTAATGAGATTTCCCATTGTGATCATCCCATTCTGCCGGGAAACCCGCGGCTTAAGTGCACTGCTGACACAATAGAGAATCCCGCTGGCGGAGAAACCACTCCTTTGCCTTCGGCCTCCACGAAAAATATCTGTTCCTTCATCGCCAATTGCATCCCTCTTCCTAGTCACTGTCTCATGCTGGTCAAGCAAGAGCAATCAAACTCAAATAGATATTGTCAAAGCGATGCTCTTCAGGTGAGGAAATTACCAAATGATGCTTACTATTGTTTGTTATGTTATTTTTAAAACATTGCAGGCGATATAAGCCACACGGAAGTCAATCTGCGCTTGAATTGTCTTTTAACCTGCGTTTTCACTGAACTCTTTCGCTATTTCAGTCTACTGCTACCAACTGAGGCATGGAGTTGTTTACTCAAGGTTGTGAGAGATCCTTGCATACCTTTGCTGGAACCATGTGGTAAGATGGTGTGATGGATTCACTCAGGAAGAAATTATTGAGGATAAAATGTATGATCGGAAAGAGTGACTCGTGTAGCTGTCCAAAATTGGTATTATCTTGGAACGACGATGACTAAAAGCTCCCGTGCCTATCTGAGCTATGTCGCTGATGTCTGACTTTGCTTTCAGCTTATGCCAATCAAGCCACTAATTCTCAATGGTCAAATTAGTGTAAATTTGGGAATTTAAAAAAAAATCCAATTTACATTCTGTTGGCATCTCACTTTTACTCTTCTTACTTCGAACAGTTATGTTTATGATGATGCCTGTTTCCTGAGCTTCTGACTATTCAGGGAAGGAGCCATAATGCTGGGGACTCTGACTTGATTTTGATCCCTACACGGGTAATTGAGAATTGATCATCGTGGATCGCCGCGTATGTGCAGCTCAAATACTTGTCATTGTGCCCCTCTGTCATACAAAATAAATCACAGCAGCAAGAAAAATTGGTCCAACCGGAGAAATGGTCAAAATAAGCACCACAAACTTCTCAGAAACAAACAGTAATGTGGAGGGGGGGGATCCTACGATAATAAAGATGCCTTTTAAATATCCATCAGATTCTAACTTTAAAACACGGACAGCCCCCCAGGTCTGATATTGCGGACAACAAGGAGGTGAGATTTGGCTGTCGGCTGGCATTTCAGGAATTTACTTTGTGCTTGTTATGAACTTAGTTACAGGATGTATTCAGACGTGGTAGAGGTTTGGATTTTCCCAGCTAATTGGTCCGACTGGATGCAAGCAAACAAATTAGGAAATGTGAGCATTTTACAGACTTTGAATGCCTAGGGCTGTGAATTAGATGGAAAGGAAACAATAAGGCCTACTGTTCTACTTGTAACCTCTATTATACCTATAATGAGATTGTCCGTTATACATATGGTGAGATTCTCTATTTTAACCATAGTAAAGTCCTCTGCTTTACCCATACGCAGACCTTGTAAAACTGTAATTAGGCTTTAAATTATACTTGTAATGAGGTGCTTTGTTGTACCGACAATGAGTGTTTTGTTGTGACTTCTTTCCTATACTCCTTTCTGCGGCTCTGTTCCAATTGTGGCAATCAGTGAATTTGCCCTTCTTTCTATGTTATCTGAGTCCTAATGCTTAGAGTCGGCAGGTATCAAATGATACCACCACAAGTTTCAACCGACTATCGATCAAAGAGCCAAACACCAGTTTGTTCAAGGTCAAAGGTACTTTATTTACACACAATTAGTCATGCAACATAAACACTACTAGTTAACTACACCTATCGACTAAGACAACCTGTACTTAACTTCGGGCACCCGGCTTAGGTCAGAGAAAGAGTGGCCGCTGTTCGATTCTGGATCGAGTCCGAAGGAGTAACTGCTGCTCAGCTCGGCTCATCCGTCTGGTAGCGAGCGTTGAACTTGTACTTACTTCTGGTGTTGCTGCACTTGGAGATGGCCGTGACCGGGGTACCAAGGCCAAGAGAGAACGAACATGTGGCGGACTCTTCTTCTTATACTTAAGGGGTTTTCGCGCTCTTTTGGGCGGTCCTCCGGTTTGGGCCCCACTAATTGGATGATCCCTGATCACTCCGTTCGATTCCTAACCAATAAGTGGGCGAGGATCTGGATGGCTGGGCGTGTCCCAAGCGGTCACTGACCCCGTTGTTTGCGTTTCCCTTGAACAGGGAGTGGCGCCAAAATGTCTGGGACTGTCCCGGTTGCTCAAGTGCCAGTCCTTTGTTTTGGTGAAGATGGGCCATCAAATGCTAATCGGCCCCATTAAAATGCTAATTGGACGGAGTTTCGATACCGTCTGGACTTCTTGCTTACAAATATGCATTTCACGCTCTGAGCCTGCCTGAGTCTTGGCTTGTCCATTTTACCCGCTAGGCTTTGCGGGTTTCTCTGTACCTAGTAGGAAGTGGCCATCCCAGGTGGCTACACTTTATACTGGGGCCTCAGGAAAAGCTCTGGGTTGGATTCTTCAGCCGCACCACCGCAAGATCACCACGGATGGGACAGGGCCCACGTAAAGGTCCATTGACCTTGGGTAGGAATTTCCGGTCACCGGGCAGGTGCGGCCGAAGAATCCCGTCCTCTGTCTTAAGTTCTTTTCAGTGGCTCGTAATGACACTCAGTGTTTTGTATTCTTTCTTCGTTCATGGGATGTGGGTATCGCTGGATGGCTCAGCATTTATTGCCCACCCCGAGGATATTTAAGAGTCACCCACATTGCCTTATGTGTTGTTATGATGCCTGTGGAAACTGATAACTTAAAAAAATAAATTTGAGTTTCCAGTTAAGGCTTCCAATTAACAGCTGAACGGATAACAGAACAGAATTTCACATTTTCAGATGTAACAGGCTAAAAGCACCATTGACTAATTTTTATGGGTAACTTATACTTTAATCCACAGTAAGGAAATTTTAAAACAACCTAAGAAACCCACCATCAGGCATACATTACGCTCTCCTTTGAGTAGACATTCACAGAATCAGTCCAATGTGAAGCTTAGCTTCTAATTATTTAATTCTGACCTTTTTCTTTCACAGCCTGGAAAGTTTTAACTCTAGAACTCTTTCATGTTGCAAATATCCTGAGAGACTTCTTCCTCGAGCTAAGCTAGGCAAATCTTCCAGCCTCATTTTTAACTCCACACAAATTGATACTGCAGTTTTGGACAGGACTAAAACATATGAACTTGATTTGTGCCCCCCCCCCCCCCGCACAGTGTTCACAAACACTCTCAAAGACTATGCTCATCCTTGTTCTTGTGAGGTGCACCCTACACATCAGCTTCAGCTGTACCAGCCCCAACCTCACGCATGAAGTTTAAGCATTCACTCTCCGGTGCACCTCACACCACAACACTCCTCCATACCCTCCCCCAACTCTTCCTCCCACTTTGCCTTAATCCCCTCCAGCGATACCTTCTCTCACAGTATCACCCCATAAATTGCTGACACCACCCCCTTCTCCATTTCCCCTGTCATCAGTACCTCTTCCAACAGTGTGGAGGCCTGTGCCACCGGAAAGCTCTGTACCTCCTTCCGAGCGAAATCACGGACCTGCATATATCTTTTTTTAAAAATATATTTATTAAAGATTTTTAACACAATTTTTCTCCCTTACAAACAATAACCCCCCCCCCCACCCCCACCCCCCCGTAACAAAAAAAAACGAGAAATTGCGCAGAGCAAGATATATACATGACCTGAATATATCTAAACATCTCCCCCTGTCCCAACCCATATTTCTCCCCCAGCTCCTCCAGCCTCGCAAACCGATCCCCAGAAACAAATCCTTTAATGCCCTAACTGCCCTCTCTTCCCATCTCTGAAAAGTCCCATCCCACTTCCCTGGCTCAAATCTATGATTCACCCGAATCGGCATTTTCATTGATCCCGCCCACAACCTAAAGTGCTGATGCAACTGCCTCCAGATCTTCAACGTCGCCACCACCAGTGAACGGCACAAATATTTTCCTGGGGCCATCGGGAGTGGCGCTGTTGCCAACGCCCTCAGCCCAGACTCCCTGTGCAGCCATGAAGGTTGCAATTTTTACTGATGGCTTTGAGGGTTGATGAACAATAAATGGAATAAAAAAGCAGCAATGCCTTTACTCGGTGGTGTGTTTCTGGCACAGCTCACCTTCGTATGCAGAGTGTCGAAAAGCACGCAAAAGCAGCTACAGCAACAATCATCCCAATGTACTACAGCACACAAAATGTCAAGGAGATATTGTCAGAATGTCCATAAAATTCCCAAGTTTGAATTGGGATGCAGCATACCGACTATCCAACACGGTAGCATAGTGATTAGCACAGTTGTTTCACAGCTCCAGGGTCCCAGGTTCGATTCCCGGCTTGGGTCATGTCTGTGTGGAGTCTGCACGTTCTCCCCGTGTCTGCGTGGGTTTTCTCCGGTGCTCCGGTTTCCTCCCACAGTCCAATGATATGCAGATTAGGTGGATTGGCCATGATAAATTGCCCTTAGTGTCCAAAAGGTTAGGTGGGGTTACTGGGTTACGGGGATAAAGGGGATAGGGTGGAGGCATAGGGCTTGGGTAGGGTGCTCTTTACAAGGGCCGGTGCAGACTAGATAGGCTAAATGGCCTCCTTCAGCATTGTAAATTCTATGACTCTATCCGAGTTCAAAATGTTTAAATGGTGTTTTGAGTAAGGGTTTCTTAATTCAGGCCTGTCTGAATCAGACAAGCAAACCACAAAAATTCAGCAAGCAGTTGGAAGTAAAGGTCTGCACAGGCTGAACATGTCAGGATTAACAGTAGAAGAGCTAAGGTATTCCCAAAAGATATGGGCTGGGATTCACCGATATCGCGGCCAAGTGTTGACGCCGGGGTCAAAACCGGCACGAGCCACGCCGGCGTAAACAGGCCTCCAGGCCCAGTAATTCTCCTGTTCTTCGGGGGCTAGAACGGCACCGGAGTGCTGTGTGCTGCTCCGGTGCCGAAAGGTGGCCCTACAAAGCCGGCGCAGGTCTGCGCATACGTGCAACGGCCGTCTCTGCACCGGCATATGCGCGTGTTTGCCGCGCCGGCGCGGAGCAACTTGTCGGCGAATGAACAGCGGGCCCTCGCGGCAGGAGGTAGGCCCCGTCCAGATCGCGGCAGTCCGCTGATCGGAAGCCCCCGATCGTGGGTCTCGACCCCGTGGAGCGCCCCCTGGCGTCAGATCCCCCTCCCCCCCCCCCCCCACTCCAGGACGTCCACATCGGCCACGGGTCCGGGCTCCCGCCGGGTGGTACCAGGTCTGAACCACGCTGGCGGGACTCAGCGGAACTTGGCGGGAGATCGGCTCGTTGCACGCGGAGGAATCGCCACAGGGCCCCCGATCGGCGCCGCAACAACCACGCGGGCGCGATTGCCGTCGATTCTTCGGTCGCTGGAGAATCGGCAGCCCGACTTTGGAGCGGCAATGCAGGATTCTCGCGTCCTGCCCGTCGATTCTCCGACCCAGCGCGGGCTCGGAGAATCCCGGCCAAGGATTACATTGGAGAACCAGTTCAGAGTCGGGTTACACATCCGCATTCATTGACCAGAGGTCAAGTCATTTTGACAACAGCCGACAATATCCATAGACCACATGGTCAGCAGCTGCAGAGAAAATGGTACGTAATGTGATTTTTCAAAGACAGAGCTAGCAGACAACTGTTGAGTTGTTGATCATATTCATTCCAATGGAAACATTCCAGAAGGATTTGGTAGGCTAGCCCAAAACATATAAATTCAAAGAACTACTCAAGAATGGATGCAAGCACAAAGTTTACAAGTTCTAGTGCAACTCCAATTGTTGACACACCCGCTAGAACGCTCAAACATATCTAGACACGTGGAAGGTGTGTTCTGCATGTACCAAGGAAATGTCCAGCTTTTCATGAATTCTTCTAAGTATGTGGCAGAAAAGGCCATTTGCAGTAACGGGGAACAAGAGCAAAGACTGATGCAGCTACAAAGAGCCATGCACTGATCCAAACAGACTGTACACAACTTCAAGCAGTAAGAATGACCATCTAGTATTCCGTAAGAAACATATATATGAGTTTATTGACAAGCCAGAAAATGATGAAGATGTGCACAACGAGGCAAAGAGCGGTGAACACAGATTTCACACCATCAGTCTCGTGGAAAACATAAATGGCATCACACCGTCGGAAGTGTGTTTGTCAAGTTCAAAATATCCGACCTAAGAAAGTGAAGAATTATTTGTTGTCGGCCAAGATTGATCCAGGGCAAAGTGCCAACACATTGCCTCTAAATTCTAAAAGGCATGTACAAACACATGGAAGGCCATGGTGAAACCTATTACCGTGAAGCTTTCACCATACAACAGTTCCATAATTTCATGTGCAGGATCAATAGTCCTGGAGTGCAAGTACAATCGATCCTCCTGGGTGTCACAGATGTTATATATTATGGAAACCTAAACCTAAAACAGTCGCAGGTCTACCGACATGCCATAACCCTGCACTCGTGAAAATCCATGAAATTAGTCAAACATCACAAAGCAAATCAATCTCAGAAACAATCCTATCAGTTCATAACCTAACATCGAAATATCATCAATGTTTCAACAAGATATGTAGTTTCAAGGGAACTTCAACGGCACAAATAGTGCAGTGGTTAGCACTGTTGCTTCACAGCGCAGGGACCCGGGTTCAATTCCCGGCTTGGGCCACTGACTGTGCGGAGCCTGCACGTTCTCCCCATATCTGCATAGGTTTCCTCCAGGTGCTCCGGTTTCCTCCCACAAGTCCCGAAAGACGTGCTTGTTAGATGAATTGGACATTCTTAATTCTCACTCAGTGTACACGTAGTATGGCGACTAGGCTATTTTCACAGTAACTTCATTGCAGTGTTAATGTAAGCCTACTTGTGACAATAAAAATTATTATTACAATACATTTGCAGGAGAATGCAGGTCTGTCAATTGATCCATCACATAAGTGCAGCATCCACATACAAGACTAATTGAAGGTCAAACTAGACAAAATGGAGAAAAACATAGAACACACAGTGCAGAAGGAGGCCATTTGGCCCATCGAGTCTGCACCGACCCACTTAAGCCCTCACTTCCACCCTATCCCCATAACCGCTCTTAACCTTTTTGGCCACTAAGAGAAATTTATCATGGCAATTCACCTAACCTGCACCGCTGGCGCAGTGAGGCCACAGTGCTATCCACTTGTGCTACTGTGCTGCCCAGAATCATTAAAGACAGAATCATTAGAAGTGTACAAGAGCACGCAAATCGCTGCAGCTCAGTCACATGTTTCCTAAAGAACGATAGATCATTGATCGTATTTAAATGATACTTAAATGCAGCAATGAAATGTTATCATTAGGAAATGCCCACATTAGAAGAGTTAGATCTAAGTTTTGTGGGTGCAAAATTCTTCTCGAAGCTTAATACCGAGCATGGTTACTGGTCAGTCCATCTCATGGAACATTCCCAAGAATGCAGTACATACTTTGTCGGGTGATACTGTTTTCAACAACTCCCTTTTAGGCTATCTGTTAACCAGGGTCTCTTTCAAGGTCACACAGACCACGTTACACCACTACCAGGATGCATCTGTATCGCAGATGATATGGCTGTTGTAAGAAGAACCAAACAAGACCATGACCACAATCTACACTTATTGATGAAAGTGGCACGTAATGAAGGATTGGTGTTCAACAGTCATTAATGTGCCAACAACGTGCAGCAGAATTTCTTCGGTTCCATTTATTCCAGTGCTGGCATATGTCCTGATCCAAGTAAAATAGAGGATATTAAAGCTATGCCAACTCCTCAAGGTATGGACAAACTTCAGAGATGTTTGCATCGCTTTACTTTCTAGCCACCATACATTCCCAATTTTGTACAAAGGTCTTTATCGCTAAGACAATTGTTGAGAAAGTATGTGCCTTTCCTGTTCTATTAAGACCACCAATTCCTCTTTGAACCACTGAAGCTGTCATTATCAGAAACATCTGCATTGCAATTTTACAATCCTCGGGAGGCATTACCCTAGAGATAGATGTCTCACAGAAAAGTATGGGAGCATGTATATTATAGCAAGGTAAACTGATTGTATTTGCTTCAAAATCTCTGTCCATTATGCAATCCAACCACTCTAACATAGAGTGGGAAACATTAACTTTAGCGTTTGGAATCATGCGTTTTCATATCTAACTCTTTGAAAAATATTTGTGGTGCAGACCAAGCAGAAGCCAATGGAGATAATTTGGTGAAAACTACTAACCAATGCACCGCAAAGATTGCAACATCTCTGGATAAAAATTCAAGGTTGTGACTGTGGAATTAGATGTAAGCCAGGTGACTTGGTCATCACGTCAGATACAGTTTGAAAATAGATGTTATGCCCTTATATCTGCAAATTATCACCAAACTTGAAGATGTTCTTTAAATTGATCATTTATACTTTGCACAATGCAATTGCCTGTAGCTACAAGACAAAATGGAAAAACATTCTACACTATCAAAACTGTGGAAAGTTGTCATTGAAGAATGGCCTGATTCAATTCAGCATGTCCACAATCACAGGAGACCCAATTTGGCCTTACTGGGACAAGCCAGGCACGTCCCAGGGGGTCGATTTTCAATTCAGCGAGGTTATCATACTGGAATCTTGCAACCTGAGATTTTCAACAACATCCTAATATTCAATCACACATGGGCATATCGGATGAAAAGACTCGCAATCGAGATTGTCTATTGGCCGGGTACGAACAATGACTTTGAAGTCGTTGCCAAGAAGTGGAAGGCATGTCAAAGGCATATGCCAAGTCAGCACGAAGAACTGTTGATTCCACATGAAGTTCCCACCCATCCTTGGTCCAAAAATCACAATCAGCCTCTTTTATGCCCATGGCACTGACATCATTGACATTGTCAATTATTTTACCAAGTGCCCCATTATTTGGCACTTGTACAATGCGTCAAACGCAACCGTCGCACACACTCCCCGAGCTATTTTCAGGTCATTTGGTGCTCCAAGAATGATCATTGCAAATAACAGTCCCCAATTTATTGGTAAGCCATTTTAGGATGTGTGTGAGAAGTGGAATAAGGATCACACTACTTCTCCTCCTCGTTACCCTAGATCGAATAGCCTAACTGAAAGATTTGCCGGGGGAAATCCCTAATTTTCAAATGTAGACAGATCTAGCAAGATCTACACGTTTCAGTGTTACATTTGAGAGTGACACCTCTAGGATCAACCATCCCATCACTGTCAGAACTCATGTTCGTCAGCCCATTGTGACCCAATTTATCTTCTCTTACCCATTCTGCTGTCTCAGAAACAAGAGAACAACTTCTAATACTACAAAAGAAGGTGGACAATAAAAATGCTGCAGCTATTGAATTGCCAAGTTTCAAAAATAAGTTCACATCCACGATACCACAGAAGCAATGTGGCAACCAGCTGAGGTAAGAAGGATTTGTCCAGAACTAAGCTCTTATGAAGTCATTACACACAAAAGGTGCAACAGTGAGGTGTGACCAAGGAAAAATCGGATCCATCCCAGCTCCTCAACCACGGTGCAGTTCTACTGCATCTCGGACAAGATCCCAAATGCAGGCAGGAACAACATCCATAAATGACAATTCCACAGATCATTGGGATCCGCTAAAGAAACCTCCAAACAAGATGACCACCACAAAATCTGGGCATTCCAGAACACTTTGGAGACTCATAGATTTACCAATTCTGTGGACTTAAGTTGTGGTAACTAAACATGGACATATATTGTAAATAGTACTACTACTTTGGAAGGGGGGACATTTTAAAACAAAAGGGGCTTTGTGCTATCTCTTTAAGGCTATCAGCATGTCATTACCAGAGGGAAAATGTTTAATGTGATCCAGTCTTAGTTTCACTTTTGCTTTGAGTAGAGCACAGACACAGGTCTGACATCATCAAGCTTTATACCTGTGTATAACTGTTCTCATGTGCCTAAGCTTAATAAATGAACCCACAACCTGTTTACCCACTCCCTTATGAGTGATTGGTGCCTTGTGTTTTGTACAGTAAATAGGCCCACTGTGTTATATCAACATGATAGCACAAAAGGAAGTGCTGTCAGCCACCCGTTTATGAACACACTGTTCCACACAATAGACCAGAGCTGTTAAATGTTACTGAGACAAACTAATTCATTGTTTACAGCCTTTGGAGAAACACCAAAAATGAGCAACTCTTGTTTTGGTGTTTTATTTAAATTCGTATCAATCTCTCATCACTGGCAGTCCCTCGGGATTGAGGATGATTTGCTTCCACCCTGGTTCGATGGGCTCTGAGGTGGTTGATATATAATGTGCATTCTGCTGCCTCTGCCACATATTGGGCAGGTGGTGCTTGAAAGGTTGTGTGGATGGATTGTTTGGGTGTTTGTTCGTTCTCGGCAATGCTTCGACTTCACCACCTGCAGGTTGCCGAAAATGTCTCTTGCTGTGTTTGCTGCCTCCCTGCATTTTGGTTGGTCACAACCCAGGGTCTCCCATGAGTCGGCAGGTATATTTAACCTCTACAAGGATGCTTTGTGGATGTCCAGTGTGTCCGTTGTCCTCCTGGGAGTCTCCTGTTTCGACCGAGTTCTGGGTAGAGCAGTTGTTTCAGGAATCTGGGTCCCACCCAGAGAAACTGGTTTAGAGTGATTAGCATCTCGATGCTGGGCAGGTTGGCTTGGGAGAGTACAGGGGGTGCGTGTGAGGGTGGGGGGAAAGGGGGTGGTTGGTAAACAGTGACAGCACAACTTTTGAGAGGGTAATCAAAAAATGGCAGATCGGAAGTGAGGATAGCGTGGGGAATGGAACAATGGCACCAGCTAAACTGATTTGTTTAATTGTTGATGGAGAGGCAGAGAGGCCCTGGGAGGCTTGGAAAAGAAGTGAGTGTTTCTGGGAGGGTGACGATTTTGGATATTAAAGTGTGACAACTGAGGTAGCTCCGCTCAATCCGTTGGAAATCTGAATGTCAGTTAATATTTTGGATTAAGATCGATTAATTATGAAGTTCTAAAGTGCTTGAAATGCATCATTTTTAATATAAACATTCACATTTTTCTAGGGAGCTTACCCTCGGACTCCCCTACAATTGCACCATCAATTTTGTGCCTTCCATTCAGCCTTTCAGGTACTTTTGTTCATTCTCCTTCATTAACAATGAAGAAATGTCAAGGCAAACCTTCCTCTTTAGGTCTTGGGGCACACAGGTGGGTTGTAAACAGCAAAATCAGCCTGGGGACCAATGCATACTCTAATATAGCTATCTACCATCGCCCCTCTCCTCCACCTCGCTGACTGCATGTCTTGCCCCCCCCCCCCCCCCCGCCCCCGCACCCTTCTCCAGCCCCACTGTTCCCACCCATTTTACTCTTTGTAATCCACTCAGGCCAAGCACTAAAGAGGAAACTCTTGCCCTCGTTGTGCATGCCCATCGTTTAAAACCCATGTGACATGTTATTTTCTCGTCCTGCTCTTTATTCATCCGCTGTTTGTTGCCTCCTGGGTCACCTGTTGCTCATTGTCCAGGTTGCATGTATCATAGCACAGGCCTGGTTACACTGGGCTGTGAGGCCAGTCGAGCCATCTAGGCCCTGTATAATTTTCTGTCAGAAGGCTGGAGGTAGTGGCATAATGGTGTTGTCACTGGACTAATAATCCAGAGACTCTGGGAACCCAGCTTCGAATCCCACCATCTGCAGGTGGCTAAATTTGTATTCAAGACAAATCTGGAATTAAAAGTCTGATGATTACCACATCGGGTTCACTAATGTCCTTGATGGAAGTAAATCTGTTGCCTATGTGACTCTAGGCCACACAGCAATGGTTGACTCTTAAAGTGACCTCTAAACAAGGGCAAATGGGGATGAGTAATAAATGCTGGCACCCACATCCATGAACGAATAAAAAAAGCACTCTGGTTCAGTTTCTCCTCCAGTACTAGATTCATTGTCATTTCCCTTTGTGAGGACACTTGGTGAGGTATGTCTTTAAAGCCAGCTACATCCAAATGGCTGACATCTCCATTCTGTATGGGTTGAGCCTGTAGTGAGACACTATGGTGGGAATCTCCAGCCCCCCAGCCATGTGTTTCTCAACGGCATGCTCTTCACTGGAGGCAGACTTCTCTCTTCCTGCCGATTGTCAATGGGATTTCCCATTGAAGCCACCCCACCCCACCTGGAAACCTGTAAGTGGGTGGGGGGAGGGGGGGGGTTTGCATCTGCCAGCGGGAAATGAGAATCCCGACGGCCACTGTACAAAGCACCTTTTGGTGAAGACCTTCGCAAATCTGTGGATTGAACTGTCAACATCCAGGCAGTAGTACTTCAGAGCTAGCCATGGCACTATCCAGGGTGTTTCAGTGCAGCTACAACACTCGTATCTACCCAGCAATGTGGAAACTTGCCAAGGGATGTCCTGGCTGTCCAGAAAAAGCAGGACAAATCCAATCCAACCAATCAAAGGCTTGTTAGTCCACTCTCGATTATCAGCGAAGTGATGGAAGGTGCCAACAGCAGTGCAGTAAAGTGGCACTTAGTCAGCAATAACCTGCTCACTGATGCTTAGTTTTGGGCAGGTAAGTGCCAAATAATATTCACACATGAGGGAAAAATCAAAAGTTCCTCATCTCTATGGCCTGAATTTCTTTGCTGCCATCAACCTTCAAATAGTCTACAGCAACAACAGTGCTGTAAAGTGGCACGGAGTCAGCACTTCCAATAGTCTATTCCATCACCTTCTCCATGTGAAGAAGGGTTTTTGGATCCAGTCCTAAATTTGCCTTTCACTCTGTGAACGATTCCTTCATCCAACTTTCACCTTATTGACTGCTGTTGGAAGTGAAACAAAAACAGAAAATGCTGTGAACACTCAGTTCAGTTCATGTTTCTTCGTCAGAAGTTTAAAATAACCATTAATCCTGCCAGAACGCATCTAAAGATTTATACCATGCCTGTAAGGAGCAAACAGAATTTGGACTGTCTGTACCATGAGGTAAACATGAGTAAGAGAGTTAAGACAACTTAGGTCCAGTTTAATATTCATTTGCAGCAGTAATTGCAAATCATGATGTACAATATCCCTCCCCACCACCCTCAAACATTGGTTGTTTCGATACATATCACTTTTATATGTTAAAAATATTGTTCCTGGGGCAGCACGATGGTGCAGTGGTTAGCATTGCTGCCTCACACGCCGAGGTCCCAGGTTCGATCCCGGCTCTGGGTCACTGACCATGTGGAGTTTGCATATTCTCCCCGTGTTTGCGTGGATTCGCCCCCACAACCCAAAGATACGCAGGGTAGGTGAATTGGCTACACTAAATTGCCTCTTAATTGGAAAAATTAATTTGGCTACTAGTTAAACTACACCTATCAACTATGACAACCTGTACTTAACTTCAGGCACCCGGCTTAGGTCAGAGGAACAGTGGCCGTTGTTCATATCTGGATCTACTGGGTCTGGAGAAGCAACTGCTGCTCAGCTGAGCTCATCCGTCTGGTAGCGGGCGTTGAACTTGAACTTGCTTCTGGTGGTGCTGCGATTGGAGATGGACGTTGCCGGAGCGCCAGGTCCAAAAGAGGTTGAACACATGGCAGCGTCTCTCTTTATCCTTGGGGAATTTCGCGCTCTTTTGGGCGGTCCTTCGGTTTGGACCTCATTAATTGGGTAGTTCCCGATCACTGTATTCGATCTGAGCCAATAAAGGGGCAGGTGCTTTGATGGCTGGGTGTGTCCTAAACGGTCACTGACACTGTTGTTTACGCTTCCTGAGTACAGGGAGTGGCGCTGAACTGTCTGGGATTGTATCGGCTACTCAAGTATCACTCCTTTGTCTTACGGAGATGGGCCATCAAAATGCTAATCGGTTGGGGGTTTTTATGCTGTCTGGATTCTTTGCTCACAAATATACATTCAGGCTCTGAGCCTGCCTGAATCTTACATTGTCCACATTTCCCTTTAGGCTTTGCGAACGTCCATGTTTCTTGTTGTAAGTGGCCATCCCCGATGGCTACAGTCCGTCCTCTTGATCCTCAACGTAAAGCGTTAAGGATCACACTACTGAATCTTCTCCTGTTCTCTGGTATGCTGGTTACTCTCAATCAAGGACGGGTTCTATCCTACTCTGTCCTATGGGTCGAAAATGTACCTAAGTTTTCCTTAATACAACACGCATCTATAAAATTCTAAGGGGGCACTATAACATTCAATCATACATTTCAGTTTCTTTATACAAACAGGGGAACCTCTAACTGTCCTCAACTAAACTACACTCATACTGCTATCTAATGACCAAAGGAACTTATATTACAGTACAAAATGAACAATAGCAGCATCATATTCCTACTTAACACTTGTGTCAATTTACAGAGAAAGTAATTTTATTTTAAAAAACGTAGAATTTATTAGGGAGGAAGAGGTTCAAAAGGAGTGTGGGGCCTGTTGAAGTCCGAGGAAAGGGGCTCGGAGTCTGTATACTGGAGGGTGGGAGACTCTCCTTTGCCATTTCCGAAGTCTGATCGTCTGGATGACACTGCAAAGTATAGCTATAACCAGTAGGGCTTCTACCGTGTACAAAAGGGGGTACCATTTTATGATATTCTCACACCATGTGGGGGTATCAGTGGCTGTGTCTATGTGTGGTGTAGTGTCCGGGCTAGGGGTATCGTGTTGGGTAGTCACGTTTAGGGCCTGTGTGGTGAGGGGTGTAGGGGCGGATAACGCACACAACTATATTGATCCAACGACGATCATGATGCAGATCATCAGGTCCGTCTTCATCTTGTCTGTATCTTCCTCTGTCTTCTGGTCTATTTGTATCTTCCTGGGGTACAAGCATAATATCTGTTATTATCTTGTTTTTTTTTTTATTAAATATTTTATTGAAAATTTTTGGTCCACCAACACAGTACATTGTGCATCCTTTACACAATATTATAACAGCACAAATAACAATGACCTATTTTATATAAACAAAAAATGAATAAATATTAAATAACAAAAATGAAAACTAGCCCTAATTGGCAACTGCCTTGTCACACGTTACACCCCCCCCGCCCCCCCCCCCCCCCCCCCAATCCTGGGCTGCTGCTGCTGCCTTCTTTTTCCCATTCCATCTATCTATCCGCAAGGTATTCGACGAACGGTTGCCACCGCCTGGTGAACCCTTGAGCCGACCCCCTTAGGACGAACTTAATCCGCTCTAGCTTTATAAACCCCGCCATGTCATTTATCCAGGTCTCCACCCCCGGGGGCTTGGCTTCTTTCCACATTAGCAATATCCTGCGCCGGGCTACTAGGGACGCAAAGGCCAAAACATCGGCCTCTCTCGCCTCCTGCACTCCCGGCTCTTGTGCAACCCCAAATATAGCCAACCCCCAACTTGGTTCGACCCGGACCCCCACTACTTTTGAAAGCACCTTTGTCACCCCCATCCAAAACCCCCGTAGTGCCGGGCATGACCAAAACATATGGGTATGATTCGCTGGGCTTCTCGAGCACCTCGCACACCTATCCTCCACCCTAAAAAATTTACTGAGCCGCGCTCCAGTCATATGCGCCCTGTGTAATACCTTAAACTGAATCAGGCTTAGCCTGGCACACGAGGACGACGAGTTTACCCTACTTAGGGCATCTGCCCACAGCCCCTCCTCGATCTCCTCCCCCAGCTCTTCTTCCCATCTCCCTTTTAGTTCATCTACCATAGTCTCCCCTTCGTCCCTTATTTCCCTATATATATCTGACACCTTACCATCCCCCCCCCCATGTCTTTGAGATCACTCTGTCCTGCACCTCTTGTGTCGGGAGCTGCGGAAATTCCCTCACCTGTTGCCTCGCAAAAGCCCTCAGTTGCATATACCTGAATGCATTCCCTTGGGGCAACCCATATTTCTCGGTCAGCGCTCCCAGACTCGCGAACTTCCCATCCACAAATAGATCTTTCAGTTGCGTTATTCCTGCTCTTTGCCACATTCCATATCCCCCATCCATTCCCCCGGAGCAAACCTATGGTTGTTTCTTATCGGGGACCCCCCCAAGGCTCCAGTCTTTCCCCTATGCCGTCTCCACTGTCCCCAAATCTTCAGTGTAGCTACCACCACCGGGCTTGTGGTGTAGTTCCTCGGTGAGAACGGCAATGGGGCTGTCACCATAGCCTGTAGGCTAGTCCCCCTACAGGACGCCCTCTCTAATCTCTTCCACGCCGCTCCCTCCTCCTCTCCCATCCACTTACTCACCATTGAAATATTAGCGGCCCAATAATACTCACTTAGGCTCGGTAGTGCCAGCCCCCCCCTATCCCTGCTACGCTGTAAGAATCCCTTCCTCACTCTCGGGGTCTTCCCGGCCCAGACAAAACCCATGATGCTCTTTTCAATCCTTTTAAAAAAAGCCTTCGTGATCACCACCGGGAGGCACTGAAACACAAAGAGGAATCTCGGGAGGACCACCATCTTAACCGCCTGCACCCTCCCTGCCATTGACAGGGCTACCATATCCCATCTCTTGAAATCTTCCTCCATCTGTTCCACCAACCGTGTTAAATTTAACCTGTGCAATGTGCCCCAATTCTTAGCTATCTGGATCCCCAGGTAACGAAAGTCTCTTGTTACCTTCCTCAACGGTAGGTCCTCTATTTCTCTACTCTGCTCCCCTGGATGCACCACAAACAACTCACTCTTCCCCATGTTCAATTTATACCCTGAAAAATCCCCAAACTCCCCAAGTATCCGCATTATTTCTGGCATCCCCTCCGCCGGATCCGCCACATAAAGTAGCAAATCGTCCGCATACAAAGATACCCGGTGTTCTTCTCCTCCCCTAAGTACTCCCCTCCGCTTCTTGGAACCCCTCAACGCTATCGCCAGGGGCTCAATCGCCAGTGCAAACAATAATGGGGACAGAGGGCATCCCTGCCTTGTCCCTCTATGGAGCCGAAAATATGCCGATCCCCGTCCATTCGTGACCACGCTCGCCACTGGGGCCCTATACAATAGCTGCACCCATCTAACATACCCCTCTCCAAAACCAAATCTCCTCAACACCTCCCACAAATAATCCCATTCCACTCTATCAAATGCTTTCTCGGCATCCATCGCCACTACTATCTCTGTTTCTCCCTCTGGTGGGGCCATCATCATTACCCCGAACAACCTCCGTATATTCGTGTTCAGCTGTCTCCCCTTCACAAACCCAGTTTGGTCCTCGTGGACCACCCCCGGGACACATTCCTCTATTCTCATTGCCATTACCTTGGCCAGGACCTTGGCATCTACATTTAGGAGGGAAATTGGTCTGTAGGACCCGCATTGTAGCGGGTCCTTTTCCTTCTTTAAGAGAAGCGATATCGTTGCTTCAGACATAGTCGGGGGCAGTTGTCCCCTTTCCTTTGCCTCATTAAAGGTCCTCGTCAGTACCGGGGCGAGCAAGTCCAAATATTTTCTATAGAATTCGACTGGGAATCCATCCGGTCCCGGGGCCTTTCCCGTCTGCATGCTCCTAATTCCTTTCACCACTTCTTCTACCTCGATCTGTGCTCCCAGTCCCACCCTTTCCTGCTCTTTCACCTTGGGAATTTCCAGCCGATCCAAAAAGTCCATCATTCTCTCCCTCCCATCCGGGGGTTGAGCTTCATATAATTTTTTATAAAATGTCTTGAACACTCCATTCACTCTCTCCGCTCCCCGCTCCATCTCTCCTTCCTCGTCCCTCACTCCCCCTATTTCCCTCGCTGCTCCCCTTTTCCTCAATTGGTGTGCCAGCAACCTGCTCGCCTTCTCCCCATATTCATACTGTACACCCTGTGCCTTCCTCCATTGTGCCTCTGCAGTGCCTGTAGTCAGCAAGTCAAATTCCACATGTAGCCTTTGCCTTTCCCTGTACAATCCCTCCTCCGGTGCTTCCGCATATTGTCTGTCCACCCTCAAAAGTTCTTGCAGCAACCGCTCCCGTTCCTTACTCTCCTGCTTCCCTTTATGTGCCCTTATTGATATCAGCTCCCCCCTAACCACCGCCTTCAACGCCTCCCAGACCACTCCCACCTGGACCTCCCCATTATCATTGAGTTCCAAGTACTTTTCAATACACCCCCTCACCCTTAGACACACCCCCTCATCCGCCATTAGTCCCATGTCCATTCTCCAGGGTGGGCGCCCTCCTGTTTCCTCCCCTATCTCCAAGTCCACCCAGTGTGGGGCGTGATCCGAAATGGCTATAGCCGTATACTCCGTTCCCCTCACCTTCGGGATCAATGCCCTACCCAGCACAAAAAAGTCTATACGCGAGTAGACTTTATGGACATAGGAGAAAAACGAGAACTCCTTACTCCTAGGTCTACTAAATCTCCACGGGTCTACACCTCCCATCTGCTCCATAAAATCTTTAAGCACCTTGGCTGCTGCCGGCCTCCTTCCAGTCCTGGACTTCGACCTATCCAGCCCTGGTTCCAACACCGTATTAAAGTCTCCCCCCATTATCAGCTTTCCCGTCTCTAGGTCCGGAATGCGTCTTAGCATCCGCCTCATAAAATTGGCATCATCCCAGTTCGGGGCATATACATTTACCAAAACCACCGTCTCTCCCTGTAGTTTGCCACTCACCATCACGTATCTGCCCCCGTTATCCGCCACTATAGTCTTTGCCTCGAACATTACCCGCTTCCCCACTAATATAGCCACCCCCCTGTTTTTCGCATCTAGCCCCGAATGGAACACCTGCCCCACCCATCCTTTGCGCAGCCTAACCTGGTCTATCAGTTTCAGGTGCGTTTCCTGTAACATAACCACATCTGCTTTAAGTTTCTTAAGGTGTGCGAGTACCCGTGCCCTCTTTATCGGCCCGTTCAGCCCTCTCACGTTCCACGTGATCAGCCGAGTTGGGGGGCTTCCCACCCCCCACCCTTGTCGATTAGCCATCACCTTTTTCCAGCTTCTCACCCAGTTCCCACGCAGCTGTATCTCCCCCAGGCGGTGCCCCCCCACCCATCCTCTCCCGTACCCGCTCCCCCCTTTCCCCAGCAGCAGCAACCCAGTAATTCCCCCCTCCCACCCCCCCCGCTAGACCCCCCGCTAGCGTAATTACTCCCCCCATGTTGCTCCCAGAAGTCAGCAAGCTCTGGCTGACCTCGGCTTCCCCCCGTGACCACGGCTCGCACCGTGCGACGCCCCCTCCTTCCTGCTTCTTTATTCCCGCCATAATAATCATAGCGTGGGAGCCAAGCCCGCGCTTCTCCCTTGGCTCCGCCCCCCCCATGGCCAACGCCCCATCTCCTCTCCCTCCCCACCTCCCCCCATCACCACCTGTGGGAGAGAGAAAAGTTACCACACCGCAGGATTAGAACATAAAACCCCTCTTCGCCCCCCACATTCGCCCCACCACTTTGTCCAAACGTTCTTTTTAATAACCCACTCATTCCAGTTTTTCTTCCACAATAAAAGTCCACGCTTCATCCGCCGTCTCAAAGTAGTGGTGCCTCCCTCGATATGTGACCCACAGTCTTGCCGGTTGCAGCATTCCGAATTTTATCTTCTTTTTATGAAGCACCGCCTTGGCCCGATTAAAGCTCGCCCTCCTTCTCGCCACCTCCGCACTCCAGTCTTGATAAACGCGGATCACCGCGTTCTCCCATTTACTGCTCCGAGTTTTCTTCGCCCATCTAAGGGCCATTTCTCTATCCTTAAAACGGAGGAATCTCACCACTATGGCTCTGGGAATTTCTCCTGCTCTCGGTCCTCGCGCCATCACTCGGTATGCTCCCTCCACCTCCAACGGACCCGCCGGGGCCTCCGCTCCCATTAACGAGTGCAGCATCGTGCTCACATATGCCCCGACGTCCGCTCCCTCCACACCTTCAGGAAGACCAAGAATCCTCAGGTTGTTCCTCCTTGCGTTGTTTTCCAGTGCCTCCAACCTTTCCACACATCGTTTCTGATGTGCCTCCTGTATCTCCGTCTTCACCACCAGGCCCTGTATATCGTCTTCATTCTCGGATGCCTTCGCCTTCACGACCCGAAGCTCCCGCTCCTGGGTCTTTTGTTCCTCCTTTAGCCCTTCGATCGCCTGTAGTATCGGGGCCAACAGCTCTTTCTTCATTTCCTTTTTTATCTCTTCCACGCAGCATTTCAAGAACTCTTGTTGTTCAGGGCCCCATGTGAAACTGCCACCTTCCGACGCCATCTTGGTTTTTGCTTGCCTTCCTTGCCGCTGTTCCAAAGGATCCGCTGCAATCCGGCCACTTTCCTCTCCTTTTTCCATCCGTGTCCAGGGGGAATTCCCTTCTGGTTTACCGCACAGTGTTTTTAGCCGTTAAAATTGCCGTTGGGGCTCCTATCAAGAGCCCAAAAGTCCGTTCCACCGGGAGCTGCCGAAACGTGCGACTTAGCTGGTCATCGCCGCACCCGGAAGTTCCTGTTATTATCTTGTTGTTTAATATCTCGTTTGTCTGTCTGTTTCTCCTTAACATCAATTTCCCATTTAGAATCGTCACCATATGTGACTCCCTCATTTGTTTTGTTTTTAAACCAACCAGCTGGGAGACAAGACATCCGAAAAAGAAACTCTGTAACAGTGCGAGCACTCTCGCAGCCTGTGTTCGATGGGCTGAGTGGGCGGACAATTTCTCCGTCCAGTGCAAATTTGTTTCAACCAAGTGTTTTAACATGTAAATAGCAGGCGGGGGTTAGCAACCGGAGGGTTGCTGGAAAGCAAACAAAAATTGTGGCAAACTGCATTCTTTAAACCACGTTTTTTTTAAAAAAGAGCAGCAAAAGGGGTTCGAAAAGAACTTTCCGAATGGGGTGAGTATGAGCCGCTTCAGGGCAAGAATGGATGGAATCCCTGGGTAGGGCGGTGATCAGTGCCGTTGCTCCACTACCTGAGCTTGGCTGACCAAATACACAGGGGGTCCTCAGGCAGAGCGGGGATAAGTGCCGCTACTCCACTATCTGGGTGACCTTACAAGAACGGTAAGAATTTGAATATTTATGGACTTTCAACAAACTTGTGCCTTTAACTACCATGTGGCATCAAAGGAGTAGTCATAACTGTATCATGAAATTTGCATGAGATCGACAAACAAATTCGTATATAGAGAAACATTCAACATTAAAAAAACAAACTAAAGAAGAAAGCAGGTAGGTTCCATCAGGGAGTAGGACACCGTAAATCTCAATCGGTTCCTTTCTCTCATCATCTGGACACCTCAGGGTTCCATTCCAAAAAGGATCTTAAAGGGATTAGCATGGTGGGAGTCAGTCTCTGAGCCATCACCATCTCCCGGTTTCCAAACATGTGACTGGAGTTTCAGTGCCAATGCGGCGTGGGCGGATGTGGGATCCATCTCGTCATTTCTTATCAGTCGATAAGAATTGTCGCGGTGCCATTGCTTCGTATCCTGTAGGGCCATAGGGGCAAGGGGGGTCGCTATCATCGGGCGGTGGGTCAGGTTCTGGTGACGGCAAATAAATTATGTCTGAGGGGCCGAACATATCAAGGTCGGTGTCACTGGGGCTGTAGTGACTTGGGCCTGGTCTGTTTTTCCATTGTTCGGGAATATCAGCGGCGTTCGTTGTGGTTTCGCTGTCGCTATCGCTAGCGGCCGAATCAAGTGTGAGTTTGAAATTCGTCTCTGGGGGCGGAGTCAAAGTCTGTGGACGTGCTGTCCTGGCTGGGGGAGGGCTGGATTGGGTTGCCAGTGGGCAGGTCTTCGTTGTCTGCCATTGCCAGTGAGAGGTGGTGTGAGTGGCTGCACTGCGTTCCATTAACCTTAAGCTGGTTTATATGGAACCATCCTGATTTTCCATTTGGATATATGATCTTGTAAACTGAGGGGCTTACTTTATCGGAAATTGAGTAGGGTCCTGCAAATTTGGGGCAGAGGAATGAACTAGGATTGTATAGGGAGATAGGTGGGGGGCGATTCTCCGCTCCTGGGATTAAGTGCCCGCGCCGTCGTGAATGCCGTCGCGTTTCACGACGGCGCAAACAGGGCCCGGGCCCGGGCCCGACCTATTCTGGCCCCGACAGGGGGCCAGCACGGCACTGGACTGGTTCACCACAAAGGCAGTTCGGGCAGCCCAATCTTACACATGCGCGGCGGCCCCTCACCAACATGGCGCCGGTGTTCTGGGGCTGTGCGCGGAAGGAGGTAGGCCCGGGGAGGGAGAAGCCGGCCTGACGATCGGTGGGCCCCGATCGTGGGCCAGACCCATCGGAGGCCCCCCCCACCTACAGGCCGCCCCCCCCAGCATTCCCGCAGAGTTCCCGCCGGCGGCGACCAGGGGTGAACGGCACCGGCGGGAACCTGTTGTGTCGTAGTCCGGAGAATCACTGCTCGCCGTTTGAGGCTATTCTCCGAGCGGCCCGGCGCAAATCGCGTGGCGCTGGTTTTGGGGGGGTGGGAGAATCGTGTGCGGGGGCCGGGGCGGCGTGGCACGATTTGCGCGGCGGCCTGATGATTCTCCCACCCGGCATGGGGGGGGGAGAATCCCATCCCATGACTTCCTGTCCAACTGTATACTCTATTGGGTGTACTGTCTTATCAAAGCAGGCCTTACTCTGCTTAATCCAGCGGCTAGACGAACAGATGCAGCGAGCTGTGCTGCTTTAATATTCTCCATTATTTGTTGGACCGCTTTTTTGTGGGTAAGGGCGGTAACTGTGGGGCTGGCCAAATCAAGTCCAAATAAATACTCAGTACCCTTCATGGGTTGTCCGGTCATGAGGGTATGGGGGGTGTATCCTCTCGAACTCGACACCGTGTTTCTAATAAACATCAGTGCGAATGGGAGCACTGTGTCCCATGTCGTATTGTGCTGCTGTACCATCTTCCTAAGTGTTGCCTTTAGGGTTCGGTTCATGCGTTCCACAATGCCGCTGAACTGGGGGTGATAGGCAATGTGAAACTTCTGTTTTATTCTAAAAATCGTCAGGACGTTTTTCGTTACTCTGCCTGTGAAGTGCGAACTTGGTCCGACTCAATACTACGGGGCAGTCCCCATCTAGTAAAAATGTGCTTGGTCAGAATTTTCGCTGTTGCTTTAGCCGTGTTTGTTTTTGAAGTTTCCTTTTAAAATTTCCTTTAGCGTGTCATCTTCCTTCTGTGCCTGTGCCAAATCTTGAATATTGGTCTGTGAGACCTGGACCGCGTGTACTGGGGTACTCTCGGGGGGTTGGCAAAAGTGGCCATGTCGTAAGCCTGCCTTCGCTAGGGCATCTGCTTTCCCGTTACCGTGTGGGGAGGAATGATGGTAGCTTCTAACTTTTATGATTCCGTATGTTCGACCTTTCGCTGTCTGGGGGATGTGTTTGAGTAATGGCGCTGAGGGTAGGGGTTTTCCGTCGGCGGATATAAATCCTCTAGATTCCCACAGGGGCAGGAATTCTGTCAAGCTGTTGCACACATACAAACTGTCCGAATACATGTCTGCTGGGGTCGGGAACGAATCTGGGTGCTGGACAATGTAAGCAATGGCTGCTCACTCGGCTGCCTGCGAACCTAAATGTCCAGGCAATTTTAACGAGATTTCCTCTAAAGTGCGTCCCTGCGCGTCCTCTACATAAATTCCACATCCTGTAATCCTTTTTCCATCTAGAACTGTGGAGGAGCCATCTACATAAATTTTTAGAGCTTTGTCTGTTGGCTGGGTTGTCTGTGGTCGGATGCCTGTCTTTTTCGGCACCGACTTGGGAACAAAGGTGCCTGTGCTGTGCTTGGGTGCAATGCTCTCGCACTCATGTGGGGTTCCTGCATATTGTAAATTGTCGGCCAGAAACGTGTGCATCTTTGTCCTTTTCACCGTAATGTCGCGTCCTTGTAGGAGTAGGGTCCAGCGCGCTGCGCGAATTTGGCTTACTGTGCCATCTTTTAGCCTACCGTCTAATAATAGCTGTGTCGGGGTGTGCTCGGTCAAAATGGTTACTGGGTTGAGTCCTGTTATGTACGAGAAGTATTGGACAGCTCAAAAAACTGCGAGCAATTGCCTTTCACAGGCTGAAAATCCCTGCTCTACGGGATCTAAAACTCGTGAGGCACAGGCTACGGGTCCTAAACGATCGTGCCTTTCCTGTAGAAGTACGGCCGAAAGGGTTCGGTCGGTGGTCACTACCTCTATTGTGTATGGGGAGTGTGGGTCTGGTGCCTGTAAAGCGGGGGCTGTGCATAGGGCGCGTTTCAATGCATCTACGGCATCCGTGTGATGTGGAAGCCATTTCCATGGGACCTGTTTCTTAAGGAGCTCGGAAAGTGGGGCTGATTTTGTGGCGAAACCGTCTATGTGGTTCCTGCAGTAACCGACCAGTCCTAAAAATGACCGGAGTGCTGTAACATTATGGTGCAGGGGCAATTTTACAATTGAATCAATCCATTTCTGTTCTCTCTCACGCTTACCATGTGTAATGACCGTACCTAAATAAGTGACCTTTTCTTGGAGAATTTGGGCTTTTTGGGGGTTGATTTTGCATCCAATTTCTGTTAGGAGTCCTAATAGTTCGGAAAGAAGCGAAATGTGCTTTTCCTTGGTGTCAGTCTGTAGGAGCAAGTCGGACACATACTGAATGAGGCATTCAGGTCGGGAAAATTTTGCTAATCCGTTTGCCAATTGTCTGTGAAAAATGGCGGGGGAGTTGTGGAAGGTATGTCCACATGTACTGCTGTCCCTGGAAAGTGAACGCAAATTTGTACTGGCACGTTTTGTCCAGTGGAATTTACCAAAAGCCATTGCTAATGTCCAAAACCGTGAAAGGTTTTGACTAAAGTCTCTGCTTTAACATGGTCTCAGGATTCGTGGCAACGGTGGGGGCTGCTAACGGAGTTACTTTGTTTAATTCTCTATAAACGATGGTCAGTTGCAATGAACCATCTGGTTTTCTTACGGGCCAAATCGGGGCATTGTTCATTGAGGCTACGGGCCGAATTACTCCTTGGTTCAATAAACTTTGGATTACTTTAGCTATCTCTCCCTCGGTTTGCTGTGGAAAACCGTATTGTTTCTGGGGCTTAGGATCGGGACCTGTAATGTTGACCACTCCTGGGATTTTACCGCAATCGTGTTTGTGTTGGGCAAACAATGCTTTATGTCTTTTCAAGACTTCTCTAACTGTTTTGTCTGTGGTAATGATTTGTGGATCAAACCAGTACTCTCCCACTGAGCTAATCCTGTGTGCGTAGTCTCCTACTGTGAGCGTGGCGGGGGCTCGTGCTGCTCTAGCCATTCCACACACATTTATTTACGGGGTCGAAAGAAAGGTTGTGTGAGCTCATAAAATCTATTCCCAAGATGTGCTCTGCTGTCTGGGGTACATCTACCATAACGATTGAGTGCTTAGTTTTAATGTTACCGATCTGGATATTCACAGGGGCTGTAATGTGTCCCTGCTGGAGGTGGCCTGTAAAGCCACTAAGGGTGATAGTGTCTGTACTGGGCCATATATCTCGCTGGTACATCGTGGAAGAGTTTAACGTGGTTCGGTACCCTCCTGTGTCCCAAGGGAACTCTACTGGGTGTCCCCGGACTGTGCCTGCAACTACCGGTCTTCCGGCCTTGTCCCAAAGTGTGTCGCAGACCCAAGTTGGGGAGTCCAAACACCGTCAATCGGTGCCATTTATGGCCAAATTGTCAGCACAGGCGCTAACGCTGTGGATAGGTCTGGCATTGTTCCTAGGTGGGGCATTTGTGGGCTGATACCATTGCTGTATCGGGGGGCTTGGTATTCGCGGGCATAATGTCCTTTCTATCCACAAATGTAGCATCCCAGCGCTTTAGGGGGCTGTGTGTTACTTCTACCTTCATTTACCCATGCGGGGTCTTGGTGTGCCCTTATGGGGTTCATGTTGGCGTCTACTCTCTCCTGCTCTGTCTTTTTCTGTAGGGATTGTTCCCAAGCTCTAGTTAGTCGCTTCAGTACCCACACTTCATTGTGTGCCGGGTCTGAGGGGTCGTAATTCACACATGCCGTTTGTCCTGCCTCCGTGGCGTGGGAGACTAAAATACAGGTCCATTTGGCCGTATTGTCTGCAGATAAATGGGCGCATGTTAAATCACTGAATACTGTGGTGTACTGGATCCAGAGGCGTCCAGCAAATGCTGTTGGATGCTCTCCCTTTTTCTGTCTGGATCGGTTGAGTCCTTCTACTGGATCTCCTCTATTGTAGCCAATGGCATCTAGAATGACTGTTTTCATATCTTGGAGGCTACCTCCTCCTACATTTTGTGGGTCAGGAAGGGCTGAACTAACAGACGGGTCAAGGCTCATTACAATGAATTTTACTTCTTCCTGCTCATCTAGACCATACATGACGGTCTGTTGCCTAACTCGTTCGAAAAAGTGGCGTGGGTCTGACGTGGGGTGAAAAGTTTCTATTTTGCCGTGGGCATCTCTTAACTGGGTGATGGTTAATGGGGTGGTGTACACAAAATCGGGTTGGTCTTCTGTTGTTACTCTGTGCTGCCTGGTGACTGGATTCATTGGGTTGGGTGCTGCCTGTGCAGTCAGTGGTGCGGTTGCTTTCCTTTTCGGGGCCTGGAGGGCTCTATTGTGACTTTCTGTCTCGTTCACATATCGATGGGCCGTTTCATTAAGTTCCTGCCAATCGGGGCCATCTTCCTGATCTAACTGTGGGCCAAAGGTATCTCTGAACCTGTTCTGAACGGATAGCAATGTTTGCAATCTTGCAATTTGCTGCCTACACTTTGCATGGTCTACGGTACTCTGCCTCTGTTCCGTGGTGGAACTGTGGAGTGCTCGTAGGGCTGCCTTTAAGTCCTCACATTACTTTTTCAGGTGTTCTGCTTGTTGTTCTGTTTCCTCTCTTACCAAAACCGCACGTTGCGTGTCCTGGTAGGCCTTATCATATTGGATCTGAAAGCTACTTAGGTGGGCGATACAAGATTGGTGTGCCCGTTTGACATCAGCCCTTGCCCTTCGCCGCTTGCTGCTCTCGGAGTTGCTCATTTATTCTCTCACACACTAACATTTCCCTCTCTGCCCCTCTACTTCTCCTCAAGCTGTCTACAGAGCGTCCTCACGACCCCCTCTGTGCCTCGCAATTGTGCCAAGCAGGACACAATTGCCATTAGCTTACGAACTCTACTCAAATTCTTCTTGTGGATCTCGGTCAGGTTATCCCACCAAGTTTGTCCTATGCTACCAGGACCTGTTTCCTCATTCACACAAAACTCAGACCATAGGGGCCATCCTTTCGCCTTTAGGTACTTCCTAATTTCCTCTTCCCATATGGGACACTGTTCTGCTCTGTTGGACGCTGCGACCTCGGGTTCTTGTGGGTGCATAAGGCGTTCCATTGCCTTTGTTGCCATTTCTACGATTATCTTTATCTCTACTGGGAATTTGGGACAGAGGGAAATAAAGCGGTGGTACAAACAGCAGGTACGGCTTAAGCTATTTTCCGGTTTACACAACTCCCGAAAGTTTCACGCAACAAACTCTATCGAGGTTACCTTATATCCCTTGTTAGTACGCATGCAAATTACACACTTCCGAATCTTGGAGGTTTGATCGATACTGGTCTTACGCTTGTGGTTTTGTTTTACTTTTCCAATTTGGATTTCGAATTCAAACGTTTTGTGGGTCCTCTCGGAGTGACACGGTCACTTCTGGGTCGCGTCCCGTCAGTTGTCACCAATAACTGTCGCCTTTTTTACCTGCTATAAATATGGCAATCAATAAGGTTGCCCTTCTTTCTTTAGATATCGATATTATATTGCTCAGAGTCGCCAGGTATCAAATGATACCACCAGAAGGTTCAACCGGATATCGATCAAAGAGCCAAACACCAGTTAGTTAGTTCAAGATCAATGGTACTTTATTTACACACAAGATTAATCATGTAACATAAACACTACTGGTTAAACTACACCTAGCAACTATGACAACCTGTACTTAACTTCAGGCACCCGGCATAGGTCAGGGGAACAGTGGCCGTTGTTCATATCTGGATCTACTGGGTCTGGAGAAGTAACTGCTGCTCAGCTGGGCTCATCCATCTCGTAGCGAGCGTTGAACTTGAACTTGCTTCTGGTGGTGCTGCGATTGGAGATGGACGTTGCCGGAGCGCCAGGTCCAAAAGAGATTGAACACATGGCAGCGTCTCTCTGTATCCGTGGGGAGTTTCGCGCTCTTTTGGGCGGTCCTTCGGTTTGGACCCAATTAATTGGGCAGTCCTCGATCACTGTCTTCGATCTGAGCCAATAAAGGGGCGGGTGCTTTGATGGCTGGGTGTGTCCTAAGTGGTCATTGACCCTGTTGTTTACGTTTCCTGAGTATAGGGAGTGGCGCTGAAATGTCTGGGATTGTATCGGTTACTCAAGTATCAGTCCCTTGTCTTACGGAGATTGGCCATCAAAATTCTAATCGGTTGGGGGTTTCGATGCTGTCTGGATTCTTTGCTCACAAATATACATTCAGGCTCTGAGCCTGCCTGATTCTTACATTTTCCATTTTTCCCATTAGGCTTTGCGAACATCCATGTTTCTTTGTTGTAAGTGGCCATCCCCGATGGCTACACTACTTTCAAAGATCAGAGTTGTGAGGAAACGCTGGAAGTCTTAATGTTTCACAGGAGAGTTAGAGAGGTATATATGATACTAGAAAGTTAATGAAGTACGCTGTTTGAAGTTAAACAATAACTGGAAGACATGCATATAAATTGGCAAAAGGCTAGGGTCAGGGGGCCTTTCAGGAAGCACTCTTTCACAAAAAGGTCATTTGAACCTTGGCCGATGATGAAATATTGACTTCGCTGCCTACTTTCCCCTCGCCTGATTTTTCCTTCCATTCAAGTCACTGAAAAGAAAAACTAGGCGAGGCGATTAATGATCGGCCACTCCGATTTTGCCTCTCTTACACCCTCACCCAACTTACCGCCTGAGAGTGAAAAACAATTTTCTGTGCTGACATTCAAGAGACAAGTAGCTGCTTTAACTGGGGGTGGGGGGGTGACAACACGGTGGCACAGTGGTTAACACTACTGCCTCACAGCACTAGGTGCACAGGTTCAATTCCGACTTCGGGTGACTGTGTGGAGTTTGTACATTCTCTCGGTGTCTACGTGGGTTTCCTCCGGGTCCTCCCGTTTTCTCCCAGAGTCCAAAGATGTGCAGGTTAGGTGGATTGGCCACACTAAATTGCCTCTTACTGTCGAGAGGTTAGGCAGGGTTACGGGGTTGCAGTGGAGTGGGCCTGGGTGTGGTGTTTTTCCAGAGGGTGGGTGCAGACTCAATGGCCTGAATGGTCTCCTTCTGTGCTGTAGGGATTCTATGATGATCCTATGCGTAGGTGTCCATGAAATTATGAGCTAAATCTGTGCTTAGCTTTGTGATTTGCGAAGAGCAGTGGGTCCCTTTGTAGGCCTGTGAACCTCGCCATTAAAGGGTTAAAGTACCTGTCAGCAGCACTCCATGTGACTAACAACAGAACCTTCACTTATGTCCTGGGAATTAAATGATGACTTTCTAGCCTGCAGCTACACTCTGCTTCCTGCTGCTGCATTACAGCTATTTTCCCTTCTCTTGTTCCGTGCCCAGAGCCAGAGGATGTTTAGGTGTAGTCTGACACATAGCAAAACAAATTTGGGCCTTTCTTCATGCCAGGCCATAAATCACTTTGCACTTACTCAGGTTCTTGGACACAGAGTTATTGCACTGAGCTCTCTTGCACTGTTGTCATGAGCGTCCAGCACCACTTAATGGGCTGGAATGGCAGACAGACAGACAAATGTCCCATTTACACACTGCAGCAGAACCTTGGTGGATTAGTCTGACTGCTCATAAACTAAACAACTCCACAGGTGGCTAAGGATCTGTGTTTACACAATGCTTATAATGAAAAGTATGGCCATTATAAGTGCGCCTAAGTGGTCAAAATGAATAAATAAATAAAACTGCGTCGACACTCTGTAGGCTTGCATCCCACCTCAGTGGATGCCTTTGATTTACCGGTTTGAGGCTCAGCCCTTCACGTTATTTTAATTATTTTCTCAGGCTGCACAAAAGGGAATATTCCTCTTAAAATCGGTCACATCCCGTTAATGTGTACCTGCCCGTACGCTGAGGCGTGAGAAAGCTTTCAGCCCAAATCAGCAGCATTGAGAGGGGCTGATGAGAAACAGAAGGGAGGAATAACATGGGAAAATAAACAAGCATCAAAAGAAGAAACAGTCCTCGGACTCCTGTTGGAACTTTTAATTCTTTCTCTCTTGTTTCTGAGAGATGCCTGCATGGTTTTTTCATGCTTTTGTATTTTGGTTTTCATGTGATTTTTGTCTTTTTTCTCTTCATGTCTCTTTTTCGCTTTTGTGTTTGAGTTTTGTTAGAAAAAGAAAAGAGTTAGAATGGTTCGGATATGGTGGGGAGTTTTTGCGATCTCTTTCTGTGTTCAGATAGGAATGGTTGACAGCGCTTGCTATTTCGTTTTGTATGACTTAAATTGCACTATTGTTGGGGCTGTCTGTGTCCTGTTTAGAGTATTTGTTCAAGCAGGGCTGATTTGGGGAAGTGGTGTGGATGGGCCGGGGGAGGGGAGCCAGGGAACAATAGGTGAGAGACTCGCTGGCGCCGGAGTTGGGAGCCACCAGGCTAGCTGGGTGGGCTAGTCAATGGAAGCCAGGTTGGGGGGGGGGCTGTTCATTTAGCTAATTTATGTCAGGGGTTAAGTTATAGGGTGGTGTTTGTTAAGTAATGGGTTAAGAGACATTGCAATTAGTTGTCTCATTTATGTTAAGTATCCATTAATTGACACTGATGTGTAAAGGGGCTTCAGGTGGCCTCTGTCAGGTAATGTATAGTTAGAGTTTTGTGCAAAGGCTGTTGGAATGAAATAAATGGGTGTTTCTGAAAAAGGAACAGAACTTTAGACTCTTCATATCACAGCAACTAAAATGTCTAACAGTGTTACTGGGGGGGTAGGTCTGCTGACGATGTTGGAAATTGGGCATGGTAACAGTGAGGAGGTCAGGGATGGAGGCGGCCAGGAGGCGGGCCAGAGGAAGCACGACACATGGCTTAGGGGCTGGGCAAAGAAAGGAGATAGCTGATCGGCAAAGGGGAGGGGGGGGCGCGAGGTGCCCCCCCAACCAGGCTAATCATCTGGAATGTTAGAGGGCTAAACGGGCCAGTGAAGAGGGCACGTGTGTTCGCACATTTACGGGTTTTGAAGGCAGACGTAGTCATGTTACAGGAGATTCATCTGAAAGTGGCTGACCAGGTCAGATTAAAGAAGGGTTGGATTAGTCAGGTCTTCCATTCGGGTCTCGACCCTAAGACCAGGAGGGTTGCGATCTTCATCAACAAGCGGGTCCAATTTGAGGTGCAGGGCAAGTTGCGGACAGGGGTAGCAGATTTGTTATGGTTAGGGGTAAGTTTGAGGGGGTGAGAGTAGTCCTGGTCAACGTATATGCCCCTAATTGGGATGACGTAGATTTTGTTAAGAGGTTGCTGGGGAAGATCCCTGACTTGGACTCACACAAATTGATCATGAGTGGATCATGAGTGGGGACTTTAACACAGTTCTTGATCCTGGCCTGGACCAGACGTGTTCAAAAATTGGAAGGGTGCCAGCGATGGCAAAGGAACTGAGAGAGTTCATGAAGCAAATGGGGGGAGCTCACTCATGGAGATATAGTCGGCTGTCGGCGAAGAGTTTTCGTTCTATTCACACGTCCACAAGGTTTCTTTATCATGAGCAGGGACTTGCTGACAGAGATGACGGGTGCACAATATTCGGCAATTACCATCTCGGACCATGCTCCGCACTGGGTTGATCTGCAGATTTGCAAAGATAGCTTTCAGCGCCCGCAATGGAGGCTGGAAGTCAGGCTGCTGACGGACGAGGTGGTGTGTGAGAGGCTGAGGAAATGCATGCAGAATTATAAGCAGGTAAATGATACTGCAGAAGTCTCAGCAGCGGTGCTCTGGGAGGCGCTGAAGGCAGTGGTGAGAGGGGAGCTGATTTCAATCCGAGCCCATAGGGACAGGACAGACAGGGCAGAAATGGACCGACTGGTTAAGGAAATCTGACGGACGGACAGGAGCTATGCGGAGTCCCCGAGGCCAGAGTTACTTAGGAAATGACAAAGGCTGCAGACCAAGTTTGGGGTGTTGCCTACAGGGGAGGCCATAGAGCAGAGCTTAGAAGGGCGCAATAGACGAGCATGGGGAGAAGGCCAGCAGAATGCTTGCACAACAACTAAGAAAGAGAGAAGCGGCTAGGGAAATAGGAAAGATAGTCGACGGGCAGCGAAACCTGGTGGGGGACCCGGTAGGACTGAACAAGGTGTTTAGGGACTTCTATAGCAAGTTGTAGACCCCGGACCCCCCCCCCCCCCGCCCACAGGACCGGAGGGGATGAGACGCTTTTTGGACCGACTGACCTTCCCAAGCGTAGGTAGAGGGTTGGTCGACGGGCTGGGAGCCCCGATCAGGACCGAAGAAATACTGGGGGCCTGAAGGTCATGCAGTCGGGTAAAGCCCCGGGGCCGGACGGATACCCGGTGGAGTTTTATAAAATGTTCTCCAAGATAGTGGGGCCGGTGCTGGAAAGGGTGTTCAACGAGGCAAGAGTCAGAGGGGTCTTACCCCCAACGATGTCGCAGGCCACTATCTCGCTTATACTGAAACCGGATAAAGACCCGGAGGCATGTGGGTCCGATAGGCCGATCTCTTTGATTAACGCAGACGCTAAGTTACTGGCCAAGGTATTGACGTCTAGAATTGAGGACTGTGTACCGGATATGATTGCGGAGGACCAAACCGGGTTTGTAAACGGCAAGCAACTGGTGGCCAATCTAAGGAGGCTGCCCAAAGTGATTATGATGCCCCCTGAGAGCAGGGAGGCAGAGGTAGGGGTGGCAATGGATGCCGAAAAGGCTTTCGACCGGGTTGAGTGGGACTATTTATGGGAAGTGCTGGGACATTTTGGGTTCGGGGTGGGATTCATTGACTGGGTTAGGCTGCTATATCAGGCCCCAGAGGCTAGTGTGAGGATGAACAGGATGACATCTGACTACTTCAGACTGTACCGCGGGACTAGACAGGGATGCCCCCTCTACCACTGCTGTTTGCACTGGCTATAGAGCTGCTGGCAATTTATCTGAGAGCTTCAAGGGACTGGAAAGGGCTGGTCCAGGGGTTGTGGAACATAAATTCTTGTTATACGCGGAGGACCTGCTGTTATACGTGTCAGACCCAATGGTGGGGGATGGACGATGTCATGTGAGAGTACCTTTAAGACATGGCTGTTTAAACACTGTACCTTTAAGAAAACAGTGATGTCAGAGAGTGGGTGGAGCTGAGGTCAGGTCAGCCATTTTGCAGTTTAGTTTTGCAGTTTGAAAAAGAGCTTGTGTGTGTCTGTGTGTTTCCAGAGAGCTGCAGTTTGGAGGAAAAGAGCTGGGTTTATGTCTGTGTTTTGCAGTGAGCTGGATTTGCTGTGATATCTGCCATGAAAGACTATCTCTGGATCATTTGGGTGATTTAAACTCATAATAGTAAAGCCTTTAACCTGATGTGATTCTGTTTAAAGGTGTTAAGTCTCTTGGAAGTTTGAAGGAACATTTTAAGGAATTATTTACTGTTGCAATATTTTCTGAGTTATCTTTGAAGTAAGGGGTGTTAAGAGATCCAATGTTTATTTAAGATGTTAAGTTGAGTTCATAGAATAAACATTGTTTTGTGTTTAAAAGCCCACGTGTGCATAATTGTAATCCCACACCTAGGGAACAAGCCGTGTGCTAGGAAAAGCAACAAATACATTAAAGGGGGAGGTTGGTTGAACTCCATGGTACATTTTAGGGTTCTGAAAACATCTCTCCCATAACAACGGAATCATGGAAACCCTGAGGGAATTTGGTTCTCAGGATATAAATTGAATATGGCAAAGAGCGAGATGTGAGTAGTGCAGGTGAGAGGTCAGGAGAGTAGGCTGAGGGGGCTGCCGTTCAGGCTGGTAGTGGAAAGCTTCAGATATTTATGGATACAAGTAGCGCAAAACAGGGGTAAGTTGCATAAGCTCAGGTTGGTGGAGCAAGTGAGGGACGGGTTCCGGAGATGGGATACGCTCTCGCTGTCATTGGTGGGGAGAGTGCAGATGGTGAAGATGTTGATTCTCCCGAGATTCTTATTCATATTTCAGTGTCTCCCCATTTTCATTCCGCGGTCCTTCTTTAAGAGGCTAGATAAAATTATCCTGGGATTTGTTTGGGCGGGAAAGTCCCCATGGGTGAGGAAGGCGATGCTCGAGTGGAACCGAGGGGAAGGGGGGCTGGCGTTGCCGAACTTTAGCAACTACTACTGGGCAACTAACATAGGCATGGTAAGGAAATGGATGGTGGGTACGGGGTCGGCTTGGGAGCCGATGGAGCGGCACCAGTTTGGCAGCCTTGGTTACGGCACCTCTGCCACTCCTGCCGGCACGATACTCCACCAGCCCTGTAGTGGTGGCGGCTCTACGGATCTGGGGCCAGTGGAGGAGGCATATAGGGGATGTGAGAGCACCGATTTGGTCCCCAATCTGCAGTAACCACCGATTTGCCCCGGGGAATATGGACGGTGGGTTCCAATTATGGCGGAGGGCAGGGATTGCGAAGATGGGCGATCTGTTCCTGGAAGGGAGCTTCCCGAGCATGAGGGTGTTGGAGGAGAAGTTCGGGCTGGTGCGAGGGAATGATTTCAGGTACTTGCAGGTGTGGGATTTTGTACGCAGATTGGTACCACCCTTCCCACGCCTCCCACCAAGGGGGATCCAGGACAGGGTAGCTTCCAGAGGAGAGGTGGGAGAGGAGAGAGTCTCCGACATTTATAAAGAACTAATGGAGCAGAGGAGGCACAGGCCGAAGAACTGAAGCTTAAGTGGGAGGAGGAGCTCAGGGGGGAGGTAGAGGACGGCATATGGACAGACGCTTTGAGTAGAGTAAACACGACCGCAACATGCACCAGGCTCAGTCTGATCCAGTTCAAGGTCGTACATCGGGCCCACATGATGGTGGCCTGGATGAGCAAATTCTTTGGGCTGGAGGACAAATGTGATAGATGTGCCGGAGGACTAGCGAACCATGTACACATGTTCTGGGTGTGTCCTAAACTAAGGGGGTACTGGCAGGGATTTGAGGAAGTCATGTCCTGGGTATTGAAAACTCGGGTAGCAATGAGTCCTGAGGTGCCAATTTTTGAGGTTTCGGAGGACCTGGGAGTCCAGGAGGAGAAAGAGGCTGATGTCTTGGCCTTTGCTTCCCTGATAGCCCGGCGACCAATACTGTTGGCATGGAGGGGCTCAAAGCCCCCGAAGTCTGAAGTATGGCTTTCGGACATGGCGAGCTTTCTCAGGCTGGAGAAAATTAAGTTTGCCTTGAGAGATCGCTGTGAGGGTTCGCCCAGAGGTGGCAACCATTCGTTGACTTCTTCGCGGAGAATTAATTGTCAGCAGTGGGGGAGGGGGCTTAGGGTAGCGTAGAGTAGGGGGTTGCTTAGGCAGGTTCTTGTGAGAGGGGAGCCGATGCTTGCATTATGTCTTATTTGCTTTTTGTACACTACAGTATAATAACGGCCAACATCGACGCTGTATTGGTTGCCCTAAAACAGAACATTGAGGAATGTGGACTGCCACGCCAAAGCGGATGAAACGGGCATTGAACAGTCGACGAAACAGAGTTCCATTATTCTGAGTAACACAAGTGTTTAGAATTCAGAGTTAAGAGAATTCAGCTCCAGATTCTCTCTCCACGACATTTGTCATTATTTCCTTTGGATTTCATAGGTTGCTGAGAATAACTGTCCACAATTTCATGGCATTTAATTACTAGCAATTCAAGGTACCTGTTGTTTGGTGTGCTGAGGCCCTGGGGGCAGGAATATTAAATGTTGTAAAAGACAGTGGGCGTTAGCAAATCTGCCAAATTCAGCCATTTCCTTACTTGATTAATTTCGCCCACCCACCCCCACCCCACCCGCCAACAACTGAAAAGGGTCCCCTGCTACACTGCAAACAGTGTGGATACTTACCCCAGATATGTAAATTCCCCCTGACTCGAGGATATGGAATAGGCTCTGGGACACAACTGAAAGCAGACAGAGGGGGTCCTTTCCTCTCAAACGTATATCAGCAAAGAGAGGAGTGTTGGAAGTTACAAAGCTGCGCATGCTACAATATTCCTCCTATCCAATATCTATACACAGAATTATTGACATAAAACCAGTCAGTGTTGAATAGGTGTTGGACAGCTAGTTTCTGATATCTAGAAATGTGGCTGCGTTATCAACATTACTCTGTTCGGCAATGGGATGCGGAGGCTGTACATTCATCAGCTCTGATGTCCAATGGAGAATCAATGAAGTAACTTCGGAAAGTGCAGTCAGATCAAAAAATTGCAGGCATTTGAGGTCTGGCACACAGATTTTCAAACCGGGGAAAATGAACACCCTCAAACCAAATTGTTTGCTGGAACTTACCATCACCCCCGACCTGCTTTATAACTGGATCCCTCACTCCTATTAGTCTGTATCCAGTTGTTGAGTTTATTTGTACTGCCCAATTCAAATGAATCAAACTTGGCCAGCTGCAGCTGCTCAATCCAGGAGCAATGGCTTTCTAAATAAGAGTATTGGAAAGGAACCGTTCTGATCACTTCCAGCACTTTCAACAGCTTTGTTTCCAATTGAACTGAATGATTGTAGCTCTGTGTTTGGGACAGACTGCTACAATCAGAACTGGATTTGGTGAAAACAAACCTGGTGCACTCAGGGTGGAGTGAAACAACGCTGTCTATTATCACCATTGCTCTTGAACCATTTTTAATTCATTAAAGTGATGTGGGTTCTGCTGGTTAGGCCAGCATTTATTACCCCTCCCTAATTGCCCTTGAAGTGGTGATGAGCTACCTTCTTGAACCGCTGCTGTTCATTTGATGTAGGTACACCCACAGTGCTGTTAGGGTGGAAATTCAGGATTTAGACCCAGCAACGGTGAAGGAACAGAGATTTATTTCCAAGTCAGGCTGGTGTGTGACTTGGAGGGGAACCTCCAGGTGCTGGGGTTCCCAGGAATCTGCTGCACTTGGTGTGATGTTAAAGATATTTCAATACTGTGTTAGTACTAAGTTTGCTTTCAAATACCATTTCTTTGTGAAGTCATTCCAGGAGTGAGGTATCGTTGCCTCAGATTTACAAAATTAAAATAAAATATTGGGGTTTCTGTCCAGTATCCTAACCACTATCGGGGTCTGGACTAGGATCGTAATAAAATTGGGGGCTCTTTGCCGGGATTTTAACGTGTAATTCCTTGTTTGACTTGTGATTATTGAACTTACAGACAGTGAGTGTGTGTGGAACGGTTGCTTCCTTTCAGGTTTGGAGGTTTAGATAGGGAGTGACTGGAGATGGCTCTTTCAGGTGTAAACGTTTCCCTGGGAGTGGAAGAGGTTACTCAGGCTGGGTCACAAAGGGTGACTAAGACAAAACATTTGGGTTTGGTGGACAAACTGCAGTTAATTGTATCTGAAGAGGTGGGGCAGGTAGAGATAATACAAGCAATAGCTCAGCATTTAAATTTTCCAGAGACACGTTCCTGAATCATTAGAATTAGCTAGAATTCAATTACAAATGAAACAATTCGAATTGTAGGAAAAAGAAAAGGCTATGGCAGAAGGAAAAGAAAAAGGAGAGATTGATCATCACAAAATGGAAATGAATGTCAGGGAGTTAGGAAGGAAAAGAGTATCAACTTAAAATGTTGGAGTTAAAGGCAGTAGTTGAGGAAGGTCTAGAGGAAGATTAAACACTTCCTAGTCAAAGCCTTCGCAGCCTTCAACACGTCATCGATGAATATGAACATCTTGCGAAGGTCATCCCCACACCCCCACTACTTGCCTTCAAACAACAGCGCAACCTCAAACAAACCATTGTTTGCAGCTCAGCCTTCAGAACAGTGACCACGACACCACACAACCCTGCCATGGCAATCTCTGCAAGACCTGCCAGATCATCGACATGGATACCACCATTACACATGAGAACACCACCCACCAAGTACGCGGTACATACTCGTGCGACTCGGCCAACGTTGTCTACCTCATACGCTGCCGGCAAGGATGTCCCGAAGCGCGGTACATTGGCGAGACCATGCAGACGCTGCGACAACGAATGAATGGACATCGCGTGACAATCACCAGGCAGGAATGTTCCCCTCCAGTCAGGGAACACTTCAGCAGTCAAGGGCATTCAGCCTCTGATTCTCCAAGGCGGCCTTCAGAACACCCGACAACACAGAATTGCTGAGCAGAAACTTATAGCCAAGTTCCGCACACATGAGTGCGGCCTCAACCGGGACCTGGGATTCATGTTGCATTACATTCCCCCCCACCATCTGGCCTGGGCTTACAAACAATTCACACCTCTTTAACCTGGGGTTACCCCTATATCTGGATCTGTAAACACTTAATTAATTGCAAATGCTGGCATTCTAAGCATTGTCTTGCATCTTTGAATTTGTCTATATATATGTTTCTGGAACATACCTCTTCATTCAACTGAGGAAGGAGCAGTGCTCCAGAAGCTAGTGTTTGAAACAAACCTGTTGGACTTTAACCTGGTGTTGTAAGACGTCTTACTGTGCTCACCCCAGTCCAACGCCGGCATCTCCACATATTAGTCAAAGGTTTATGAGGGAGGTGTCTGGTTTTCAACATCAGTTTCGATCTGTGAAGGATAGAAATTGGGAAAATGAGAAATTCGCAGGTAGTTAAGGCAAAGAAAGTCCAGTTGGCGATAAGGAGAGTTTGCCTCACGTTAAAAAGTCGAAGAGAATAGCATTGCTGCCTCACGGCGCCGAGGTCCCAGGTTCGATCCCGGCTCTGGGTCACTGTCCGTGTGGAGTTTGCACTTTCTCCCCGTGCTTGCATGGATTTCGCCCCCACAATCCAAAGATGTGCATGCTAGGCGGATTAGCCACCCTAAATTGCCCCTTAATTGGAAAAAAAGAATTGGGTACTTTAAATTTTTTGTAAAAAGTCAAAGAGAGATGAGAAAACCTAAATATAATAAAGTGGCGATGTAACCTGGGCCGTAAAAAAAACAGCGGGAGAGTAACAACTTTCAACAACGATTTTATGAGCCAAAAGAAGTTGGAAGAAATACTGTCGACTTCCAAATAGCTATCAAGTAAATATTTGGACACCGTACAGTTTGTGGCGGGGCGATGGCGAATCCTCCGGTCAATTGCGACAGACGATAATGCGTAAAAGGGTTTTCAAAAAAGAAAAAAAGTTAACGGAATACTGTGAGTTACTGGGGACTTACTTTAAACAGAGGATTGAAATTTGCAGTATATTAACCGTTAAAGTAGGTGGAGCTGTGGAGATCGCTCACGAGGCACTGAAACAGGCTGCGGGAAGGCAAACCTACGGGAATCCCGACCCTGAAACCTACTGGCCAGGAATTGACAGCGAGGCATAGAAATAGCTCGTCTGCTTGTGTGCTGAGAATTTGCTTCAAACAGAAAATAAATGGCAGGGAAGACAGGCCGAAGGTGGAGTAGCACAGATCAGGGAGCAGCAATCCAAAGATGGCGGGGGGAAAAGGTGCATTTGATGAGGAGGAGACGACGTAGAATTCCTATGAGGAAAGGTTCCAGTCGTTCCTTAAAGCCAATCAGCCACCAGCAGACCTGCAAACTGCGACTTTTCTCAGCTCAGTTGGGAAGAAAACATTCTTGCAAGAATATTTCTCTCCCCGTCCACTCTTAATAGCTGAAAGATTCTACTATCACCATCGCGCACTGGAGGGAGGGGGAAACATTTCACAATTTGTTGCATCACTGTGAAAATGAGCAAAGTACGACTAATTTGGCCAGACTTTGGATGATCCACTTTGCGACTAATTAATTTGTGGTCGCAGGAATAATACTAATAATCTTTATTCGTGTCACAGGTAGGTAGGTATACATTGACACTGCAATGAAGTTACTGTGAAAATCCCCCAGGCACCACACTCCAGCGCCTGTTTGGGTACACTGAGGGGGAATTCAGAATGTCCAATTCACTTAACAAGTACGTCTTCCGAGACTTGTGGGAGGAAACCGGAGCGCCCGGACAAAACCCACGCAAACACAGGGAGAACGTGCAGATTCCGCACAGTGACCCAAGCTGGGAATCGAACCTGGGTCCCTGGCGCTGTGAAGCCATCCAAAGGAAATTGTTGACTGAAGGTGCATATTGCAACATCTCTGAAACTTGCTACAAGAGAATCTTCCCTGATTAGAGTTTGAGCTAAAGTCCATAAGATTGAGTCCATAGGGAGCAGGTCCACCAAGAACCTACCATAAGACATTGGAGCAGAATTAGGCCATTCAGCCCATTGAGTCTGCTCTGCCATTCAATCATGCCTGATATGTTTCTCATTCCCATTCTCCTGCCTTCGCCCCATAATCCCTGATCCCCTAATTAATCAAGAATCTATCTATCTCTGTTTTAAAGACACTCAGTGATTTGGCCTCCACAATCTTCTGCGGCAAAGAGTTCCACAGATTCACCACCCTCTGGCTGGAGAAATTCCTCCTTATCTAAGTTTTAAAGCACCATCCCTTCAGTCTGAGCTGTGCCATTGGGTTCTAGTTTTTACAACTAGTGTGAACATCCTCTCCACGTCCACTCTATCTACCATGTCTTTTCTGCAACCAAGTAGGACTTATGGTTGGAGATTGTTGGAGCAAGGAGAACAATGTAAAAATTGTGGTAACATTGGTCACATTGCCAAGGCATGTTGGTCATACCAACCTTCATGAGGACAAAAAAAGTATACCAAGAAAAATACTGCAAAGTCAATAGGGTGAATTTACCAGTTAAGTGATCCAACTGAAGACTTCCCAAAGTGTCAATTCAGCTTAAGGAACTTAAGCCCGCCGTTCTTGTTGTACAAGGAGAAGCAACGATTTGGGGTCTATCCAAAATTAAATGCAAACACAATTCAGATGCAAATTGATACCAGCGCTCCAGTATCACTTATACCTGAATCGATATACTGTCACAAATTGAAGTATCTGCCATTGCAACCATCTTCTTTGGTGTTGAGGACATTTACTGAGGAGGTCGTGCCCCTGAAGGACTTCATCAAGGTGACTGTGGAGATTAACGAGCTGTAAGTGGAGTTGCCTCTTCCCATTGTCCAAGGAAACTTTCTAGCATTGTTTGGGAGACCTTGTTGAGGAAGATTAAGCTAAGTCTACGACACTCTTCAACCACTTCTAAGTATGTGAAGGTATTCGAGGAGTCACTTAGATCCATGACTAGGGTCAAAGTGAAACTCAAGATAAAGGCAGACAACATGCCTAAGTGTTTGAAAGCACGTACTGCACCCTGTGCTATTTGGCCTATTGAGCTTGTTACCACCAGTGATTGGGCAACCCCAATTGCCTTAGTCTTAAAGAAGGATGGTCCAGTATGAATATGCGGGAATTTCAAAATGATTATCAACCCTGTATTATGTGCTGGTCAGTACCCTCTACCACTTACCAAAGTTTTTTTTGCAGGCCTTTCAGGTGACCAAAAATTTAGCAAACTTGACCTCTCCCAAGCCTATATTCAAATGAATGTAGCTAGTGAGTCTCAACCATTTCTGGCAATCGCAACACACAAGGGTCTGTTTCGATATGGTAGATGTCCGTTTGGGATAACGTCAGCACCAGCTCTCTTCCAACGATCTATGAATCAGATCTTCAGGTGTTGGGTGTGAAATGCTACCTGGATGACATTTTGATTACAGGTTTGAACAATGTAGAGCATGTAAGCATGTAAAGAACCTACAAGGCACTCTTGCAAGAAGAATTAATGGTGGGAAAGCGGGGTCAAGGCAATTGGTCAACAACTGGAACAGATATTACAATTTAACTCTCTGGGAAGAAGCTTGTCAGAAGATGGTTACAGCTAGAACAAAATCAGGAGAACAGCAATGGAAACAAATGCATTCTCCAAACATAAAGAATTGCTCAACATAGGAATGAGTACATAAGAAAATAATGATGAAGACTATGATTTGGAGTGCCTTGTTGAAGGGGGATGAAACATGGACCTTTGGAAAAGCGGACAACCCGAGATGAGGAAGTTGTGAAATGTGATTCTGGAGAAGGTTGGACCAGATTAGTTGGAGAGAATATGAGTAATGAAGAAATTCACGGGAAAGCAGAGGAAGAAAGTTCGCTCGTGAAGATCATCAAGAAAAGGTTTAATTGGCCATATTCTAGATCATGAGAACCAGCTGAAGAAGGTGATTGTGGAAAGATTAGAGGGATGTAGACTAATAGAGCGAGAATGGATATCCAAGAGAAGTTGTAATTGGAAAAGGGAGTACAGTAATGACCTGGGAGTATAGAAAATGGGAGTGTATTAACAATCCAGTGAGGTCACAGGGAGACGTTTATTCAGCTTTACAGCGGCACATACATAGGACCCGGTTTCACATTACCGAGTCCTTATGCCTTTCTGTCGGCTACTTCAGAGGCCGACCTATTATACAAATGCTGGTTAATTCCTGGTCCAATCAGGACAAAGGAAGAATCATCCCCAGCTATATGAGCCTCAGGCATGTCACATGCAGGTTATCACAGGAAGGTTCCTACGAGCAACTGAAGAGGAAAGTTCAAGATCGGGTGGTGTGGAGAAAGGAACAGAGGAGCTGCCCTTAGGCAGATCACTTTTCTCCATTTAACATATAACATGTAAGAAATATTTAGACGTAGTGGCTGGTTTAGCTCAGTGGGCTAGACAGCTAGTTAGTAATGCAGAACAAGGCCAGCAGCGTGGGTTCAATTCCCATACCAGCTCTGAATTCTCCCTCTGTGTACCCGAACAGGTGCCGGAATGTTGCGACTAGGGGCTTTTCACAGTAACTTCATTGCAGTTTTAATGTAAGTCTACTTGTGACAATAAAAAGATTATTATTATTACTATAGATGTGCACTTGCGATCCCAAGACATGCAGGGCTATGGGCCACGTGCTGGAAAATGGGATTAGATTAGTTAATAATAATAATCATCACTTATTGTCACAAATAGGCTTCAATGAAACTCATTTTATTTTATTTCATTTTACTGTGAAAAGCCCCTACCCGCCACATTCCGGCACCTGTTCGGGGAGGCCGGTATGGGAATTGAACCCGCGCTGCTGGCCTTGTTCTGCATTACAAGCCAGCTGTTTAGCCCTCTGTGCTAAACCAGCCCCCGGTTGTTCTTGACCGGCGCAGATGCAATGGGCCAAAGGCGACTTATATCTGTGCTGTAGACATCTATGACGCCATGACTTTTAGTAAGGAGCAATTCTTTATTTCTCACTTCTGCCTCATTTTCTATTTGGAAGCCTGGGCAAGGACATTTTAAAATGTTGTTAACTGATGTTATTCTCTCTGATCCATGAGAAACGAGGAGATCGAAATGGGAAGCTCACTTTCTGTTTCAGTGATAAAATAAACGTCATAATTGCTTTCATAATCTTCACTTGATTTTTTATTTGAAGTTGCTGAAGTAAAATACCAGCACAATGGAGACTGTGTGGCAAGTGCAACTTGATGGGTACCAGGGAGGGAAAATGATAAAATGATATCAACAGTTGAGGGGCTACTAGTTGTGCACGATTAATCTTCTGTTTATTTTTCCTGCGCATTAACATTCGAGTTCATGTTTTGAAATGGTCACTAAATAGTTATAGAGGGAAAGGAAAATAAATACAATTGCACTCTTGTTATTCTGAAGGGTCTGAATGAATGTTTGGCTCTGCACTTTGACATGGTTGCTGTCAATCATGGGGCATTCTTAATTGCCACAGGGAAAGTTATAAACTTTTAAAAATTCCAAACCCGTTGTGTAATTGAGATGCTGCATAGCAGAGCAGTAAATCGCTAAGTAAGTTAACTAAAGGCTCCATAAGAACAGAACAGTACGTTGATCTGCAACTGTGAAGCACTTGAGGGGTTGAGAGACTCTAGCATTGAAAGCTCTCACTTTTATAGGCAGAATTAGGAAGTAGCCTGTGGACAATAGGGTCATTCGTATTTACTGGTGAGCAGCAACCTTTGATTTGTCAATTCAGAGGGAATCCAAATGACCCTGAAAATGGTTGTGATGGAAGTGTTTTTTTAATTATCCATAATGAAGGACTTTTCTATGCAATGGGCGGCACAGTAGCACAGTGGTTAGCACTTCTGCCTCACAGCACCTGGGACTCAGGTACAATTCCGGCCTTGGGTGTCTGTCTGTGCAGAATTTGCATGTTCCCCCTGTGTTTGGGTGGGTTTCCTTCAGGTGCTCTGCTTTCCTCCCACAGTCTAAAGATGTGCAGGTTAGGTGGATTGGATGTGCTAAATTTTCCCTTAGTGTCCAATGGTTAGGTGGGATTACGGGGATAGGACAGGGAGTCAGAGGATCAGCGTAGAATCGATGGGACGTGGCCCCCTTCTGCACTGTAAGGACTCAATGATTCTTCTATGAAGTAGGGCGGAGTCTTACCACCTCTTAAATTTTTCTGGATGGGGACAAAAGCAGATGCTGACCCCGACAGTTCTGGCTGGCCACTCAACATTGCAGCCTCTGGGAGGTAGCCAATTAAGAGGCTAACTCTGCATTCACTATCGAGTTGAGGCTGGCGAGGTGGAGGGGAAGGGGGGAGGGGGGGGGGGTTCACCAGCCATGAGGCCCAATCCGAGTGCCTAAAGCTGTGAATATTCTCTTAAGAGAGGTGAGTGCTTCTGAGGGAGCTAGCGACCACGAGGGTGCCAAAAGGGCAGCACGGTAGCATTGTGGATAGCACAACTGCTTCACAGCTCCAGGGTCCCAGGTTCGATACCAGCTTGGGTCACTGTCTGTGCGGAGTCTGCACATCCTCCCCGTGTGTGCGTGGGTTTCCTCCGGGTGCTCCGGTTTCCTCCCACAGTCCAAAGATGTGCAGGTTAGGTGGAATGGCCATGATAAATTGCCCTTCGTGTCCAAAATTGCACTTAGTGTTGGGTGGGGTTAGTGGGTTATGGGGATAGGGTGGAGGTGTTGACCTTGGGTACGGTGCTCTTTCCAAGAGCCGGTGCAGACTCGATGGGCCGAATGACCTCCTTCTGCACTGTAAATTCTATGATAAAAGCGACCTAAATGACTGCTGCTGGGCAGATAGCTGCTATCACATTTACCCTACCACCCGCAAGATCGCTCAGAGACAGGAATGTGTCGGGGAGCTAACCTGACATCTTGTCTTCAGCACGGTAACACATGGGCAGCATGGTAGCACAGTGGTTGGCACAGTTTCTTCACAGCTCCATGTTCCCAGGTTCGATTCCCGGCTTGGGTCACTGTCTGTGTGGAGTCTGCATGTTCTCCCCGTGTCTGCATGGGTTTCCTCCAGGTGCTCCGGTTTCCTCCCACAGTCCAAAGATGTGCGGGTTAGGTGCATTGGCCATGATAAATTGCCCTAAGTGTCCAAATGATGTGCGGGTTAGGTGGGGTTACTGGGTTCTGGGGATAGTGTGGAGGCGTAGGCTTAAGTAGGATGCTCTTTCCAAGATCCGGTGCAGACTCGATGGGTTGAATGGCCTCCTTCTGCACTGTAAATTCTATGATTAACTGCTGGTCGTCCTCCCCTGGGGCTGATTTCCCCCGGAGAGATCTGAAAGATACTCACTCTTCAACCTTGAAAGAGAGAGGACATTGCCGAGGTGGTCACCGTGCTAAATGATTCAGAAATAGTTGATCTTGTTCACTGTTCAAAGTGAAACATCAAACGTAAGGCAAGGGAACATAGTTAAACTTCAAGACTGATATCAGAAAACACCAAAAGGGATCGATTGTGTGACTGGTTTTGAAGTAGATGCAGGACAATGCTTCATTAAGTAGAACCATTTTGTGGAATTGTCAACAAATATTTTGTTTGAATGTAAATTTCACTCCCTTGATTTGAAAGTGGAATCAAAACCCAAAATAATTGATGCAAAATAAAGCAATGCAAAAATAAATATACACGAGCAGAAATACCGTGCTCCAAGAGGCAGCAGGACAGAAACCTTGTGGACTTTTGAGATTCCTAGTTTGAAAACTCATACTCAGCATAAATGTGGAAAGTGGTAATCGCTGTACACAAATTCAAATCAAAGAATTTTTGACAGGAAGTCTTTTGGCTGAATTCTCCGTTTGGGAGACCCAGAGCGCTATTCAGCCAAAAATTTTCTATGTCCGCTTTTGGGCGTGTTTAGCAGCGCCGAGGAACATCTCGCTATTCAACGGCACTTTGGCGTTTTTTTGGCCTCAGGGAGTATCTCCCCACCAAGGCCACACTCAGAGGGATTTCCTGCTACAGAAATAGCTCCTCACATATCGTGGCGCCATTTTGTCTGGCTGCCCCAATCTCCCTACCCCCCCCCCCCCCACTTCAGAAGCCCCCCTCAAGTTTGGACCCCTCCTCAACCTTGGGGAGGCCCCCGGAATCTCCCTCATCTACCCTCTACCTGGGTTCGACCCCTCAGGCCCGATCCCCGGCATTGCCAACCTGGCACCCTGACAGTGTGCCTGTCACCCTGGCAGTGCCATCCCGCCACCCTGACAGCAGTGCTAAGGTACCAGGGTGCCACTCTGCCTTGTCCCCAACCCCTCCCAGGGGTCCACAATGGCCTGGGAGACCCTCCCGTGTGCCAATAAACCTGGTCCATGCTTCTGTGGATCAAAATTAAATGGCGTCCTGGCTAGGTCTCACAGGCGTGGCCATTGAGTATCAGGCGCCAGGAAAATCCGGCGACCATAGATTTAAATGAGCTATATGGCTCATTTAAATATGCTGATCTGGGTCACGCCCAGTGAGGGCAAGGTCTATATCATGACATCCCACAAGATTCTGTTGGATTTCACGAGACGTTTTGAGTACCACAAATCTCGCGAGAGGCCTTTAGCCGAGATTCAATAGCCTCATCACGACACCAAGTCGGGTGCAACGAGACTGCAAAATCGCGCCATAAATGTTTCCACTAGGATTGAATAGTCTGCAAATCACGTTTCCATTGGGGCACTGTTTGTTCTGAAATTCAGGACATTCAAATGGACCAGCATTCTGCCAATGTGAATCCTATCCCCACTGGTGGTGGATCTGGGCCGGAGTTTATGCTAAAGAGTATGACAAGCTGGAGATGCTCACCACGCTCTCATTCCAGCCACAACGATAACTCAGAGAAGACTTGCATCCCTGTTTCGGGAATCTGGTGGACCCACTACTTGATGCCAATGAGGAGAGGAGGGGCACCCACTTCCCTGGGTGGGCTCCCACATCACCAGAGGCTCTCTGAGCATTTACAGGACACAGTGAGCAGTCAGCAGTATGAAACGCCAGGAGTCTGTAAGTAGCACTAGAGGGGTGCCTTTAAACATATAGAACATAGAACTGTACAGCACAGTACAGGCCCTTCGGCCCACAATGTTTAGCCGAACTAGTCTGAAACTAAGATCAAATCAACCTATTCCCAATCATTCTAGTGCACTCCATATGCCTATCCAATAACCGCTTGAAAGTTCCTAAAGTGTCCGACTCCACTACCATAGCTGGAGTGCGTGCCACACCCCAACCACTCTGAGCAAAGAACCTTCCTCTGACATCCCTCCTATATCTTTCACCATGAACTTTATAGTTATGCCCCCTTGTAACAGCTACATCCACCCGAGGAAAAAGTCACTGAACGTCCACTCTATCTATCCCTCTCATCATCTTATACACCTCAATTAAGTCACCTCTCATCCTCCTTCACTCCAATGAGAAAAGCCCTAGCTCCCTCAACCTTTCCTCATAAGACCCACCCACCAATCCAGACAGCATCCTGGTAAATCTCCTTTGCACCCTTTCCAATGCTTCCACATCCTTCCTATGAGGTGACCAGAACTGCACACAATATTCCAAATGCGGTCTAACCAAGGTCCTGTACAGTTGCAGCATAATCTCACGGCTCTTAAACTCAATCCCACTGTTAAAAAATGCTGACACACTATAGGCTTTCTTCACGGCTCTATCCACTTGGGTGGCAACTTTCAGAGATCTATGGACATGAACTTCGAGATCTCTCTCCTCCTCCACATTCTTCAGAACCCTGCCATTAACCCTGTAATCCGCATTCAAATTTTTTCTACCAAAATGAATCACCTCGCACTTATCAGGGTTAAACTCTATCTGCAACTTTTCAGCCCAGCTCTGCATCCTATCAATTTCTCTTTGCAGCCTACAACAGCCCTCCACATTATCCACTACACCACCAATCTTGGTGTTGTCAGCAAATTTACTAACCCAACCTTGAACTCCATCATCCAAGTCATTGATAAAAATCACAAATAGCAGAGGACCCAACACTGATCCCTGTGGTACACCGCTGGCGACTGGGCTCCAGGATGAAAATTTCCCATTTACCACCACCTCTGTATTCTATGTGATAGCCAGTTACTTATCCAATCGGCCAAATTTCCCTCTATGCCATGCCTCCTTACTTTCTGCATGAGCCGACCATGGGGCACCTTATCAAACACCTTACTAAAATCCATGTATATGACATCAACTGCTCGACCTTCATCTGGATTTGGATTTGGATTTGTTTATTGTCACGTGTACCGAGGTACAGTGAAAAGCATTTTTCTGCAAGCAGCTCAACAGATCATTAAGTACATGGGAAGAAAAGGGAAGAAAAGAACATACATAATAGGGCAACACAAGGTATACAATGTAACTACATAAGCACCGGCATCGGATGAAGCACACAGGGGTGTAGTGTTAATGAGGTCAGTCCATAAGAGGGTCATTTAGGAGTCTGGTAACAGTGGGGAAGAAGCTGTTTTTGAGTCTGTTCGTGCGTGTTCTCAGACTTCTGTATCTCCCGCCCAATGGAAGAAGTTGGAAGAGTGAGTAAGCCGGGTGGGAGGGGCCTTTGATTATGCAGCCAGCTTTCCCCAGGCAGCGGGAGGTGTAAATGGAATCAATGGATGGGAAGCAGGTTTGTGTGATGGACTGGGAGATGTTCACAACTCTCTGAAGTTTCTTGCGGTCCTGGGCCGAGCAGTTGCCATACCAGGCTGTGATGCAGCCCGATAGGATGTTTTCTATGGTGCATCTGTAAAAGTTGGTAAGGGTTAATGTGGACATGCTGAATTTCCTTAGTTTCCTGTGGAAGTAGAGGCGCTGTTGTGCTTTCTTGGTGGTAGCGTCGACGTGGGTGGACCAGGATAGATTTTTGGAGATGTGCACCCCTAGGAATTTGAAACTGCTAACCACCTCCACCTCGGCCCTGTTGATGCTGACAGGGGTGTGTACTGTACTTTGTTTCCTGAAGTCAATGACCAGCTCTTTAGTTTTGCTGGCATTGAGTGAGAGATTGTTGTCGCTGCACCACTCCACTAGGTTCTCTATCTCCCTCCTGTATTCTGACTCATCGTTCTTCGAGATCCGGCCCACTATGGTCGTATCGTCAGCAAACTTGTAGATGGAGTTGGAACCAAATTTTGCCACTCAGTCGTGTGTGTACAGGGAGTAAAGTAGGGGGTTACGTATGCAACCTTGCAGCGCCCTGGTATTGAGGACTATTGTGGAGGAGGTGTTGTTGATCATCCTTACTGATTGTGATCTGTTGGTCAGAAAATCGAGGATCCAGTTGCAGAGTGGGGAGTCAAGTCCTAGGTTTTGGAGCTTTGATATGAGCTTGGCTGGGATTATGGTGTTGAAGGCGGAGCTGTAGTCAATAAATAGGAGTCTGATGTAGGAGTCCTTGTTGTCAAGAAGCTCTAGGGATGAGTGTTGGGCCAGGGAAATGGCGTGGACCGGTTGCGACGCTATGCGAATTGCAGTGGATCAAGGTGTTCTGGGAGTATGGAGGTGATGCGCTTCATGATCAACCACTCGAAGCACTTCATTATGATTGAAGTCAGGGCCACCGGACAATAGTCATTAAGGCACGTTGCCTGGTTCTTCTTTGGCACCGGTATAATGGTGGTCTTCTTGAAGCAGTTGGGGACCTCGGAGTGGAGTAGAGGAATACCTATGCCAGCTGGTCCACGCAGGCTCTGAGTGCACGACCAGGGTTCCCGTCCGGGCCCGTCGCCTTCCGAGGGTTCACTTTCAGGAAGGCCGATCTGACTTCGGAAGCTGTGATGTTGGGTATGGGTGAGCTGTGGGCTGCTGGGGCACTCGACAGCGGATTGTTGGTTACCTGCTCGAACCCAGCATAGAATGCATTGAGTTCATCGGGGAGGGGTGCGCTGCTGCCGGAGATACTGGTCGGCTTCGCTTTGTAGCCTGTTATGTTGTTTAGTCCTTGCCACAATCGCCGAGAGTCTGTCTGTGACTCTAGTTTGGTTTGACATTCTCTCTTGGCATCTCGGATGGCTTTGCGGAGGTCGTACGTGGATTTCTTGTATAGGTCAGGGTCGCCTGACGTGAACGCCACAGATCTGTCCTTCAGTAGGGAGTCAATCTCGCGATTGAGCCATGGTTTCCAGTTTTCATAGATTTCATAGAATTTACAGTGCAGAAGGAGGCCATTCGGCCCATCGAGTCTGCACCGGCTCTTGGAAAGAGCACCCTACCCAAGGTCCACACCTCCACCCTATCCCCATAACCCACTAACCCCACCCAACACTAAGGGCAATTTTGGACACTAAGGGCAATTTATCATGGCCAATCCACCTAACCTGCACATCTTTGGACTGTGGGAGGAAACCGGAGCACCCGGCGAAAACCCACGCAGACACGGGGAGGATGTGCAGACTCCGCACATACAGTGACCCAAGCCGGAATCGAATCGGGGACCCTGGAGCTGTGAAGCAATTGTACTAACCACAATGCTACCGTGCTACCGTGTTCCCCGGTTGGGGAACGTACGTACTGCTTTCTTTGGCACACAGTCGTCCACACATTTGCTGATGAAGTCTGTGACGCTGGTGGCATACTCATTTTAGTTGTTCGCTGAATTCTTAAATATGGACCAGTCCACTGTCTCTAAGCAGTCACGCAAGAGCTCTTCTGTTTACTCAAACCAGCATTGCATAACCTTCTTAGCTGGATTCTCCCACTTGAGTTTCTGCTTGTATGCCGGGAGAAGGAGCACCGTCTTATGGTCTGATTTCCCAAAGTGGGGTCGGGGGAATGGAATGGTAGGCGCCCTTGATTTTTGAGTAGCAATGGTCAAGAGTGTTGTCGCCCCTCGTGGGACAGGAGATGTGCTGGTGGAATTTTGGCAGTACATTTTTGAGGTTGGCCTTGTTGAAGTCTCCGGCCACGATGAACAAGGCGTCCGGATGTTCTGTTTCGTAGTTGTTTATAACTGTGTTCAGTTCATCCAGGGCCTTCCTCACTTCTGCCTGGGGTGGTATGTCGACCGTTGTGATAATGGCTGAAGTGAACTCACGTGCAAGATAGTATGGGTGGCACTTCACAGCCAGGTATTCCAGGTCTGGGGAGTAGTCGGTCGCCAGGGTCACCACATCCAAGCACCAGGAGGAGTTGATGAGGAGGCAAACCCCTCCACCCTTCGCTTTGCCTGATGACACAATGCGGTCCACCCGGTGAATTGAGAAGCCTTCATGTTGATGCACGATCAATCACTACTGAAGTGAGATTGTAGTCCAATTGAAGGCTTTAATGAACAAGTAGTTACCCAGCAGCTCCGGTACAGAATGACTGCTGTGGGTGAAACACAGACTCTTATGCTCCGCCTGCTGGGCGGAACCAGCAGGCAGTTGTGATTTACTTCTTTCTGTCACGAGGTGTAGCCATCATTCTTTGTACACATCGGATTACATGGGTTCCTTAGGTACGCTGAAGACAAAGGGTGAGAAATTGGGCTCATGAGGGTACTATGAGTTCCCTTGGAGCTTCAAAATGGCAGCCGTGGTAAGTGGGCACGCTTATGAGGTGAATCAGCCAGGATGTTATTGCGGGGAAGGGAGAACAGTGATTAGACGCCAATGGCTCCATTTTGGAACTCCAGCAGCGCCTTGTTGCACAGCTGAACATCCATTCAGCAGCAAGAATGATCTCCTAACAGCATTAATTAAAGTAATCCACAATTGCTTCCAGGTTGGTTGCTGGTTGAGTCCTTCTGCCTGTCGCTATGAGGCTTACAGGGGTTTGGTGCTTTGTATAGTTGTCTAAGTTTGCAAAGGTTGGCAGGGAATGAGATGCCAGCTGCTGAAGGACATTTGTTGCTGACATCAAGGCTTCTGAACAAACCAGTTACTTCCTGGCATGGTGCACGAGCAGGAATTCCTCTCAGAATAAATCAGGATTGGGAGAATGAACAGAGACCATTCTGAGCAGGGCAATCTTCTAGAAGAAAGAGAAGGGTTCTTAACAGGAGGCCATATCCTCCGAGAACATTCAGGGAGCAATTTTCCTACCTGTACCTCAGCGAGGGACTAAGTGTGAGATGGCTGTCATTCAGTCAGAAGATCCTCACTGAAATTGCTCATCTGCAACCTCAGAGCTGGGTATAGATTGAAAGGGACGATAGCTAGCAAACAAAATTGAGTCAATAAACTATTTCGCCTCCATGTCAACACTTCATCACCTGCTAAATTAAGAGTATTAGGGATTTGAAAACTATTGGCCATTGATATCTATTACATTAAAATCTTAACTCCCACCACAGTGGCACCTAAGGGGCAAAGCCTACAATTGTTTTGCCACCATTTTATTTTGTTAACTATTAATGCACTATGTTATTGTGGTCTAAACAGTTGACAGTACATGGCACTTGACACTGAATATGCCTGGCAACAGCAGTACTTAATCACATTTTGGAAAAATACTGTTTATTTACATATTTTGTTACCCATTGATAACTTTGGAGTGAACAAATGTAATTTCAAGCAGAAAGTTGTGATCCATGCAGCACATAGAAAATATCTAGCCTATGTTATTAACTGACATCTGTGATATATCAATCCGCATTTCTTTCACACCTTTAACACAGAAAACGTCCCACGGCTCTTGATATGTAAGTCACATATTCGTGTTGTCTATCCGTGAAGCTTTCCATTTCAAATCTCTCCGTCCACATTTTTAATGGAAAGCACTTATGTAAACATTGCATTTAATAATTACACCTGCCCATCAATGACAGCACTACAGCACCTTGAATTTGAGAGCGTGTATCACAGCATTATAAGTGTTATGTAGGCAGTTTCCTAATAAATGTGGTTGAAAGAACGAATGATGCAGTAGCATAATAATAGGGACTTTAAAATGGGAACTAGGTCCGATCTGTGTGCACTGGTCCCTTTACTCTTGACACTCATCGCAGGAATCTGAGTACTACAATTAGCTTTTCCTTCCTGTTGACACAACATGGGAAAGCGACTGGTATTATATGAAAAGTCTTAGTATGATTCACACATTGTGCCCACAAATTCCATCAATTTTACAGCAACATTTAACATTGAAAATGTGTAATCAGGTATAAAGGAAATTCCCTATGTAAACAGGACTTGTGTCACAGTAGTTGCAGACGGCAGCCACAGAGTGGTGCTCTAACTTCATTGTATCCTCTGATGCATAGGAAATCAGGATTGAAAATATATTTGTGACCCTGCAAGTAACATAGGGCATTTCACCTTCAAAGGACAGTTGTAAACCGAGGACAGTTAATGCGGATAGTTCGGAAGAGAGGCACAAATAATTTTTTCACCAGAGAAAATAATAATAAAAATTTTTTATTGTCACAAGTAGGCTCACATTAACAATGCAATGAAGTTACTGTGAAAATCCCCTTGACGCCACATTCCGGCGCCTGTTCAGGTATACAGAGGGAGAATTCTCAGCTGGTACGGGAATTGAACCCGCGCTGCTGGCCTTGTTCTGCATCACAAACCAGCTGTCTAGCCCACTGAGCTAACGCAACCCTTGGCCTATAATAATACCTAAATAATACCTAGCCTAAAATAATACTGAGAGAGATTATGATGCAGCTTTTTCAAATGTTGAGGAATAAGCATGGTGTTTATTAATGCAAGCCTGTTGTTCAACTGAAGATCAGAGAACTGAATACAACCGCAGCAAGTGTCATCTGAGCCCAGGGATTGGAAGAGTTGTACATCTTTTTCTACAGAGCGGTTGATATGTTGAATAAACTCCGCAGTTTAAACAATTGGAAAGACCTCTCGCGGGAACAAGATTGGCTGGAACGAGAATAGATGTGGCTTAAATTCCCCATTGTGCATCATGGTTGCTCTCTTGACTGGATCATGGATTCTGTTGAACACAAGCCGGCCAGAGTTGAATTTTGTGAAATAGTGTTAATTGTAAGGTTGAACTGGCTTCTTGTATTTTTTGTCATTTGTCAATCGTTTCCATGAGTTGAAGAAAAAATTTCAGGAGCATTAAACCTCAGGTTTAACCACATTGTGCCAAGTGTGTGAAAGAAATAGACGTGATAGGTCAAATGACCTTTTCTCATTACACACTTCCTTATATAGCGTCAATATTGTGTAAAGTGATGGCATTGTGTGCACCAAGCCCTTCTTTCTGTTCTGAAAGAAATTTCCAAATATGTCCAAAGATGAGCAGGTTAGGTGGGGTTATGTGCGTAGGGTGAGGGAGTGGACCTGGATAGGGTGCTCCTTCAGAGGGTTGGTGAGACCCGGTGGGCCGAATGGCCTCTTCTGCACTGTAGGTATTCCATGGCTCTGTGGTTCTAAGGCGAGGTAAGATCTTCTAAGATTGAGGCATATTTGACATAGTTATCTTGAGCTTCATTTGTTGCTTCACTCACCACCGTTGGTGCTGTTGTCTGCGAATGAGCTGATTGACTTTGCTTCTCCACTGCACTAAGCTGAGTCTTGAAAACCATTGCACATTTTGTAATTTTGTTAAATGGCATGTGAAGGTAGGAATTCTTTTGCTGTGGTCATCCAGTTCACCCACATCAACGTCATTACTCACTAATTCAAAACAACTAAGTAGCTACGGCATTTCACATATCAATCAGTATTGAGTCAAAACAGAATGAAAATTACTTTGTCAAGACAGGGGAAGAAGGCATTTTTCAGTGAAGCCTGTTCCTCTTGACGTATATGCTGAGCATTGAGGTGAGCACTGTGCAGGTGTAATGAGGAAATGCTAATGCTTTCCTTCAATTAGTTTCAGCCAGCGATGATTTTAAAAAGGAACGTCCAATAAATTTTAGCCAATTTAACGACAGTTCCTGCACGATGGATGGTTGAGTGTCTTTGGTCTGTGGCTAAACAACCAAACATGGCTCATTTATCTTCAAGTGGTAAGACATTGATGGTCAGAGAAAAAAGTGATTTCTTAATAAAATAGCTCCAGCTCCAGGGGTGTGTTGTGAAACCATTGGACATTGTTACATCAGATTCAATGAGCTTGTGACGTCTATAAATGGAAGAACATTTATGGAGAATGTCTTTCCCAAAGTGCTACTTTGTCAACAAAAAGACAGGGGGCAGGATTCTCCATAGCCTGACGCCAAAATCGAGTTCCGCGATCGGGCGGAGAATGGACTCCGACGCGAAATTGGGGCCGACGGCGGTTTGGCGCCGGTCCACCACCTCCAAAATGCAAAATGGCATCATTCTGACACAAGCCACACACCGTTTCAGCGCCGTTCGCGAGTCATCGGCCAGCCCACCTGAAATGCTCCGTCCCCGATGGGCCGAGTTCCCAACGGTGAGGGACACGTGTGGTCTGAGCCGGCATGCTGGTTGCGGACTGTGTCCAGCGTTGTCACACTCGGCCGGGATCTGTGCCGCTAGCTGGGGGGGGGCGTCTGCTACGGCTGGGGCGTAGCCATGGGGTGGCCAGGACATGGGCTATGGGGTCGCGGTTTGCGGGATAAGTTACGCACACAGCCAGCTCTTTGTTGTATGGCGCGATCAGTGCAGCTCGTCAGCCATGCCCTTGCGTGGCCCGAGACCCGGCCTTTCCCCGGCTGCTTTTAGCACGATCCATTGCCGTTTAATATGGTGGCGGTGCTAGCCCCTCCGGTACCGGTGAGGGGTTCACGCCGATTTGCCGGTCGTGAACACCATGGTTGCATGCCGGCGTGGGCACTTATCCGCAGAAATGGAGAATTCCACTCATAGATTTTGTGCTGTAATTAACACAACAGTAAATTCTTCTGGTCTGCCCAAGGATTCCAGTTGTCAAATTGGCACTTTCGGCCTCTTTGCTCTTTGTTTCATGATACCACAGCAGGGGGCTCATGTCACATCACAGAGATCACACATTGGCTTGCCTGTCATTTTTGTTTGCATTTCTTCAGATCGTATTGAGGCTGCATGGTGCGATTGAGAGAAGAAATGCATATTGTGTCCAATCTCTGGGGTAGGAAGAAAGTCTCCTGTTCCCCACCTAATCGATGACTCCTGTGGTTGAAGTTCCACAGTTAACTGGGTTATCCTTTGTGCTTCAGTGGCCAAAACAAATAAGGACCTTAATTCCTTAAACTGGTCACTTGTAACATTTAAAATGGCGATTAATACAGCACACAAACTCCGAAGCTTCATTTTAATTTCTTTGTGTCAGGATATTACCTACATTAGATACGCCTTTGTCTAAATTAATCTGTTTGACACTCTCTTCGTCCAAAGCAGATGCCACAGGAAACAAACAATGGATGTGCGATGGTGAAAGGTGGCACCAATAAAGTTTTGTACCATCGCAAAAAATATTACATGTAAATGATTGCCAATATTAGATGAGCAAAAGAAAGACCTTGCATTCATAGAGTTCTGTTCATGACCTTAGGATATCCTGACAAGTCCCTAAAGTGCTTTTGAAGTGTTGTCACTTGTAAGATGGTGGAATGCACATAGCAAAGTCTCACATGTAACAATGAGATACATGGGACAATAATGTGAGTCCTTGATGTTATTTGACAAATAAATATTGGCCTGTGACTAGCATCACTGGATCTTATACATCTATTTGAGTGGGCGGACAAGGCCTCAGCTAATAGTTTCATCCAAAAGGCAGTACTTCCTCAGCAAGAATAATCAGACCAGATTTTCTGTTCTAGTCTATGTAGAGAAGCTTGAACTCATGACCTTCTGGCTCCAACGTGATGGTACCACTGAGCCAAGGCTGGCATTAGCAGGGCATTACTTGGAATTTAACTGTGAGCGGGATTTTTTAAATGTGTGCACATTGGTAACATAACTAAAATAAAGTTAGTTAGTAAATTGTACAGTTGGTAAATGCTGCAAAATATATGTTTTAAACTAACTTGCAACACAAACCTGTCCAAAATCTGCACTGAACTTCACTATGGAGGCCATAGGATGGTGAATATAGAAAACGGAAAAATGTCAAATTGGTGCATTCGGCTTTTTAGTTCATAAAAAAGGGCACACCTCTGCTCTCACCCGCTTTCCCCTGCATCCAGAACTATGAGAGGGTCCTTGGCCTCCTGCAGTGTTCCAGTGAAGCTCAAGCAAAATTCCCCTCCAACTCGATTTTCAAATTTGCTGATGACACCACCGTAGTGGGTCGGATTTCAAACAATGACAAGACAGAGTACAGGAATGAGATAGAAATTCTGGTGAACTGGTGCGACGACAATAATCTCTCCCTCAATGTCAACAAAACGAAGGAGATTGTCATCGACTTCAGGAAGCATAGTGGAGAACATGGCCCTGTCTACATCAATGGGAACGAAGTAGAAAGGGTCGAGAGATTCAGGTCTTTAGGTGTACAGATCACCAATAACCTGTCCTGGTCCCCCCATGCCGACACTATAGTTAAGAAAGCCCACCAACGACTCTACTTTCTCAGAAGACTAAGGAAATTTGGTATGTCAGCTACGACTCTCACCAACTTCTACAAATGCACCATAGAAAGCATTCTATCTGGTTGTATCACAGCTTGGTATGGAGCCTGCTCTGCCCAAGACTGCAGGAAACTACAAAAGGCCGTGAATGTAACTCAATCCATCATGTAAACCAGCCTCCCATCCATTGACTCTGTCTATAATTCCCACTGCCTCGGAAAGGCAGCCAGCATAATTAAGGACCCCACGCAGCCCAGACATACTCTCTTCCACCTTCTTCCGTCAGGAAAAAGATACCAAAGTTTGAGGTCACGTACCAACCGACTCAAGAACAGCATCTTCCCTACTGCCGTCAGACTTTTGAATGGACCTACCTCGTATTAAGTTGATCGTTTCTCTACACCTTGCTATAACTATAACTGTAACATTATATTCTGCAGTCTCTCCTTCCTTCCCTATGTACGGATGCATTGTTTGTACAGCATGCAAGAAACAATACTTTTCACTGTATACTAATACATGTGACAATAATAAATCAAATAAAAAAAATAGCAAGCTGGAAAATCAGCACCTTATCTTTCAGTTGGCTTTTTCCATAGAATTCCTTCACTGACAAAGGAGGCTGTTTTGACCCATCGGGTCTGCACTAGCCCTCCAAAAAAGCAGCCTGTCTGGGCCCACTCACCTGACCTAACCCTGCAACCTGCACATCTTTGGACACTAAGAAGGCAATTTATCATGGCCAATCCATCTAACCTGCACATCTTTGAACTATGGGAGGAAACCGGAGCACCTGGAGGTAACCCACATAGACACCGGGGAGAACGTGCAAACTCCACACAAACCCAAGGACGGAATTGAACCTGGGTCCCTGGCGCTGTGAGGCAGCAGTGCTAGCCACTGTGCCACCGTGCAGCCTTCTGGACTCAATATCTAGTTCATCAAATACTCTCTCCACAGATGCTACCTGACCTTCTAAGCACCTGAGGCATTTCCTGTTTTTTATGTCAGATTTCCAGTACCCAAGGTGCTATGCTTATCAAAATTGTTCTACGCTTTACCTGACTTGTAAATGTTTGGCATCAAATCTAGTTGCCAGGCACAAATGAATTCCATCATTCAGCAATTGGATCCTTCAACAAGTAGAGTTTACTGCTACTTGTACAGCAAAATAAAATCTCAATCAAGACTGTATCTAAATTCTGAAGGACACAGATCTATGGGGAACTTTTTCTTCAGGTTTCTTTGTGAATCTGTGGTCTTTTGCACATTAAACTGCGAGACACAAGTCGGAATGTTCTCAATGCTGTCCTTGTTCTTCTAATCCGTCGCTTGCCAAGAGAAATACAAGTTAACAGTGATGTGAATTGGGGAGAAAAACAATGGCAGTATTCAAGGGAATTGACCTTCCTAATAGGATAAACTCAATATTCTAGCAAACCCAGTACATAACCTCCATGGAATTTCATCAGTCCTACAAACTCTTATTGATCCAACTGATTGAATACCATGCTACCATTGACAGGAATGAGTCTAAAGCTGAGAGGTAGGGTAAGACCCCACCACTGCCCCCCCCCCCTCACCACATTCCTCCATTGTTTTAGGAAAAGCAGAAGCCTCAATTCTTCCATAGATTGCAAAGAGTGAAGCCTTCCTGAGAGTTCAAAGCCCAAAATGTGAAAGGACCTTCTTCTGAAACTCAAATTCATCAAGACAAATACAGATAAAAGAGGTCCACCTGGTTTATTCTCCCTTACAAATGTACAGTCATCTTCATCATACCCACATAAGCAGTGGCTGCACACTAGCCACCGGCTCAAATCCTGTAATGGCCTCTAAACGTCACAGGGAGGCCAAAAACTAGATTTGGGCTGGCAAGATTTCAATTCAGAACCGCCCCCTCCGATGGCGCAATCAGGTTCTCGCCCAATAAGGGCGCAGCTTGATTTGCATATATTAGTATCTATCATGATATCATTTGATGCCACTAATTCCGCCATCAATATATCTTCCCACCCAACCGGTCTGACGTCAGCCTTGATAACCACGCCCAGGTTGTTAAGTAATGGATTAAGAGACATTCCAATTAGTTGTCTCATTTATGTTAAGTATCCAATAATTGACACTGATATGTAAAGAGGCTTCAGGTGGCCTTTGATGTGAAGATAGAGTTTTGTGCAGAGTCTATTAAAGTGAAATAACGATGTTTGTGAAAAGGAGAAGAACATTTGACCCTTTATACAACAGCAGCTAAACGTCTAACACAGGTAAGTATAGCCCCCAGGTGATGTGCGACATGCTGGGCACTGCCACATGTGTAGGCTATCATTGACTACACACATTGCGTGGCGAGTGCCCATATGTTAATTAAGGAGGATACCACAACTGTAAAGGGTACTACTCATTGTCCAGCTGGCATATAACCACAGGCATCCATTGTGCATGTCAGTGCTCCATATGCTGGCATCATTTGTGATGCCTTTATTCTGTAACATTCCTTTGCATCTTTTTTTCATTCTTTCAGAGGGTGTGCACATTGCTGGCTCGGCCAGCATTTATATTGCCCGAGGGAAGGTGATGGTGTACCACCTTCATGAACCGCTGCACTCCATGCGGGGTAGATACACCCATAGTGCTGTTAGTATGAGCAGTTGAACCACCATGAGAAACCTGACGGGAATACCGGACAACGAGGGCTATCCGCTGACCCTCCAACCCATGACTGCACATGCACCACCTTGTCCTGTAACAGAGAGGATTGTGTGTCAGTGAGTGTGCTGCGATGCGTTTGAGTGATCTGAGTCTCTCCGTTAAATAGGTGACTGTGTGTGTAAGCTGTGTGATGTGGGTCTGAAGCAGTGTTAAGTGTGAGGGTGAGCTGAAGCTATGAATGTTAGATTCAAGGCCTGATTGATGGATTTTGTTGAAAAGGGCATGATGGGGGTGCATTGTCAAAGTGCGAAGCTAGTGTTGTTGTAGGTAGGTAAAAGTAAAGTCACTATAGTCCCAAATGACCTTTGACAGAGAGAGCTGTCTGATGGTGGTTTAAACTGAGCATCACCACGCCTGAGGCAAGGGGTTGAGAAGAGCAGGCTTTCTTGAATAACGTTAGCCGATATGGGAATTGAACCCATGCTGCTGGATTTGTTCTGCATCACAAACCAGCTGTCTAGCCCACTGAGCTAAACCGGCCCCCAGGTAGGATAAGACAATTGGAGCTGCATTCACTGATCTTGACCACTCGTTTGGCCAAGGTTGAATTTCATGCAGCTCCACAGCCATTTTCTCAAGGCTATATTGCTGGCGCTCATAGTGACAACTTGCACTGCCTTTTCAGTGCCCAGTGGGGAGGGGGGGGGCTTCCCCTGTGGATAGATTGTCATCTCTTCTCCTTTCCACCGCCTGCACCAAGATCTCCAGTGCTGCATCAGAGAACCATGGTCACATTCTTTGTCCTGCTGTGGCATTTTTAAGATTTTCCCAAGATGTACTCGATTCTAGATAGAATTGCAGCACCTGTTTCAGACACAATGCACATTCTATTTTAGAGGTGTAGTCTTACTTTGAGTAGTGCAGGTTGTCTTGAAGACATACTGGCTTCTCATGATTTTACATTCCTCTGCTCAGGTGCGCAGTCAATCGACAATGTGCTGATGCCGCAATGCTGTAACTGAGAAGGCAAAATGAAGTTGGCTTGTTGCCTGCATCAGAAGCAACAGGCATGGGTTAACCACACATAACCGTTTTGAGGGCCTTATCGAATTTCAACACATCTATTCATGTTCCATGTTGTAATTATCCCACCTGCTGATTCCCTTATTTCCCATTTTTTTATTTTTGCCGTTATCATCTTTGATCCATAGATGCTTAATGGACACGTATCTTTAAGTCAAACAGCAGAGAGAGTGGGGAATTCAAGAAGTGGCGACATAGTATATGGCGCTGCTCTTGTTCGAACAGGAGAACTCAGACCTCTCGGCACCCAAGAGATGGGGTGGGACTCAGTTCGAATGATTGGCCAGTGGCCAATGAATTGGCCAAAAGGCCGCACTCTGCCCGGTAACTTTTCCGAATTGTATTCGTCGTTGTCATGCAGGAAAGGAAGCAGCCAATCTGCCCACTGCAAGATCCCACAAACCGACCACTGAATCCGTTTTTATGTCATTCTCCCCAGCTCTTCTTCAAATAATGCGACAGAATCTTGCATAACCAAGAAGGTTGACCATCGCATCAGAAGCAAGTCGGACAGTGCAGAACTTCCTCATTGGATTGTCAGACCAGATGAGGTGGTCAAGTCTCTGGAGTGGGATTTGCACCCACAACCTTCCGTCTCAGACAGGAGAAGAATCCACTGAGCCACAGCTTAGACATGATGGCATTCGGTGGGATTAAGCATTAGGGAGTTGCTGACTCAGACAAACCAACCATTTGCAGTCAACACAATCCTTAAGAACAAAACCACTTCTCCAGCAGCAAATCGGAATGGACCTCAGCCTGCGTCTTTTCATCCTGCACTTTTACTTCCTCACATGCTACAAACAAAAGACACCATTTCGTCCAGCTAGAATCATCCTTCCTTATGAGCCTACCCCACCCACCTACCCTCCCTAAAGCAGCATCTAAATGCTTTTTTTATTAAATATTTTTATTCTCCTTTTTCACATTTTCTCCCAAATTTACACCCACCAACAATAATCGGCAACAAATATGTCAATCCCCATAACAATAACAACGATCCCATCCTCCCACCAAACCCCAAACATTAGCCTGCATGTTTACATAAACAAATGACAAAAAGGAATCAGGGATTACCCATAGTCACCCTTAATACATACAGCCCCCTCCCCCCCAACCCTCCCACCCATCCCCCCCAACTAATGTTCGATGGTATCCAGTTTCTTGAAAGTGCATAATGAATAATGCCCATGAATTGTAGAACCCCTCCGTCCTTCCCCTCAGTTCAAACTTAACCTTCTCAAGAGTCAAGAATTCCAACAGGATCTAACTGCTTCTTGAGTGATTCCAGAGACTTCATCCTTTCGCTGATCCGACATTATAGCCTGCCGGTTTGAGAAAACAGCAGTTTGGGATTCAGCTGCTATGAGTCATTTGACTTAAAGTAGCTGTTTCCTCAATGCTTATTCAAAGGCTTTGCCTAGAAGATTCTGCATTCTCTGCTTTTCCCTAATGAGCGCCTGAGTTGAAGTGAGTCTGTTACTCTATACTTTACACTGAAGAACACCGATCTTTGGTTTGATAGATTCCAATGTCTGAACTGGGAAAAGCTCTATTGTTAAAAAAAAGCCATTTGTGTACAGGGCTTAAAGGGGCATTGTCTTCAGAGTTTAAAACAATGTCTACCAACCTTTTCTTTCTAGATTAAGAGCCCGGCATGGTGATGCCATTTACAAGTGAGACAACAATCTATTTTCGTGCAAGTTTGTGCCTGAGTGCCCAAACAAAGAAGAATGGTTGCCAAAGCATCTGCCTGCCTTGTCCTTTCATACAGTGCAGAAGGAGGCCATTCAGCCCATCAAGTCCACACAGACCCTCTGAAAGAGCACACCATTCACGCCCATTCCCCTGAGCTATCCCCATAACCCCAACTAAGCTTTTGGACACAGGGGAAATTTAGCATGGTCAATCCACCTAACTTGCATATATTTGGACTGTTCTTTCAATTTGCTGCCTTCTATTAATACGCGGGGCATAGCCCACTCATTCTTATAATTGGACTAATGGATTTCACTATGAGGTTATAAAAGTCATTGTAACAGGATTGCTATGCCGAGTAAGTAAAATTCATTTGTAAGCCATCGACCGACACCTTTTAACCACCTGTCTTAAGTCTTATGTGGAAATATTTTGGGTGCTCTTGGAAAGGGTAAAGCACGGATTCATCAGAATGATAAAAGGACTCAATTGTCTTGGTAGCATGGAACCTGAGCATTGTTGTAAAAAAGAGACATACTATCGAAATTCTTTATCTGATGGGGGCAAGATGAAAAACGTCAACAGAATGTCTCTCGTTTTCAGCAATACAAAAGGACTTAAATGGTTTTATTGTGAGAGTGTGGTTCATGCAACTACACCTGAGGCACTGCAGCAGTTCAAGAAGTCAACTCACTACCACCTTCTGAAGGGCAAGTAGGGATGGGCCATAGATGCTGGCAGAACCAGTGATGCCCACATCCCGTAAATGAATTTTTAAAAACCTTCTCCATGCCGCTCATAATCTTATACACCTCAATCAGGTCCCCCTTCAAACTAAGAAAACAACCCAGTGGCCTCTGCCCCCTAGAAGAACAAGTGAAGCAAGCGCATGGAAATATGCAATGGGGAATCTGGAAATTGTCCTCCAAATCAGACCATTCTGACTTGGAACTATTGCCATTCCTTCACTGTCACTTAGCCAAATCCTGGAACCTCCTCCCAACAGCACCTACACCACACAGACTACAGCGGTTCCAGAAGTTAAAGTGTGTTCTTTGAATTCTGAAGTGTCAATGTTGTGCATTTTCTGAATTTGTGAGTGTGCTGTGTTATCTGAACTCAGTGTTAGGAAAGAGTTCATGTTCCCCAGTGCTTAATTAGAATTGTAGCTTTAATTGTTTAATAGAACACACACTTATTGTTGGTTAGACTGCACATATATTTGAAGGGGATACAGGTGGCACCGTGAAGTTGGGGGAAAAGTGATAGTAGAACACAATAAAATTGGAGGTGAATAAGTCAAGACTTACTTTCTAGTTCTTATTAGAGATACCATTGGAGCTCAACGCTCGGAGTGTGAATGTGGTACGTTCTCTGAATTCCCAAGTGTGAATGTGGTAAGTTCTCGAACTTGGGTGCATGAATGTGGCACATTCTTTGTATTCGGGAGTGCGAATGTGTTGTGTGCCCTCAAATCGGTAGCACTGCAATTATGCATTCTTTGATGCCAATCGTATGAGCACTGTGTGTTCTCCGAATCCAGGAGTATGATCCTTGTCTGCTCTCTGAAAATAGCGCTGTTAGCATTGTGAGCCTGTCTGACAATGCCTGGATCAAATTGTACTTTGCAAAGACCTTGAAGTTTAATGAAACCTCTCTGGTTTTCAATTCTATATCTGGCTTCATTCATACACAGCTCAAATGAGACATTGGAGACATTGTGGATCAGGTCTGTTCTGCTGCTCGAGAGACTATCTGTACATTCCAAATGACTTTCTTTCTAGCGTATTCTCTCGTGGAACATGGACCTTGGAACTAGATAGTGCGTGACATCATTAAGTGCAATTGGCAGGAGGTGCAATGTTTTTTTACAATATAGATAGGTATTCATAACTGAAATTCATTATCTTTGAAATGTAATTTTTATTTTCTTAGTACACTAAACTACTTCTTATCTTCACCTTCTTTAACCTCCAGGTTCAGGAGTCACACTGCCGATCTCCTACATGTTGCTTAGTTTTGTCCTGATCCTTGGTGCCATCAGTTGCTTGGAGCTGTGATTGTAACCAACATTATCTCTTCTTCATATCGGTAAAGAGCTCTCCGTGAGGTGACTGAATCGTCTCAAGCCTGTAAGGACCTTGGCTCGCTGCAGACATCTCTGGTACCATCAAAAGCCAAATATAATATGAATTTGAAAGACTTATTGTATACTTCAAGAAGGCAGAAGACGTCAAGGAAATTCCCCTACTCCCTCTCTACTTACCCATCCACCCACGCACCCACAAACCCTAGCCCCCATAAAATACCAAGTAAACATAACATTGGAAGTGAATCAAAGGAATTCTTTTGACTTGTTCCAATATGCCTTATATAAACACTTGCAATGATCTAGGGCAGTTGCATGATTTGATCTAATGGTGCAAGTTACCAGTGACAAAATACCATAGCTTAGAGTTTGAAGGAAAAAATTTGAATCACCACACATAGGTGCTCTAACATTCAACAAAAAACAGTTAAGTGTACTAGACAATGAATGCATTGGTTGTGTAAAAGTGAGTGCAAGGTTAACCTTGTCGTATACCATGTGTCTGTATGCAGCACTGTTTCTCAAAGTTGACCGCAGCCATTCTCCCATGAATAAGAACATTCTTCTCAGAGAAACAGTCATAACAAATAAAATACAATTTTTATTTGCAATTATATGGATATCGGACCAGATTCTCCTTTTGAGAAGTGCACACTGTGGGTGTTTGACATTAATTGAGCCTTTTAGTTACCTTGCATGCTGACATTGAGACTCACTAGAGCCTCGTTTCTCAGTTTTCTTCCAATGCAGAGCAATACACTATAATCAGAAAATAAAGAACATACGTTACATATATATATATATATAAAATACCATTACTAATTTGCTTCACTTTGTATGTAGTTTTGTACTGATGTTAAAGCAAACAGTGCATTATAAATCTTATAATGTGAAGTTTCATCAAGATGTCCCTGGTCTTCCTCAATGATTAAACAGCAGAGTAAGTGCTCAGTTTCCTCACTGCAGTTGGTGGGATCTTTCTCTGTGCAAACAAACTTGACATGTTTGCTTTTCATAGAAACCTTGCCCTTTTCAAGAAGTCAGGTTCTGAATTATCTTCTGTGTCCCACTGGCCAACATTCTCCCCAGGACAGTGTAATATTAGCTAGCTGTTGGTCTCTTTGCTGATGGTGGGAGCTTTGCCATCCCCTGGTTACCTCCTGCAAAACAGCCACTGCCCTTCGAAGTAATTGATTATCGGTGAAGTACCTTGAGACAATTATGAGACAGGTGATAAAAGCTGGCAAAGTGCAGGTATCCTGAAATTTGAGGAACCTGCTTTGACTTTAATACATTCCAGATATTGGACCAAACATCTTGCAGGATTGTAGAAACTCAAGATTGGGGGGCGGGGAGAAGGGATAGATCTTTTTTAGATTTGAAATTCGAAGTCATGTACTTTCTGTCAGCAGGTATATCAAAAAGTTAGCTGGCGACTTGCTCCAATTTAACTGGTTAAATCCTTTCTTAAGTTGTAATTCAGCCAACCCGTTTGGTTGCTTTCTCTCTCTCTTCGTTTTACTTTACTACATGAAATGAAATGAAATTAAAATCGCTTATTGTCACAAGTAGGCTTCAAATGAGGTTATGGTGAAAAGCCCCTAGTCGCCACATTCCGGCACCTGGTACGGGAATTGAACCGTGCTGCTGGCCTGCCTTGGTCTGCTTTAAAAGCCAGCGGTTTAGCCCAGTGTGCTAAACCAGCCCCGGGTTGAAACCTGCTGAAGTTTCTCTTCAATCAACTTCCCTTGTATAATTTTCTCTGATCTTTCCTCCTATATTTTGATCCACTGCCAGAGATACTATAAATGCTCCCTCCTTGGGTCCAATCAATACTGAGAAGTGTCTCCAAGAGTGCAGAAGTGTGTGGACTGTTATGGCCCCGTAGAGACTGATAACGTCCAAAAAATGACATTTGAACTTCCAGTTAACAGCTGAAAGGATGATGCACGAGTTCACATTTGAAGACTTTTACTGTAGCAAACAGACTAAAACCACTATAAGTAAGCACTGTTTTTTGTAAGCAACTTATACTTTAACCTACAGTACACAACTTTCCCCTTTTACTCTTAACACCACTGAAAACCAAGTTCACTGGTATACTTTATACTGTCCCTTAAGTAGTCATTCCCAGACCCATTCCAAAGTAGTTCTGAGTTCACAAGGGTTTATGTCTGATCCTTTCTTTCCGAGCCTGTTATCTTTTCATCCCAGAATCCTCTTTTATGGTGAGGGTTTTTGTGGAGATTCTCCCTGCAGCACAAGCTAGGTGAATCTTTCAGCCTTATATCAAACCCTAACAAATTTGGTCTTTTCAGTCTGAGTACAAGCTCCCACCTGTATTCCTGCACAGTAAATTATAAAGCATTTTGACCTCTAATTGCTCTCTCTCTCCCGGATCCTAGCAGACAAACTTGTCTATGAGTTTCAGAATGTCTTTTAGGAAAGCCCATAATCTGATATCACAATGGTTTCTGAGGGACTCTACCCCTCTCAAAGCCCATTTCAGTGGGCATTTGTATGAATGAATCGCATTTGTCTTGTATCCAGGCAGAAATGCCAATTCAAAATTCACTTTAATCTTGGAATTAAATGGATAGTTTAAAGCATAACTGTTTCCAACCCGCCATTCACAGCACTTTCTTGGAACTTTGTAGACCAGCAGTCTAACCACTGTAAACACATATGCTTCTTCTACTGTTTCCAAGATTGAACGCCTTACACCTTCTTTCCAGCAAAACAACCTGGGCTTCCCTCAGGCCTGTTGTTAGGCCGCCTCCAGAACAGATCACATGGTCCCCTTCATTTTATCCTAAATTAAATACACGATCCCAAAAAATAACATATACTTAGAAACCTTACATTTGTAACAGGACTTTTTCACACAGTTTCATTTAGACTCTTGACAGCAATGAGCAGATTCAGACATAGAATTCACAATCTCCTCACACAGCCATTTTTAGATAGTGGCTCTTAAGTAGGTGTCCAAACAATTTCCCTTGTTCGATTACTGAATTAATTGTCATGGAGCCCCAAGGTCTACTTGACAACAATTGCAAATCTTCTACTCATATTTCCTCACATTAAACTGATTTGATAGAACAATTCAGCACAGAAGAAGGATATTGCAGCATGATGGCACAGTGGTTAGCATTGCTGCCTCACAGTGCCAGAGATCCGGGTTCCATTCCGGTCTTGGGTCACTGGCTGTGTGGAGTTTGCACATTCTCCCATGTCTGTGTGGGTTTCCTCCGGGTGCTCCAGTTTCCTCCCACAGTCCAAAGATGTGCAGGTTAGTTAGGTGGATTGGCCATGCTAAATTTGCCCCTTAGTGTCCAAAAGATTATGTGGAAGTGTGGGGCCGGGGGGTGGGGGGAATGAGGTAGGTTGCTCTTTTCCAGTTGTTCGTAATTTCCTTCTTTTTCACTGTGGCCCTACAGATTACTCCTTTGCGGTTATATATCTCATTCTCTTTTGAAAGTTACTATTGAATCTACTTCCACAACATTTTCAGGCAATGCAATCCACATCATAACTCGCTGCATTAAAAAAAAAAGTTCTTGTCTCCCCCAAGCTTTTGCCAATTATTTTAATCTGTGTTCTGGGTGAGGTAGTTCGAGGATTAATACGTCCGACATATCAAATATCACCCTTATTCCTCAGAGTAAAGGGAAGTAGAAGGTCTATGCTTCATGTGTAGTGGAGCAGTACAAACCAACTATTCCTTGCTGATAATATAGTCCAGAACATAGGGCAGGGCAGAGTGACGATTAAGAATTTAAATCTCTCTTGTGGGGATATTGTTTCTATTGATGAATACGGCTACCAAACAATTCTGGGAAGATTTCAACCTTACTGTGTTTCCCACTGGAAATACCAAACTTCCTACATTTGCCTATAGTGTCATGTCACAAAGCAACTGAGAGAATTAGTCCACCATCGGTTCTGTAAGGTAGCTTTCTCCCATAAATTATGGAAAAAGTAAACTGTCTTTGAAAAGTGATGTTGCGCAGAATTAATAGGAAACCATTTGACTTTAACTGCAAAGAACATCACAAATACCTTCAAAAACACATGGGATTGTCTGATACAGTCACGTTGATTTGGCAACAGCAGAATTTACCTTGAGAAACGCAAAGAGTGCAAGAGGGTCTGAATACCAGCATGTCCATAATGAAACATTGCAGTTTATACACATTTTAAGTGCATATGCACCAAACTGTGATTATGTCAAGCATCTATAGTCGAACACAACATAGAAATGGTGTAGAAAGTGCTGCAGTAGCTGCCAAAATGCCTGAAAATAGCTAACGCTTTTGTTTTGACTGTCTATAGTGTTACATGTTGGTGCTTTGCGGGGAATATAAAGTCCATTTATGATTCACTTGTCAATTAAGATTGAATGTGTGACTGTTACAGATAATGCAAATGGCGTTGAATCATCGGGTTAAAATATTAGTGCAATGTCCTGCTTTAAAACAAAGTATTAGCTTTTGAATGAAACTTAGCACAATCTTGCTAGATGAGTTAGATTTCTCTGTTAGATTTCATGCTGTCTCGAAGCTGCGTCAGTAATAAAGGGTGCGGAAAAAGGCACTGCCATATGTTATATGTGACTTCAATAGTTTTACTATCAATGAATTATTTTGCACTGTCGTTTTTAATATAAATTAAATGAGTTACTCTGATTTCAGTTACTCCTTAGGCCTGTCTACTTTGATTTACTTTCGAAAGGCTCGTTCATCAGATTGGATGTTTGTGCACCTTCGCTCCAGTTGTGTTTTATGATTGAATTCATTTGTTACGACTGATCTCTGGACACACAAATAAATCAAAAAAGGGTTTCCTCAAAGTTACGTTTTCCCCTGTTGCTTTTCTGGTCATTTTTGATCGTCGATTGTGAAAGATTTGTGCCTCATGTTTACAATACAAATTGTTGACCTACTTTTCTTCCCCCTGCCCATTTTTTTGATGGATTAAGTCGGTTAAGTTCACAGTGTAAAAAGCCTTCCAGTTACTTGATAGGATACTAACATGGTGCATCCATCTGAAATACTTCTGTCAACTGATTTAGCAGACATGCTAACCCTTTCAAATAAGAAAGTGTTATGTGTATGCACACTGTATCCCAATGCCATGCTAAATTATCCCACAGGGGAGTTATAGGTGAACCTGTTAAGTGTCCTTAGGTTGTTACCCACAGGTTTATGCCTTTGCTAAACTAACAGATGTATCTGTTGAAGTGTTGAGGCAACGTTATCCCACAACCTACTTTCAAGACAATAATTGTCGAGAATTCCTCCCCAAGTCTTTCCGCGATATTGGAATTTACCCGATGCAGCTCCCAAAATGCACAAATGTCTCTAACTGTTAAAATCAAAGACCAAAATTGACATGTGGCATTGCGCATGGGATTACACTGCAAAGCAAAAAAAAAAAAAGTTATTTTTACACCCTCTCTTATTCAACTGAGTGCTACAGTTCTTCTGATAACCAGGAGCACAGACTGCCTTTTTGTTACCAACTGATGTACAGTTTTTTGGGGATCATTAATTCATACAGGTATTGTAGATTAAATAAGCATTAGCTCTCTGCTGATTTCTCATACCTGTCCTGGTATCAACTAACTGCTGGTACCGGTGTGTAACCGCTTTCTCAATTAAAGTTTATATAGACAGAAAACACTGGCTATTGTTTTACTGAATCATGCAGCTCAATTGGCCAAACTTTCTGGTTTAACGTCTCTCTGATTTCAGTAGTCTTTATTCCAGGATTTTGGGTGTGAAATGATCGCAGTATTACTTGCATACAGTATTATCAGGGGGGGGACACACAGGGCTGGATTCTCCCAACCCGTCCGCCACAAGAACGCCACGGGCGAGCCGCGTAGAATGGAAAAATCTATTGGCCTCGGGTGGGATTCACCAGTCGACGGGCGAACCCGGCTGGAGAATCCCACCCACAGATTGCTAATGGCAATCCGAAACCATGGCCGGGATTCTTCCCTTCCCGGCGGGGAGGGGGGTCCAGGCAGGATGGAGTGGCGGGAACGACTCCGGCGTCGGGCCGCCCCAAAGGTGCGGAATCCAAACCTTTAGAGGCCAAGCCCTCACCTTGAGGGGCTAGGCCTGCACCGGAGTGGTTGGCGCGCCGCCGGTCAGCGGGAGAGGCCTTTGACGTCACGCCAGCTGGGGCCGAAGGGACTTTGCCAGCCGGCGGAAGTCCACGCATGCGTGGGAGCATCAGCGGCTGCTGACATTATCCCTGCGCATGCGCAGAGAAGGGGTCACTTCCGCATCGGCCATCACGGAGGCTATGGCCGAGGCCAAAGGAAAAGAGTTCCCCCACGGCACAGGCCCGCCCACGGATTGGTGGGCCCCGATCACAGGCCAGGCCCGGCGCCCCCCCCCCCCCCCCCCCCCAGGACACCGGGACCCGCCCCCGGGAATTTTCGGTGTCGGAGAATTCGGCAGCTGGCGGGGGGCAGGATTCATGCCGCCTCCCAGTGATTCTCCGACCCGGGCTGGGAGTTGGAGAATCCCGCCCCATGTCTCCAACAACACTTGAATTCCCGCAAAGTTTTAACAGTGACTATCAGAAATATTCGAAAGCACAACCCTCCATTCTATCGTTCTTCCATCAAAGGGGTCTCGTAGACGGTGGGCCTTCATCTAAACACAGGATCACTAGTCCATGGCACAAAAGCAGTGGGAGCCAATCTCTACAAGTACCACGAGATATCTCTTCAGCTCCACACATCAATTAAATTATGGGTAGTCTATAGTCCTTGCTGTAGTTTTATTCTTGCTGCTTATACTTCCCCAAGGTGGGCCAAGCATTCTGTTTGTCACAACCAGCAAATGGTGGTAGATCAGGGGTAAGAGCAGATGTAATGCGAGGCAAGCAGGCAGTGGGGACTTTTTGACTCTATGGGGAGACGGTGGCATAGTGGTACGGTGTCTAGAAAACTAGATCCCGAGTAATGCTCGGGGGACCCAGGTTCAAATCCCACCACTGCAGATGGCAAAATTTGAGTTAAATAAAAATCTGGACTTAATGGTGACCATGAAACCGTTATCTATTGTAAAAATGCATCTGATTCACTAATCTCCTTTCGGGAAGGAAATCTGTGTCTTTACCTGATGAAGTGACTCCAGATCCACAGCAATATGATTGACTCTTAGCTGCCCAATTAAGGGCAATTAGGGATGGGCAATAAATGCTGGCTCAGCCTGTGACGCCCACATCCCAGGAATTAATAAAACAAATTAGGAAACAGAATAGGATTTTTGGTTGTAAGGGGAGCTGCGATTAGGGTGCTAGGTAACAAAAGTACTGGATTGTCATCATTTGTTCTTTCAGATGGGACATTAAAGGATCTTTCCATCTATTAAGATGAAGAAGAAATATCTCATAAGATTATTCAGAGATGAGCGGAGAATGCTTCCAGCGTCCAGACCTATTTTCATCCTTCAATGGACAGCAACATAAGCAGATTAACTGGTCACTTACCATATTTAAAATCTGTGCACAGACCTGCTCCTATATTTGTCTACATTCGAACGGTGGCATTTTGGAAGTAATTTATTGGCCATGAAGCATTTTGGGTCATGACATTAAAGGTGATATTTCAATACAAATTTTTTGGTTTCCTGCCAGTGTCTTAATAAAGGGTATACCAAACCTGAAAGTAAAAGAATTGACAAATGACAAATATATTGACATGCCAAAGAGCTTCAACTCAATGTAAAGCATCAATACACCTTTGTTGAAATCATTTATTTACAAACTGGTTAGCGTGAATGAACTTCAGATATTTTGGTTTACTAATGGTTTCTCCACCCCCCTCATTGAGGAAGCTCATACTCCCACAGGATTGTGGGATTGTCATTAGTCCCCAGCCAATGGTAAGCAGGCAGGTTATAACAAGATAGTAAGTGATTATTAAACCCCGTGAACAAAGGTTTTTTTTCTGATGCATAAGCAGACTCCGCTTGGATGGGAGATTGCCTGAGAATACCAGGTGTAGTAGGCTTTCAACGGGTCCAGGCAGTGGGTGACTGAGGGGGTCTTCCTAACCTACTGTCTGCTCTTCAACCGTGGCTACATTTGTGGCTGGGCGCCCTGAAGAGGGAGCATACGGAGTCCACTGGCACCGTTGAGACGACTGGAGTGCCTTATCAAGCCCCTTAATCATGTTTTGGTTTGACGTTTTAAGTTTAATTTGGGATTTGCTTTTGTTGAAAGCAATACCCCTTTAAGGGACCATCCCTTTAATTTGTCCCTCAGCTTGTTTGATTTAGTTTCCTGGGTTATTTGATTTGCACCAAAGACTAGCTTTTGACCCACCAAATGAGGCTCTATTCACCAATCAAGGAATTAAAGGCATTGCCATGGTAGCCAATTGAATTGGATTTGGGTTACTGCAGTGTTGTCCCTGCAAGGAGTTTGCTGAGGGGTCAGTTATGACTACTCTTTAGATAGTAATCGAATAAACAGAAATGAACACTTGGAAATTGGATAAAGAAATCAACTCTGTGAGTAAGTAACCAACCTTCTTTGCTGACCTACACAGTGGTTTGTCAGTGTTTCAATTAATTCAAATGACATAGCAACAGACTCTATACACAACATATCTTGGATAACGTTCAGAGCTGCCCTGTTTTAAACAAGTGCTTGTCCACTCTCGTTTAACCTGAAGTAAATATTGAACCAATGTGAATTGAAACTTTACAAGTGGGTTGAGGGAGACCAGTTCGGTGTTTGGTTTAAAACTGGCTAGGTGGCAATGCCATTTTAAGGGTACGTTAGGAAAATTACTTTTGTAGTCAAATAGTTATTGCACAAGAGGAAGAAATATTGCCAGAGTGGGAGGCTAATGAAAACTGTATCCATGTTTCACTCCCTTTGCAATGCAGGAGTATTCCGGCAATATGGTGCAGACTCTAAACAGAATGACTTTTGTCATGCTCGTTGCACTATTGATCAAATATCAAGCAATGTTTGATGATTTTTCAGGTTAACTTGATGTAATGTGAATGGTTTACAACCCAGTTTAAAATGTAAATTTACTTCCCAGTGATTCTGCCTTTGTACTTATGTTTTAAAGTTCTTGCTTCAAGGAAGTTCCTTTTATTATTCTTGTCTGTGGCCCTCTTCCGCTGACTCGCAAATTTTATTTTCTCCATGTTTCCCTCTGCTCTGCCGTCCGGTGCGTATACTTCCCTCCCAACACAGTTTGAGCCTCCAGGATTTCTCAATGCGAAAGGTTGAGGATTCAATCGCCACTCCTCGACCTGAGTGCAGAATGCAGGCTGACACTTCAGTGAAGCAACATGGAGTGTGCTTTGTTGCAGGAGATGTTTTTCAGATTAATTGGATGTAAACAGTCTTGTGGTGGTAATTTTAAAAGAGAACAGGAAGTTCTTTTGGTGAATTGAGTTGGCTAAGATTACTCCCTCAAGCAGCACCACCAAAAGTGTGGTGATCGGTTTTCAAACACATTGGGCTGGATTCTCTATTTGGGAAACTATTACGGGAGTCCCTCTGGGGGTGGGGTCCCCCTATTACAGGGATCCCTGTGGGGGTGGGGTCCTATTATAGGGGTACCGAGAGTGGGGGTGTGGTTGGCTCACCCCCATACTTGGGAGTGGCAGGAGCGCCCAGGCAACCCGGGGTTGGGGGCTGCTGTGCTCGGTGGGGATGTTTGGGAAGATGTGCGGTGTGGGGATGTTTGGGCCTAGGGAAGGTTTGAATGATCTTTAGTATCCTGGCCCATGCATTGTGGATCTCACGGGGGGGGGGGGGGGGGGGGCAAAGTGTGCAAATGTGTCAATTCTTCCCCCTGTTTTATACCTGTGCTTTCAGAGATTTTATTGCTGAATGTTTGGCCAGGCGTTTCTGCTGGTGTTCGCCTTGGCGAAAATGGCAGCGCCGGTCGAAAATCTCACAGGACCGCTGAAACGTGAATCTCGGCAGCGAGGTTTTGTTTTCCGATTTTTCCCGCCCCTCGCCGGTGACATAACAAAGTTCCTTCTGAACGGTCGGGAACATCAATTCCATAGATTATCCTCGAATGAAAGGGCTTCGCTGCCGTATGTTCTTTCCCCCCCCCCGCCCCCGCCCCCGCCCCCGCCGTTTGGAACACCCTCTTCGCTGGCGTCACATCACGTTGGCAAGATTTACAACTAGTTTTGCAAAACGTGAACCAGGCGATGGGAAGCTGCCAGGGATGCACAGGTAAGTATAGCCGCCAACTATACCCGGGCACTAGCCTTTTGGGGAGCTCCACTGAGGCGGGGGGCTTCATCTTATCCTTTGGTGGTGGGTTCCCCTTATCCGTAAGGGTAGATTTAGATCCTCACAAATGGGGCGCCCTTGGCATTGCCAAGTCTATCATGCCCCACCCGCCAACGTCACAGCATCAGAGACGCCAGCAGCAATGTTTAGTCCAGGTGCTGCATTATCTGGTGGGAAAAGCCAGCTGTGCAGCCAGCGAGCTGCACACAGGTATTCGCGTCAGAGCCAGCACTTTTGGAGATAAAACAAAATTGGAAAATCTCATCCTTTATCTTTAGAGACCCTGGTACTCTCTTTGTTCCCGGATGCTAAATTAGATATGGATCCTTCAAATCACCTGACCGCTGCTTAAACTGCTCTGGGCCACTCTCCATTTGCTCCACAGCAAGCATTGGGGAGACGGGAATTTCCTCTTCCCCCTCATGGAATAAGTAGTGCTCTGGAGCCACCCAGAAATGAAAAGCAGAAACATAAAGACATTTTATAACCAAAAGATTGCACTATTTTTGTGTGTCTGTGTTTGGGCAGTGGGGAAGTTTCAAAATTGGTGGTATTTTGCCACAAAATAGGAACAGAATTAGATAAGTCAGCCCCTAGACAGCGCTCAATTCCAATAGGTCATGGCTGATCTGCATCGCAACTCCATGGGTGGGATTCTCCTGCCTCGCATGCACTACGACCAGAGAATCCTGCACGAGGTCCATGGACTTATCCATTGTCTGCGCCTTGCCCGTGGCGATCTTGTGGATGGCAGGGCAGAAGAACCCAGCCCCGTATCTCATACATTTACTGAACAAAAAATCTACCAATCTCCTGAAAGCTCCCAATTGTCATGCCATCCACAAATTCCAAGGGGGAGAAGTATATATTGCTACTGCCCAGATGCCATGTCAGGCGACACAATGGCACAGTGGTTAGCCCGGCTGCCTCACAGCCCCAGGGACCCAGGATCAATTCCAGCCTTGAGTGACTGTGTGGAGTTTGCACGTTCTCCCCATGTCTGCATGGGTTTCCTCCGGGTGCTTCAGTTCCTCCCACAGTCCAAATATGTGACGGTTAGGTGGATTGGCCAGGCTAAATTGCCCTTGGTGTCCAATAACTTAGGTAGAGTTATTGGGTTATGGAGATAAGGTGGGAGCGTGGGTTTAGGTAGGGTGCCCTTTCAGTGAGTCAAAATTGGTGGTATTTTGCCACAAAATAGGAACAGAAATAGATAAGTCAGCCCCTAGACAGCAGATGTGATGGGCAGAATGGCGTTCTGCACTTAGTTATTCTGTTTTATTCACTGCTAAATGTCCTGGCTCTCATTTTAAGTATGTCCCCTTACTCCTGGTACCAGATATCTCCTCTGTATCTACATCATTGAATCTGTTTAACATTTTAAGCCCCTCGATCTTATATGCTGAAGGGAATAAAAACCGGGTATCCTCAATTTTTTTCCTGATCGTATCACTTATTTATCTAGGGAGCCTTCAAGAAGTTGTGAACTAATTACGTGATCAGTGAGTGTGAGGTCGAGAAACCACCGTTTCCGAGTTCTGTGCGATTATAGGACACAAGTGCATTTCCTTATGAGCGGAAGGCTGCCCAGTCAACACCAGGGACTGCCACCGACCTTCGCGTTGATCTCCACTGAAAACACAGAGGCATGCATCCTGCCAGAACTTGTCAATCAAACTGGATTGGATTTTCAGTGCTTTCACACAAGTTTGACTTTTGTTTGCCCCGCAGTTTTCTTTCTAAAAGTGACCCGAATTTCAGCATCGCAGCATATTCTGATTTCCATGGGTGTTGATGGATTAACCGATGAATTTAGTTTGCCTTTCACAATAAAATGCAGCTCAGAAGAGAACATTTCCTTGGATTTGGTCCTATTACCTTCACCAACATCCCAATTGTAAAATGATGGCTCCAATCTGTACCTCTCCTAGACTGACTCTGTGAAAGTCAGCATCTGGCTATGACTTCAAGGCTGAGATCCAGTTGGGTGGCGTGGTTCTGAACTGTGCCACAATTTCATCTCTTTACTGACTCTTTTTATACAGTAAAACCAAGCGCAGATGCAATGGCTTAAATAATTGTTCTGTACCCACCTTTTCAACAAACCATTTTGGATTATTGTGAAATAAACAAAGTGATATCTGTAACTCAGTTTGATGCTCTTGATCAAACTTTTGCTAACCCGTTGCTAATATAGTTGTGGCTGCTGTCTCTTCCAGTCACACAAACTGAAAGGCTCCCTTTTAAAACAGAATAGCAGACAGATTACGATCAGGAACAGCGGTTGACTTTAATCAGTTAGGGATTAGAAGGGAGACAAATTTGATGGGAGTTTCCAAAGGGCAAGGGTTAAAGCTACACACAAGATGATACAAGGCTGATCAAATTTTCCCACTGGGATTAGAAGTTGTCGTTATTAACCTATCGTATTTGGAAGCTGAGACTGAAGGCCACTGCAATCAGGTCAGATAAACGGAAGGATCATCATTAATTCGAAGAGCTTATCTTCTCCCAAAGCTTGTACGCTCAGGTTTGAGGCTGAATCATCTAGGATGAGCTTGGCACACGCCAGGAACATATGCCCCAAGCCTTTAATTTTTCCCTCCATTTTAGTGGACGGACTATCATGTAGGAACACAGGAATAGGGTAGACCGTGCAATTCGATCAATGTTGGGCAACCTGTTCCTGCATTCCTCCCATATCCTTTGACCCCTTTAGCCCCAAGAGCTACATCACCTTGTTGAAAACAGACAGGGCAGAATTGTCCAGTCCGCCAGCCGCGTTTTCCATCGCAGCACGCACCCGCCGTCAGCGGGATTCTCCATTCCCACAGCTGGCCAGTGGGATTTCCCATTGTGGCAACCCCACGGGCGTGGGTGCACTGCCAGCGGACCTGAGGATCTCACCAACGCAGAATTCCGCTGACAATGTTTTGGCCTCAACTGCATTATGTGGCAGAGATTTCCACAGGCTGACCACTCTCTTCACCACAGTCCTAAATGGCCAACCCTGTATCCCTAATTCTGGACTCCCCTGCCAATGGAAACATCCTTATTGCATCTACCCTATCTAGCCCTGTTAGAATTGTATAACTTTTGTATAAGATCCCCCCCCCCCCTCATTCTGCTAAAACACAGCAAATATAATCCTAACCAACTCAATTTCTCTTCATACGTCAATCCTGCCCACCATCTCAGGAATCAATCTTGTAAATCTTTGCTGCACTCCCTCTATAGCAAGAACATTCATCCTCCGATAAGGAGATCAAAACTGCACGCAATATTCCACATGTGGTCTTATCAATGCCCGGTATAATTGCAGGAAGACATTCCTGCTCCTATACTCAAATTCTCTCGCTATGATAATCTGCCTTCTCTAAACTGGATAACCTCACATTTATACTGCCGTTCATTTGCCAATGATTCGACTTGTCCAAATCACACTGAAGCATCTCTGCATCTTACTTGCATCCACCCTTCCACCCAGCTTTGTGTCATTAACATATTTGGAGATATTATACTTCGTTCCCTCATCTAAATAAGTAATATATATTGTGAATGGTTAAGGTCCTGGCACTGTTCCTTGTGATACCCCATTAGTCACTATGCCATTTGGACAAAGACCCGTTTATTCTTACTCTTTGTTTCCTGTCTGCCAATTAGTTTTCTATCCAGCTTAATACAGTACCCCCCATCCCATGCGCTTTAATTTTACACACTAATCTCTTGTATGGGACTTTGTCCAAAGGCCTTCTGAAAGTCCCAACAAACCACATCAACTCTACTACGTACATCCTCGAAGGATTCTCGTAGATTTGTAAAGCAGAATTTCCCTTTCACAAATCCATGCTGACTTTGTCCAACCCTGCCACTATTTTCCAACTGCTCTGCTATAAAATCTTTTACGGTGGACTCTAGCACCTTCCCAACTGCGGACGTCAGGATGACTAGTCTCTAATTCGCTGTTTTCTCTCTACCTCCCTTTTTAAATAGTATAGTTACATTAGCTACCCTCCAATCTACAGCAACTGTTCCAGAGTCTGTAGAATCTTATAAGATGACCAAGAATGCAACCACTATTTCTATGCAGCTGGTTTAAATCTTCAACAATAACTGGATTCGAGAACAGTCCCCATGGATTGGAAAACATAGGGCCACTATTTAAGGGGGAGGAGGAGAAAACGGGAGGTATTACAGGAATAATAATAATCGCTTATGGTCACAAGTTGGCTTCAATGAAGTTACTGTAAAAAGCCACTAGCCGCCACATTCTGGCGCCTGTTCGGGGAGGTTGGTACGGTATCTACCAATTAGCCTGACGTTGGCGGAGGGGAAAATGTTAGAATCAATTATCATAGATGTGGGAACAGGGTGCTTGGAAAATGATAATATGATTAGGCAGGGTCAGCATGAATTTATGAAAAAAGGAAGAGTAAACCTAGTTTTTTTTTTTGAGGTTGCAAGAGTAAGTGAGGGAGGGTAGTAGTGGATATCACTTGGATTTTCAAAAAGCATTTGACAAAGTGTGATTCGAGAGGTTATTTAAAATCTGAGCTCGGGACTGGGACTAGTATATCAGTGTGGGTTGAGGATTGTTTTAATGGACAGAGACATGGCTGCAAGGGGATCAGGGCTGGGATCTAAATATCCAAGGATATGTGTCCTATCGAAAGGATAGGCAGATGGGCAAAGGGGGCGGGGTTGCATTGTTAGTAAGGAATGAAGTTAAATCGATAGCAAGGAGCAATATAGGATCAGAAAGCATAGACTCTCTGTGGGTAGAGTTGAAGAATCACAAAGGTAAAAAGACCCTGATGGGAGTTATGTACAGGCCCACCAGCAGTAGTCAGGATGTGGGGCAGAAAATAAATCAGGAGATAGAAAAGGCATGTCAAGAAGGCAATATTACAATAATCATGGGGACTTCAATATGCAGGTGGACTGGGAAAATCAGGTTGGTAGTGGATCCCAAGAAAAGGAATTTGTGGAATGTCTAAGAGATGTTTTTTTGGAGCAGCTTGTAACAGCCTACTGGGAAACAGGCAATTCTGGATTTGGTGATGTGTAATGAGGCAAACTTGATTAGGGAACCTAAGGTGAAGGAACCTTTAGGGAACAGTGACCATAATATGATAGAATTTACCCTGCAGTTTGAGAGGGATAAGCTGGAATCAGATGTAATGGTATTGCAATTAAATAAGGGTCACTGCAAAGACAAGAAGGAGGAGCTGGCCAGAGTTGATTGGAAAAGGAGCCTAGCAGGGAAGACAGTGGAACAGCAATGGCAGGAGATTTTGGGGGTTATTTGGCAGGCGCAACAGAAATTTCATCCCAAGGAGGAGGAAACATGCTAAGGGGAGGGCAAGGCATCGATGGCTGACGAAGGAAGTCAAGGAAAGCATAAAAGCTAAAGAAAAAGCATACAAAGTGGCGAGAATTAGTGGGAAGCCTTTAAAAGCAAGCAAAGGACAACTAAAACAGCAATAAGGGGGGAGAAGAAATATGAGTGCAAGCTAGCTAGTAATATAAAAGAAGATAGGAAGAGTTTTTTTCAATGTATAAAATGTAAGAGAGAGACAAAAATAGACATTGGACCACTGGAAAATGTGGCTGGAGAAGTAATAATAGGAAACAAAGAAATGGCAGAGGAACTGACACCAGTGGGATGCCGGAGAATCGGGGGGGGGGCACAGGTGAGAGTAGTAGCTATCACTAAGGAGAAGGTCCTGGGGAAACTGAAAGGTCTGAAGGTGGATAAGTCACCTGGACCGGATGGACTACACCCCAGGGTTGTAAAAGAGAGAGCTGAGGAAATTGTGGAGGCATTAGTGATGATCTTTCAGGGATCACTGGAGGCAGGAAGGGTCCCAGAGGACTGGAAAGTGGCTAATGTAACACTGCTGTTTAAGAAGGGAGGGAGGCAGAAGATGGGAAATTATAGGCCGGTTAGCCTGACTTCAGTCATTGGTAAGATTTTAGAGTCCATTATTAAAGATGAGATCACGGAGTACTTGGAGGTGCATGATAAAATAGGACTGAGTGAGCACTGCTTCGTCAAGGGGAAGTTATGTCTGACAAATCTATTAGAGTTATTTGAGGAGGTAACAAGGAAATTGGACAAAGGAGAACCAGTGGACCTGATTTATTTTGATTTCCAGAAGGCTTTTGACAAGGTGCCACATAAGAGACTGATAAATAAGTTGAGTCCATGGTGTTAAGGGTAAGATCCTGGCATGGACAGAGGATTGCTGACTGGCAGAAGGCAGAGTGGATAAAGAGGTCTTTTTCAGGATGGCAGCCGGTGACTAGTGCTGTGCTTCAGGGCTCTGTGCTGGGACCACAACTTTTCACAATATACATTAATGATCTGGAAGAAGGAACTGAAAGCACTGACATTAAGTTTGAAGATGGTACAAAGATCTGTTGAGGGACAGGTAGTATTGAGGAAGCGGGGGTGGGGGGCAAATGCAGAAGGATTTGGACAGGCTAGGAGAGTGGCAATGAAATGGCAAATGGAACACAATGTGGAAAAGTGTGAGGTTATGCACTTTGGAAAGAGGAATGGAGGCATAGACTATTTTCTAAATGGGGAAATGCTTAGGAAATCAGTAGCACAAAGGGACTTGGGAGTCCTTGTTCACAATTCTCTTAAGATTAATGTGCAGGTTCAGTTGGCAGTTAGGAAGGCAAATGATAGCATTCATGTCAAGAGGGCTAGAATACTAGAGCATGGGTGTATTTCTGAGGCGGTATAAGGCTATGGTCACACCCCATTTGGAGTATTGTGAGCAATTGTGGGTCCCGTATCTAAGGAAAGATATGCTGGCCTTGGAAAGGGTCCAGAGGAGGTTAACAAGGATGATCCCTGGAATGAAGAGCTTGTCGTATGTGGAACAGTTGAGGGCTCTGGGTCTGTACTCGTTAGAGTTTAGAAGGAATGAGGGGGGATCTTATTGAAACTTACAGGATACTGCAAGGCCTGGATAGTGGACGTGGAGAGGATGTTTCCACTTGTAGGAAAAACTAGAACCAGAGGACACAATTTCAGACCAAAGGGACAATCCTTTGAAAACTGAGATGAGGAATTTCTTGAGCCAGAAGGTGGTGAATCTGTGGAATTCTTTGCTGTGGAGGCCAAGTCACTGAGTGTTTTTAAGCTAGTGACATCGAAACAAACCTGTTGGACTTTAACCTGGTGTTGTAAGACTTCGTACTGAGTGTTTCTAAGACCGAGATAGTCAGGTTTTTGATTAATAGGGGGATCAAGGGTTATGGGCAGAAGGCAGGAGAATGGGAAAGAGCCATGATTGAATGGCGGAGCAGACTCCATGGGCCGAGTGGCCTAATTCTGCTCCTATGTCTTATGGTCTTATGGACATAAAATTGAGTAGGAATAAAAGGGACATGTCAGCCTGATGGATGAAACCAGCAGGGTAATGCAAGGAGCAATGCTTGTGCCTCAGCTATTTACAATCAGTAGTAAAGACTTGCCTGAGGAGACTGAGTATAATTAATCCACGTTTGCTGATGATGTGAAGATAGCAGCGAGTTCCAGGCACCCACTACCCTCTGTGTAAAAAAAAAAAAAAAAAAAAAAAAAAACTTGCCTCGTACATCTCCACTAAACCTTGCCCCTCGTCAGATGGAATATATTGTGGGAAAGTGGAAAAAAGCAGAATAGGTGAGATAGCTGGGAAATGGTGAGAGGCTGGGAAATGTGCCGGAGAGACCTTCACAGAAAGTTAACATGCAGCAAGCAATTAGGAAAGCAATAGTATGTTAGCTTTTATTATAAAGGAATTGGAGGATGAATGAGGAATCTCATGTGATCATATAGGATCTTGGTGAAACCTTGAGTACTGTGTACAGTTTTGATCTCCTTTACCAAGGGTAAGATATACAACTTTCAGAGAGAGCACAAGAAAGTTTCACCAGATTAATTACAGCGCAAGGGATTGTTCTATTAGAAGAGATTGAGTAGACTGGGCCTATATTCCTTGGAGTTGAGAAGAATGAGATGCTATCTTATTGAAAGATATACTATTCTTAAAAGCTTTTGACAGGATAGATGCTGAGGTGATGTCTCTCCTAGGTGGAGAGTCAAGAATTAGGGATCACATTCTTGGAATATAGAGATTGACTATTTTGGATTGCAATTGAAAAGATACTTCTCTCAAAGGATTGTAAACCTCGGGAATTGCCTTGGGAACAGCCAGAGGGCTATCACTTGAGTATATTGAAGACAAGAGAGCGATAGATTCTCGGATAGTGTGGGAAGAGGGAATTGAGGTTGACAATCGGCCATGGTAGTACTGCATGCTCACATGCAGTCTCAAAGGGCCAGATGTTTAGCTCTTGTTTCTAGTTTCTGTCTTAACAGGAAGAGGTTTATAATCCCATAGGGAAATAAATGAAAGGATTAATTTCTTCCTCCTATTTTGACTCCCGGCATTGAGCTTGGCTGAGAACGTAGTGAGATTGATCCATGCACCCCACCTCACTCCCCCTCATTGAACTCCCCCTTCGACCCTGCATCACAGGCTCCTTAGCTGAAAAGTGACTTTTGTTTGAAAGATACTTCTCACATTTGCCACAGCAGAAAAGATGCACCATTCGTTAGCTTTAATTCTGCTGAATAAATTGACTTATTTTAACGGTTTAAATGAAGTATTGTACACTAGTGTGGAACTTGCGGGACTTTGGGTTGGTAAACCCTTAACTACTGCTGAATATTTACAACTGACCGAATCATCCTGTGGACAGGGTGCCTGTTTCTTTGGAATCCTTGTTTTCACTCTGCAATGAAACCGTGGCCTGGTGAATTAAGGCTGCAGTGACAGTTGGGTCAGGATCCCCAGGTTCCATGATGGTAAGTGGTCTAAGGAAGCTGAAGTGGTAAATGGTTCAGAAGGGCACTTGGCACAGAAGATGGCTGCCTGACACACAAGATGGAGACACAGAGAATAAAGCAGACATAACTGATGCCTGGAGCCCAGCGGGGTGCCAGTGGGACAGATAGGAACAGATCCAGGACAAAGGGAGCCAGACAGGAAGATTAAGAAATACATAAATGCGGGACACCACTTGAATAAAGCTGACTTCAGCCAAGGTGTACACAATGATATGCTAATACGAATGTCTTGGGCCATTTCCTAAAACAAAGGGACAATCAATACTGCTTTCCTGCTGCTACCTGTAACCTGTAAAACCTCTTTAACTATAACCATGTGTAAATGGCAAAAAAAACTTACAAATAACGATGTACAATCTATAAAACGTTTAAAGATAACAAGGTGATAATTGTTTTGTATCTGGGCCCATTGTGAACCCAAAGTATAAAATGAATGACTGCCATTTAAACCACGAGAAAGGCTGGCTACCGTATCGCGGGGTACGTACGCTTTCCCCCGAAGCTTCGTGAAACAATAAACTGCACTAATTGGACACAGCAAGTCTGACTCATGAAGTGGTTTATTTTCCCACAACAAAGCCAAGTGCCTTTCAGAACCAGTGTCAGTTGCCTTTTGATCGACTTAATTGGCGCGGGAACAGATTTCACAGTCTAGTTGAATAATCAAGGTTTCACCAAAGAAATCTGCTTATTGGTGAGGCACCAACTTGGACACAAAATCCTAAAATGGGTTTAGTTGAGAATTGCAGTTGGCTCATCCAAGGAAACAATCTTGCCCTTCCATATCGCAACAGCAATAACTTGTGTTAATGTCGTGCTTTTTTAGCGAACATCCTGATACCTTCGCGTTGAGCTGTTGTGTAAATTATTCCTTTCTTTCCCATTCCAAGCGGTGAATATTCTCGGAAGAAAATGTTCTCACATCAGAGTCAGGGCTGTAATGCTCCAAGCAATTATCACGTAGGTTGGTGAAGTTCTGTGATACAGAAACAGCTTCTCTTGAACTCTCATAAGTCCTTTTTTATAGATCATTTAATTTGGATTGCCGGAGCTGGCTCCCACTAGTTATGCTGTTTAATTGGTACTGTACAGATTGGTGGCAGACTTCTGGACCAGCCAGAAGGCGAATCAGATGTAAAACCAGGACCAGGCAGCAGGCATTGCATTGAAAGACCAGAATAGAGGCAACTTAATAATGTCTGGAGGGAGTAGATGTACTACTTTTAGCAAACCTGAGAACCTAGCCGCATTCTTCAAACTGTTATCCCATCTTGCACTTTGAGAAGCCTTCTGAATTAACTTTCTGCTCATGTATTACTTTATAATGAATTGGACATGACTTGAGGAACAGACCTTTTTTAAGCAGCTTTGTGTTAAAACGTGTCAAGGTGTCCAGCCGAACCCTGAAATATTTTTGGAATAGGCTCTGCTGTGTATCTTCTTTTTCAGCATTCCGAGCAGGAATATGAGAGTTGAGGGTGGGGGTTTCCGTGGCAATGCTGGGAGCTGACTCTGGATGTACAGGAATCGTAATTCCTGAGCACACAACATTGTTTTAACATCAGCAATTTGACCAGCCTGCTTTCATTGAACATACGAATGTGGCCATTACGGAGACATGGTTAGAACAGGGACAGGAATGGTTGTTGGAAGTTCCGGGGTGTAGATGTTTCAGTAAGAGTAGGGAAGGTGGTAAAAGAGGTGGAGGGGTAGCATTGTTAATCAAGGATAGTATATTGGCTGCAGAAAGGCAGTTTGAAGGGGATCTGCCTACTGAGGTGATCTGGGCCGAAGTTAGAAATAGGAAAGGAGCGGTCACGTTGTTAGGAGTTTTCTATAGGTCCCCAAATAGTAATAGAGATGTGGAGGAAGAAATTGCAAAACAGATTATGAATAGGTGTGGAGGTCTCAGGGCAGTTCTCATGGGTGACTTTAACTTTCCAAATATTGATTGGAACCTCTATAGGTCGAACAGTTCAGATGGGGTTTTTGTACAATGTGTGCAGGAGGGTTTCCTGACACAATATGTGGGCAGAGGGGGGGCCACATTCGATTTGGTACTGGGTAATGAACCGGGCCAAGTGTTAGATTTGTTTGTGGGAGAGCACTTTGGAGATAGTGACCACAATTCGGTGTCTTTCCCTATTGCATTGGAGAGGGATAGGTCCATACGGCAGGGCAAGGTTTATAATTGGGGAGGGGTAATTATGATGCGATTAGGCAAGAATTAGGGAGCATAAGATGGGAACAGAAACTGTCAGGGAAAGGCACAAATCAAAAGTGGAGCTTGTTCAAGGAACAAATACTGCGTGTCATTGGTAGGCATGTCCCTGTCGGGCAGGGAGGAATGGCTGAGTGAGGGAACCATGGTTCACAAAAGCGGTTGAATGTCTTGTCAAGAGGAAAAAGGAAGAGTATGTAAGGATGAGAAAACAAGGTTCAGTAGGATCGCTTGAGGGTTACAAGGTAGCAAGGAATGAGCTGAAAAAAGAGCTTAGGAGAGCGAGGAGGGGGCATGAGAAGTCCTTGGTGGGTCGGATAAAGGAAAACCCCAAGGCTTTTTACTCTTATGTGAGAAATAAAAGAATGACCAGGGTGAGGATAGGGCCGGTCAAGGACAGTAGTGGAAACTTGTGCATGGAGTCAGCAGAAATAGGAGAGGCGTTGAATGAATACTTTTCTTCAGTGTTCACAAAGGATGAGAGTGTGATTCAGGTGGGTAGGCTGGAGGAAGTAAATTTTCTGAGGAAGGGTGTATTAGCAAATTTGAAAAACCTGAGGGTCGACAAGTCCCCTGGGCCAGATGGGATATACCCAAGGATTTTTGGGAGGCAAAGGATGAGATTGCAGAGCCTTTGGCTTTGATCTTTGGGTCCTCACTGTCCACGGGGATAGTGCCAGAGGACTGGAGAGTGACGAATGTTGTTCCTCTGTTCAAGAAAGAGAATAGGAATGACCCTGGTAATTATAGGCCAGTTAGTCTTACTTCGGTGGTCAGGAAGATAATTGAAAAGGTCCTGAAGGATAGGAATTATGACCATTTGGAACGATACAGCTTAATCCGGAATAGTCAACATGGATTCGTGAAGGGTAGATCTTGCCTCACAAATTTGATTAAATTCTTTGAGGAGGTAACTAAGTGTGTAGATGAAGGTAGAGCAGTTGATGTCGTATACATGGATTTTAGTAAAGCATTTGATAGGGTTCCCCATGGTCGGCTCATGAAGAAAGTAAGGAGGTGTGGGATAGAGGGAAATTTGGCCAATTGGATAAGTAACTGGCTATCGCATAGAAGAGAGAGAGGGTGGTGGTGGATAGAAAATTTTCAGACTGGAGACCAGTTACCAGCGGTGTACCACAGGGATCAATGCTGGGTCCTCTGCTATTTGTGATTTTTATCAATGACTTGGAGGAGGGGACTGAAGGGTGGGTCAGTAAATTTGCTGATGACACCAAGATTGGTGGAGTAGTGGATGAGGTGGAGGGCTGTTGTAGGCTGCAAAGAGACATTGATAGGATGTAGAGCTGGGCTGAAAAATGGCAGATGGAGTTTAACCCTGATAGGTGCAAGGTGATTCATTTTGGTAGAAAAAAATTGAATGCGGTTAACAGGGTCAACGGCAGGGTTCCGAGGAATGTGGAGGAACAGAGAGATCTTGGGGTTCATGTCCACAGATCTCTGAAGGTTGCCACTCAAGTGGATAGAAGGCTTATAGTGTGTTAGCGTTTATTAACAGGGGGCTTGAGTTTAAGAGCCGCGGGGATATGCTGCAACTATACATGACCCTGGTGAGACCACATTTGGAGTATTGTGTGCAGTTCTGGTTACCTCATTATAGGAAGGATGTGGACGCATTGGAAAGGGTGCAAAGGAGGTTTACCAGGATGCTGCCTGGTTTGCAGGATAGGTCTTATGAGGAAAGGTTGAGGGAGCTAGGGATTTTCTCTTTGGGGCGGAGGAGGATGAGAGACGACATAATAGAGGTTTTAAGATAATGAGGGGGTTAGATAGAGTGGACGTTCAGAGACTATTTCCTCAGGTGGATGTAGCTGTTACAAGGGGGCATAACTTTAAGATTCAGGGTGGGAGATATAGGAGGGATGTCCGCGGTAGATTCTTTACTCAGAGAGTGGTTAGGGTGTGGAATGGACTGCCTGCTGTGATAGTGGAGTCGGACACTTTAGGAACTTTCAAGCGGTTATTTGATAGGCACATGGAGCACACCAGAATGACATGGATTGGGATAGCTTGATCTTGGTTTTGGACAATGCTCGGCACAACATCGAGGGCCGAAGGGCCTGTTCTGTGCTGCAATGTTCTATGTTCTATACTGCACTTCTGAGTGACAGTGATTTGTTTTTAATGACCCCCCCCCCCCCCTCCCACCCCCCTGCACTCTGGAACCTCTGCAGAATTCAGGTTCTGTTATGAAAGAGGAGTTCGTTGTCATACTGCTCACACAGCGCATCTCCAGCCGACCCCCATTTGATATTCTGACTATCAGAGAGAGGGGAAGAGATGATGTTGCCCACTTAAGTTCCTAATTTTTAACGCAGCAGAAATAAAAGGAATGTAAACCTGATCATAAAAAAACCTGTAGCTCTAATCCCATCATAGAATTCCTACAGTGCAGAAGAAGGCCATTTGGTCCATCGAATCTGCGCCAACCCTCTGAAAGAGCACTCTAAGGAAGCCCGCTCCCCTGACCTATCCCTGATCCCCACCTAAGCTAAAGGATGCTCGAGGGACTATTTAGCACGGCCAATCCACCTAACCTGCACACCTTCGGAATGTGGGAGGAAAATAGAGCACCCGGAGGAAACCCACACAGACACAGGAGAAAGTACAAACTCCACACGGACAGACACCCAAGGATGGAATTGAACCTGTGTCCCTGGCGCTGTGAGGCAGCAGTGCTAACCACTGTGCCACCGTGCTGCCAATCCTGCCTCGTGGTGAAGCTTGTTCCATAAAAATGAAAGACCGCGAAGGTAAGGCATGCCCAAGCGCTCTTGAACTTAGTCTTATCAGCTAGTATATGCTGACCTTTCATAGGATTTAATTTGAAAATGTGTTTTCTTAAATGTGACATTAAGCCCCCTTATCACAGATGCCTCTTTGAAAACTGCATTGTTACAGGTTTGTGTCACATCTTATGCCAGTTAACAGGCAGAGAACATTTGCTTCCTGTCAAAATTAGTTTATGAACAGAAGTGGATGCTGCATAGTGCATCACTGATTTTACGTGCCTTGCCCACTTTGTGTTCACTGTAAATGTAACACTTTTCAATCATCTTTCAATGACTAGAATTTACAGCACAGAAACAGACCAGTCATCTCGACTGGATTTTGCTGGTGTTTCTGCATCGCATGAGTTTCCTTCCAACCTTCCAATCTGTTTCATCGAATTCAGTCAGCATAACCATGTACTCCTTCTGCTCACGCAATAACCTAGCTTCCTCTTAAATGCATCTACTTTTTAAAAATAAATTTAGAGTACCCAATTAATTTTTTCCAATTAAGGGGCAATTTAGCGTGGCCAAACCACCTACCCTGCACATCTTTGGGTTGTGGGGGCGAAATCCACGCAGACACGGGGAGAATGTGCAAACTCCACATGGACAGTGACCCAGAGCCAGGATTGAACCTGGGACCTCGGCACCGTGACGCAGCAGTGCTATCCACTGTGCCACCCTGCTGCCCTTTTAAATGCATCTACATTCCTCTCTCAACTACTCCCTCTAGTTCTATATCTCTATATTCTAACTGTGCTCTGGCTGAAGAAGTGTCTCCTGAATTTTGCGGGATTTGTTTGTAACTATCTTATACTTATGACCTCTCAGTTTGAACTCTCCCACAGTGCAAATATGCGTTTGCTCGAACAGAACTTCAATATTGCTGAAAAGAGAGATGTTGCTGAATCTTTTCATCTTGCACACATCAGCACAAATACAAGAATACCAAATTTCAAATCATCACAACAAGTTATGCTGCAGGAGAAAAAGGGTGCTGATTGGTTAGCAAGACTAACTGGCAAGACTGATTGGCTGGTTGGATCCCCATGCTTCTCGAGGAACAGCAGAACATCTCGCTCGTTCTCCAGACCTCCGACTAGTTGTGAATGCTGTCCATGTTCTCCATTTCGCCGGTAGCCCGGTAATTTCCTGACAGCGCAGGGCTGCCCACAATGGGAAACCCCATTGGCCGGCTGGCGAGACAGAGAATCCCTGGGGCGCGCATCACTAGAAATCTGGTGCAGCGGGATGGAGAATCCTGCCCAGTATATTTATGGCACAGATGAGCTGAGGGCCTTCAGCCCATCATGTCTGCACCAGCCAAGAAAAAGTCATCCAGCCTGATCCAACTTTCCAGCAATTGGTCAGTAGCTAAAAAGGTTCCGGCACATTCAAATGTTTTTTTTTAATGCAATGGGGATTTCTGCCTCGACCATCCTTTCAGACAATGGCTTCAAGATTCCCACAGCCCTCTGACTGAAAAAGTGACTCCACAACTCCCCTCTATTCTTTCTGACAATTACTTTAAATCTGTTTCTCCTGGTGTTGACCTCTGTGATATCTGTTACTTCCAAAGCACGTTTTCTAGGCCCCTCATAATTTTGTACAACTCAATTAAATCTCCCTTCAGCCTCTTGTGCTCCACACAATATGACCCCACCTTACTTCTAAATTTCCTCTCTACCCAATTCAGTGCAATCACATTTATTTTGTAACATGTTGCCCAAAACTCTGCACAGTCCTCTAGCTGTGAACTAACTAGCGTTTTATTCAGTTAGCATAACGTCCTGTGGTGATATACATCACTAAGTACACAAAGGGTTAATGTACATACACTACACCTAGCTAGACACTAGAGGGAGCACCAGAGACATGACACACAGACAGTCAACCAATAGGTCAGTGTGATAGGACACGACCAATGGGCATTCACGATACGCACAGAGGTGACACTACCACAGGGGGACATTACACCAACCCATATCATAGATTAGCATAGAATTTACAGTGCAGAAGGAGGCCATTCGGCCCATCGAGTCTGCACCAGCTCTTGGAAAGAGGACCCTACCCAAGGTCAACACCTCCACCCTATCCCCATAACCCAGTAACCTCACCCAACACTAAGGGCAATTTTGGACACTAAGGGCAATTTATCATGGCCAATCCACCTAACCTGCACATCTTTGGACTGTGGGATGAAACCGGAGCACCCGGAGAAAACCCACGCACATACGGGGAGAACGTGCAGACTCCGCACAGACAGCGACCCAAGCCGGAATCGAACCTGGGACCCTGGAGCTGTGAAGCAATTGTGCTATCCACAATGCTACCGTGCTGCCCTCTATAAAAAGAAACATCACACATGCTCAGCCTCTTTCCAGTGGAGACACTCAGTGAGTACAGACACAGGGTTGATTGAACATCACACCCACCACGTGGATTGTAGCAGACTGGTTCATCAGTCTGAGTAGCTATAGCAGGATTAACAGTAGAGTCGAATCCAAGTAGGAGAATTGTTAATAGTTTAATAAACGTGTTCAAGCTATCTCCAAGTCTGAACCTTCCTTTGTCAGAGTGCACATCAAGGAAGCAGCTTATGCTACATCAAGAGCATAATAAAACATGGTACCAGTGAGTAACTGTTTAAATCCATATAGCTCAACTCAACTCAACACAACAGTGACAACCAGCAACAACAGCCAGGCAAGATGATTTTCGGTATTCAGGTTCCACAGCAGCTCAGGTACCAAGGCAATCTCAGTGAAAACTGGCGTTGGTTCAGGCAGACATTCGAGATCTACCTGGTATCGTCCGACCTAGATGGCGTGGCGGATGCAGAAAAAAATAAAACTTCTACTTACCATCGCGGGTCCAGAAGCAGCTGAAATCTTCCAGACCTTCAAATACTCAAAGGGGCAAAACAAGTCCTGGACAAATTCCAAGAATTCTGCGAGGAACATACAAGAAGAAAAGGTAAAAGAGGCGCCAAAACTCACCGCGAGGTAGGCTTGCAGCAACGAATGGCAGTTTTGAATTGCAGCCATCTTGGAAAAGATGCTACACATGTGCAGTTGCGCGAAGAGCGCACGGAACGGAAGGTCCATTTGCACATGCGCGAGAGGCCGTGCATGCACATTTGTGAAAATGGCCCCTAAGTACAGGAACAGCGATATGCGCTTGCGCAATCGCTTCCTACGACCTACGTCACAGACTTCATGATGTCAGAGGCCCCGGACCACGCCCACTTAAAGGGAAAATGTCTCAAACCACGGGAAAAAAAATGTTAAGCCTCAAAACCAGATTCCTTCACCTGGAACGACAGCACAATGCCTGAAATTCGACCAGTAGCTGAAAGTAACCTCCACAGAACCCTGCAACAAGCAGTTAGCACTGCCCAAAGAGATGATACAGTCCTTGAAGACTATGACTCAGACCTTGAATTCTTCTTTGGACATCGCGAGCCCAATGCCAGCTCTGACACAAAACATAATGATATGGTCCTAGAAGACAACGATTCAGATGAACATTTCACCTTGGGTGGTACCCCAGCACCAAATCTGAACCGCAACTAGACGTGTTGCACATTGACGACCCCGACGACAAGTTCTTCGGATTGGGGAATCTTCAGCCCAGCATATATGACATCCCGACTCGTGAGTGCAGGATTATGCTGCGGCCTGGCGCCAAGAGACAGAGAGTGGTACAAGCCCACAGAGAGCGGCCTGCTGCCACACAGAGTGGTCCATGCACCACAAAGAATGCATTACATTCATCCCCCACCATCTGGCCTGCGAAATCCTACCAACTGTCCTGGCTTGAGACAATTCACACCTCTTTAACCTGGGGTTACCCCATCTCTGGATCTGTAAAGATTTAATCACCAGCTAATGCTCGTATTCTAAGCATTGTCTGGCATCTTTGAATCTGTCTATGTTTCTGGAACATACCTCTTCATTCACCTGAGAAAGGAGCAGTGCTCCGAAAGCTAGTGACATTGAAACAAACCTGTTGGACTTTAACCCGGTGTTGTAAGACTTCGTACTGTATTTATTTACACACACACTTAAATATACTCCTGCACGAAACTCTACAGACTAAACTATCACATTGCTAAAGCCTATACTTAGCTTCGGGTGCCCACTCAGTCAGAGGAGCAATGGCCGTTGTTCGGTTCTGAGACTGCTGGGGTCGAACTGGTACAGGGGAACAGCTAAGGTTGTCCGTCTGGTAGCGAGCGTTGACCTTGGACTTACTTGCTTCTGGTGCAGCTGGTGGACGGGTCTCTCCTCGGTGAGAGCCGGGTCCAAGAGAACGATTCTCTCTTGGGGGCTCCTTCTTAAACCCAAAGGGGCTTCGCGCTCTTTTGGGTGGGCCTTGAACTTGGTCCTAATTAATTGGGCCGTTTCTTGATCATTCATATTGATCTCGTCCAATAAAGGGGTGGGTGCCCTGATGGCTGGGCGTGTCCTAGCTGGCCGTTGGCCTGCTTTGTTCTGGTCTCCTCTGGCGCCGGAGGTGTCTGCCATAGTATCGGTTACTCAAATGTTACCCTTTTGTTCCCGGAGATGGGCCATTAGTATGCTAATGGGCCTAGGAGTTTTGGTCTTGTCTGGGAGCTGTGGCTCCAATACACAGACAAGTTCTGAACCTGCTTGTTTTCTCAGCATTGTCCATTTTCCCTGCAATCGTTGCAAAGTGTCCATTTTGTAATCGGGAAGTGGCTATCCCAGATGGCTACACTACATGCCGCTCCTCGGACACATCACCTGAAAATACGGTGTTAGTTTTCACATGTGCAATTAAAGTGCCCAACTCTACCTCACTATTACCTCTCTTGACTCCGCTACTGTTTCTAAACGATTAGACTGTTTAATCAGTGCCCAGTATTGGATGAGTGTCAAAGTTTAGTCTCCGAAATGGAGAATCCTGCCCAAGAATTTTTGTTTCAGATGGTTGTTTCGCGCACACCTTTCATCAGTCCAGGCTTTCAGCTCTGTCTGTAATGATTTTCACTGTAGATTCATTCAGGGCTCTGCAATTTCATAGAATATAAAGTGCAGAAGGAGGCCATTCAGCCCATCGAATCTGCACCGATCCACTTAAGCCCTCACTTCCACCTATCCCCATAACCCAATAACCCCTCCTAACGTTTTTGGTCACTACGGGCAATTTATCATGGCCAGTCCACCTAACCTGCACGTTTTTGGACTGTGGGAGGAAACCGGAGCACCCGGAGGAAACCCACGCAGACACGGGGAGAACGTGCAGACTCCGCACAGACAGTGACCCAGTGGGGAATTGAACCTGGGACGCTGGCGCTGTGAAGTCACAGTGCTAGCCACTTGTGCTACCACACTGCCCTCAGAAATATTCAGAAATACAGCAGCTGAATGGCTTTCTTGGGGAAAAAAAAAAAGAGAGAAAAAGAGAGCAGATCCTTTCCTCTAAGTGTCCAGGACTCCCAAGTGTCTGTCCCCTGGCTCTCTGAAATTCATCCCACTCATGCAGTTACCCAGCATAATATGGCTTTTTGTCCAATTCATTGGCCACCAGCCAGCGAATCGAACCGAGTCTGGTTTAGCTCACTGGGCACAATCGCTGCCTTTTAAAGCAGACCAAGGCAGGCCAGCAGCACGGTTCAATTCCCGTTCCAGCCTCCCCGAACAGGCGCCGGAATGTGGCGACTAGGGGCTTTTCACAGCAACTTCATTGAAGCCTACTTGTGACAATAAGCGATTTTCATTTCATTTCCCACCAATCTCTCTGGTGCCGAAAAGTCTTGAGTTCTACTGTCTACCTTGGTGAGTTACTGCAGTGCATCTTGTAGATGGTACACACTGTCATGATATCCACATTAGCATATCATGGTGCAATCACGCACAGGCTGATGGACAGGTAGTTGGACCAACCAACACACACACAACATTGCAGCCAATCACCAGTGAGAGCACACGCACTATAAAACAGGGAACACCACAGTTCCCGCTCATTCTACCAGGAGATAGCTCAGAGCACAGAGCTCACAGCGCGCCACTCAGACATAGACCATGTGCTGAGTGCCTCACCAAGATAGTTATAAGGGCTGGGTCCACAGGATAGCTGGTGAAGCATGAACCTCAGCCAGCAGTTAGTAGATGTTATTGTTTAAGACAATAAAACAGAGTTGTACCATCTACAGCAGTGTTGGAGCATTTGTGCATCGGAACACCCAACACGACATGATATCAGTAGTGGAAGCTAACCAGCGACCGTGAGACCTACCTGCGCCCTTTCAGAAATCCGCCATCCTGCTCCATGGTAAACGTCAGCCGGCCGCAGCCGCCCCGAATCGCTGGAAATCTCGGCGTTGACTGGAAGCTGTTTAAACAGCGCTTCCAGCTCTTCCTAGAAGCCACAGACAGGGAGAATGCATCGGACACCAGGAAGATCGCCCTCCTCCTCTCCACGCCATCCACATCTACAACTCCCTGGCATTCGCGGAAGGCGAGGACAAGACTAAATATAAGACGGTGCTTCTAAAATTCGAGGAACACTTCAGCGTGGAAGTCAATGAGAGCTTCGAGAGGTATCTCTTCCAGCAGCACCTGCAGGGTAAGGATGAGCCTTTTGAATCTTACTTGACACACCTCCATATCCTCGCGCAGTCCTGCAGCTATGAGGCCACCTCCGACTCCATGATACAGGATCAGATAGTTTTTGGGGTTATCTTACACCCTGCGCCAGCAGCTCCTCAAAATTAAGCACCTCACCCTAGCGACTGCCATCGAGACCTGCATCCTCAACGAGAACGCGACCAGCCGGTACTCCCAAATCCAGGCGGCCGAAACGGCACGGCAGGGGTCCTACGAGGCAGAGCCGGTCCAGTCGATCGAGTTCCTCCCGGCCCGCGGCTCGGACGAGGGCGGCCATTTCACGCGCTTTCCGAGGCCTCCTGCGCTTGTACGCGCCAAAAGAGGGGACGTTGACGCAGAGGGACGCGTTGCGCAGGCGCGCTCTACGCAGGACCGCACCGCGGTGATGCAACGAACGCCATGACGTCACGACGTGCGGCAACTGTGGCTCCGCCCATTTAAAGCGGCAATGTCCAGCCAAAGCGCGACAATGCCTCCGCTGTGGCAGGATGGGCCACTACGCTGCCTGCTGTCGAGCAGCTCAACCTGCCAACTCTCAACAATTCCGCCATCCTCGCAGGGACGTGTGGGCTATTCCGCCTCCATACACTGTCATATCCTGACAACATGCAGACCAGTGATACCGAAGACAGGGAACCCTTCCGCATTGCGGTAATCCACAAGAACCGGATGTCCCCAAATCGGCACCACCAGCCGCTGTCAGTGCACAGCATTGATCCGGGCAATGAGTGGTGTGCCACCCTAACGGTCAACCTATCACAGATCACATTTCGCTTGGACATTGGTGCCTCCGCCAATCTCCTTGCATTGTCAGCCTTCCAGACCTGAAGGTTAAACCACCGATTCTGCCATCCCACTGTCAGCTGGTTGACTATAACGGAAACGTCATCCCGGCTACAGGATCCTGCCAGCTCGAGGTTACACACAACTCACATAAAGCCACATTGTCTTTTGAAATAGTTGGATCCTCGAAGGACTCTCTGTTAGGCGCACAGGCGTGCAAGGTCCTCCACCTCGTTCAGCGGGTACACACTCCGTCTCCTGAAGGCACGTCCGACTTCCCAGATGCAGACTTTAGGGCGCAGCTCCACTCACTCCTCGCGCACAACCAGGAGGTTTTCGAGGGCATGGGCACACTGCCCTACATGTATAGAATACTGCTCAAACTGGACGCCACCCTGGTCATTCACGCACCTCGTAGAGTCCCAGCACCACTCAAGCAGCAGCTGCAGGACCAAGGAGTGCTTTCCCAGGTAACGGAGCCAACGCCATGGGTCAGCTCCATGGTGTGCATCAAGAAGCCCTCCTGCGAGCTCCGGATCTGTATCGACCCAAAAGATTTGAATCACAACATTATGAGGGAACACTACCCTATACCCAAACGAGAAGAATTCACGAGCGAAATGTCTCGGGCAAAAATATTCACCATGCTTGATGCCTCAGAGTTTTTGGCAGATTCAGCTGGATCAGTCCAGCAGGAAGCTGTGCACTTTCAACACTCCCTTTGGCAGATACTGCTACAATAGGATGCCGTTCGGCATCATCTCGGCCTCCGAGGTTTTCCATCGCATCGTGGAACAGATGATGGAGGGCATCGAAGGGGTACGCGTCTATGTAGACGACTTTATCCTCTGGTCCACCACACCACAGGAGCACATCAGTCATCTCCAGCGTGTCTTTGCACGGATACGAGATCAGGGCCTGCGCCTCAACCGAGCCAAGTGCTCTTTTGACCAGACTGAGCTAAAGTTTTTGGGGGACCACATATCCCGGTCAGGGGTGCGGCCGGATAACGACAAAGTGGCAGCTATTGCAGCCATGCAGCAGCCGGCAGACGAGAAGGCAGTGCTACGCTTTCTCGGGATGGTCAATTTCCTGGGAAGTTTATTCCTAACCTCGCCTCGCATACGACGGCTCTTCGCCACCTGGTCAAGAAGACAACGGAATTCCAGTGGCTGCCCGCACACCAGAAGGAATGGGAGGAGCTGAAGATCAAGCTCACCACTGCCCCGGTATTGGCGTTCTTCGACACCACTCGGGAAACGAAGATCTCGACTGATGCCAGCCAGTCCAGCATTGGGGCGGTACTCCTGCAACGGGACGACACCGCATCATGGGCCCCGGTCACCTATGCCTCGTGGGCCATGACCCCCACAGAACAACGCTATGCGCAGATTGAAAAGGAGTGCCTGGGTTTGTTGACCGGCATCGACAAATTCCACGATTATGTGTATGGTCTTCCGCAGTTCACTGTGGAGACCGACCATCGCCCCCTGGTCGGCATCATTCAGAAGGACCTAAACGATATGACCTCTCGCCTCCAGCGCATTCTGCTCAAGCTCCAGAGGTACGACTTCCAACTTGTCTACACCCCGGGAAAGGACCTCATCATCACGGATGCTCTGTCCAGGGCAGTGAACACACCGCCCGAATCGGAGGGGTTCGTTTGTCAGGTTGACGCACAAGTAGCCTCATCGGCCAATCTGCCGGTTACTGACGCACGTCTGGCCCACATTCGCCGTGAGACTGCGGCTGACCCCCTTCTACAGCGTGTAATGCGCCACATGACGGAAGGGTGGCTCAAGGGGCAGTGCTCACAATTCTACAATGTCTGGGATGACTTGGCCGTCATTGATGGTGTCCTCTTGAAGTTCGACCGGATTGTGTTGCCACACAGCATGCACCAGCTTGTCCTCGAACAACTGCACGAAGGCCATCTCGGAGTTGGAACGTGCAGGCGGAGGGCCCGAGAGGCGGTGTACTGGCCAGGCATCAGTGGCGACATCGCTAACATGGTGCTCAACTGCCCCACCTGCCAAAGGTTTCAGCCGGTGCAACCCCCTGAGACCCTTCAGCCCCATGAGTTGGTCACGTCCCCCTGGGCGAAGGTGGGCGTGGACCTCTTTCATGCACTCGGCAGGGACTACATCATTCTGATTGACTATTTTTCAAATTATCTGGAGGTCATACGCCTGCACGACACAACGTCATCAGCTGTGATCCGGGCTTGCAAAGAAACCTTCGCTCGCCATGGAATTCCGCTCACCGTCATGTCTGACAACGGGCCTTGCTTTGCGAGCCAAGAGTGGTCTTCCTTTGCCACTTCATACGACTTCACACACGTGACGTCCAGTCCCTTGCATCCCCAGTCGAATGGCAAGGCGGAAAAGGGCGTCCACATTGTGAAGCGGCTCCTCTGCAAGGCTGCTGATGCCGGATCTGACTTCTATTTAGCCCTGCTGGCCTATCGCTCAGCCCAGCTGTTGATGGGTTGCACCCTCAGGACCACTGTGCCATCCATTCATGTTCCTGAACCCGACCATGCTCCAGTACTGCAAAGGATGCAGCAACAGCGTGCTCAGCAGAAGGTGGCACATGACGCTCGGGCAACTGATCTTCCTGCCCTGGCGCCTGGAGACAACGTCCGCATACATCTACCGGAGGGTGGCTGGTCGGCAACTGCCGAGGTTCTCCGCCGCGTGGCTTCCCGCTCGTTCCTGGTTCGCATGCCTGATGGGTCCATTCGCCGACGTAATCGGCGGGCCCTTCGTCTGGTTCCGCGCTCTCTACGAGATCACGCACTGGTGCCACGCCCTCCTGCTGTCCCTGATGTTGCCTTCATTGAGCTTCCTGCCACTCTGCCCATTCCTCTCTCGTCCGTGGCCAAGCCCATTCCTCAGCCGGTGGATCCTGACCCACCCTTGAGGCCATGATGTGGAGATGCCGGCGTTGGACTGGGGTGAGCACAGTACGAAGTCTTACAACACCAGGTTAAAGTGCAACAGGTTTGTTTCGATGTCACTAGCTTTCGGAGCGCTGCTCCTTCCTCAGGTGAATGAGGTTCCTTCATTCACCTGAGGAAGGAGCAGCGCTCCGAAAGCTAGTGACATCGAAACATACCTGTTGGACTTTAACCTGGTGTTGTAAGACTTCGTACTGCACCCTTGAGGCGGTTAACCCGAATTCGTCGCCCACCTACTAGACTGGACTTATGAGCCTGTTAGCACATTGGACTCACTGAATTGTTTTACAGCACTGTTAACGAGTTTCTTTCTTGTCGTTCCAGAAGTTCTCTCTCGTCGTTTGCTGATTGCATTTGTTTTGTTAGTGGTACAACCTCGTTGCTCTGTTGCACCTGACACCTTCCTATGTATATAGTTTAGCCTCATGTACATGTTGTAAATATTGCACACACATACTCAGATGCACTCAGTACACACTTATATTTATTAGCATGTAGGCACTTATCCTTGTGAAAAGGGGGGGATGTCATGATATCCACATTAACATATCATGGTGCAATCACACACACACCGATGGACAGGTAGTTGGACCAACCAACACAGACACAACATCGCAGCCAATCACCAGTGAGAGCACACGCACTATAAAACAGGGAACACCACAGTTTCCGCTCATTCTACCAGGAGATAGCTCCGAGCACAGAGCTCACAGCGTGTCACTCAGACATAGACCATGTGCTGAGTGCCTCACCAAGATAGTGATAGGGCTGGGTCCACAGGTTAGCTGGTGAAGCACTAACCTCAGCCAGCAGTTAGTAGATGTTATTGTTTAAGACAATGAAACAGAGTTGTACCATCTAGAGCCGTGTTGGATCATTTGTGCACCCAACACGACACACACGGCTGCCACTTTTCATTGGTGGTGGAGGGTTTGAAAGTTTTTGGAAAGGGGAGCAATCAAGCGGGCTAATTTGTCCTGGATAGTTTTGAGCTTCTTTAGGTTGTTGAAGCTCCACTCATCCAGGCAAGTACCAATAGTTTCTATACCCCAATAGTTCAAAAAGGGGTGGGGTGGGGGGCGTGGATAAGTGTTTAATTAACTGTATCACTTAAAAACTTGTGCCTTGTAAGATATTGTTATTACGGTAATGTGATGAACGGTTACTGCCTTATCATCATGTAAGGTGATGTCCCCTTTAAGACATGGCTTGGAACCCTGGGGACTCCGCCTCTGGCTCCACCCATCTGTGAGCCATATATGAAGGGCTGCCTCATGGGCTGTGCAGCCATCAGCACATGCCTAGCTCTAGCATAGTTCTTAGTCTAATAAAGCCTTCTTTACCGTTTATACTCTAAGCGTCGTTATTGAGGGTACCTCAGGTAACAACCCCTCGGAATTCAGCAGTTAAGCTTTATAGAGAGTATAATTTTTTTTTAATGGTGCTGCTCAAAATGTATCCCTAAATGACATTCCTGTAGCTAAACACCCACAATGTTTTCGTTTTGCCTCCGGTTTTGTGTTCTAACACCAAGCAACAGTCAGAATTCTGATAATCTAGCCGCACGTTTTTTTCTTTAAAACTTAGAGTACCCAATTCATTTTTTTCCAATGGAAGGGGCAATTCAGAGTGGCCAATCTACCTACCAATCTCCAATTTGAAAGAAAGAAGGTAGAATCAGATGTAAAGGTGTTACAGTTAAATAAAGGTAACTACAGGGGCATGAGGGAGGAACTGATGAAAATCGACTGGGAGCAGAGCCTAGTGGGAAAGACAGTAGAACAGCAATGGCAGGAGTTTCTGGGAGTAATTGAGGACACAGTACAGAGGTTCATCCCAAAGAAAAGAAAGGTTATCAGAGGGGGGATTAGGCAGCCATGGCTGACAAAGGAAGTTAGGGAATGCATCAAAGCAAAAGAGAAAGCCTATAATGTGGCAAAGAGTAGTGGGAAGTCAGAAGATTGGGAAGGCTACAAAAACAGAGGATAACAAAGAGAGAAATAAGGAAAGAGAGGATCAAATATGAAGGTAGGCTAGCCAGTAACATTAGGAATGATAGTAAAAGTTTCTTTAAATACATTAAAAACAAACGGGAGGCAAAAGTTGACATTGGGCCGCTCCAAAATGACGCTGGTAATTTTGTGATGGGAGACCAGGAAATAGCTGAGGAACTAAATAAGTACTTTGCATCAGTCTTCACAGTAGAAGACATGAGTAATATCCCACCAATTCCGGAGAGTCAGGGGGCAGAGTTGAATATGGTAGCCATCACAAAGGAGAAAGTGCTAGAGAAACTAAGAGGTCTAAAAATTGATAAATCTCCAGGCCCAGATGGACTACATCCTAGAGTTCTAAAGGAGATAGCTGAAGAAATAGTGGAGGCGTTAGTTATGATCTTTCAAAAGTCACTGGAGTCAGGGAAAGTCCCAGAGGATTGGAAAATCACTGTTGTAACCCCCCTGTTCAAGAAGGGAATAAGGGAAAAGATGGAAAATTATAGGCCAATTAGCCTAACCTCGGTTATTGGCAAGACTCTAGAATCCATTTTTAAGGATGAGATTTCTAAATTCTTGGAAGTGCAGGGTTGGATTAGGACAAGTCAGCATGGATTTAGTAAGGGGTGGTCGTGCCTGACAAACCTGTTAGAGTTCTTTGAAGAGATAACAAATAGGTTAGACCAAGGAGAGCCAATGGATGTTATCTATCTTGACTTCCAAAAGGCCTTTGATAAGGTGCCTCACGGGAGACTGCTGAGTAAAATAAGGGCCCATGGTATTCGAGGCAAGGTACTAACATGGATTGACGATTGGCTGTCAGGCAGAAGGCAGAAAGTTGGGATAAAAGGTTCTTTTTCGGAATGGCAACCGGTGACGAGTGGTGTCCCGCAGGGTTCAGTGTTGGGGCCACAGCTGTTCTCTTTATATATTAACAATCTAGATGACGGGACTGGGGGCATTCTGGCTAAGTTTGCCGATGATACAAAGATAGGTGGAGGGGCAGGTAGTATGGAGGAGGTGGGGAGGCTGCAGAAAGATTTAGACAGTTTAGGAGAGTGGTCCAAGAAATGGCTGATGAAATTCAACGTGGGCAAGTGCGAGGTCTTGCACTTTGGAAAAAAGAATAGAGGCATGGACTATTTTCTAAACGGTGACAAAATTCATAATGCTGAAGTGCAAAGGGACTTGGGAGTCCTAGTCCAGGATTCTCTAAAGGTAAACTTGCAGGTTGAGTCCGTAATTAAGAAAGCAAATGGAATGTTGTCATTCATCTCAAGAGGCTTGGAATATAAAAGTAGGGATGTACTTCTGAAGCTTTATAAAGCATTAGTTAGGCCCCATTTAGAATACTGTGAGCAATTTTGGGCCCCACACCTCAGGAAGGACATACTGGCACTGGAGCGGGTCCAGCGGAGATTCACACGGATGATCCCAGGAATGGTAGGCCTAACATACGATGAACGTCTGAGGATCCTGGGATTATATTCATTGGAGTTTAGGAGGTTGAGGGGAGATCAAACAGAAACTTACAAGATAATGAATGGCTTAGATAGGGTGGATGTAGGGAAGTTGTTTCCATTAGCAGGGGAGACTAGGACCCGGGGGCACAGCCTTAGAATAAAAGGGAGTCACTTTAGAACAGAGATGAGGAGAAATTTCTTCAGCCAGAGAGTGGTGGGTCTGTGGAATTCATTGCCACAGAGGGCGGTAGAGGCCGGGACGTTGAGTGTCTTTAAGACAGGAGTTGATGAATTCTTGATTTCTCGAGGAATTAAGGGCTATGGAGAGAGAGCGGGTAAATGGAGTTGAAATCAGCCATGATTGAATGGTGGAGTGGACTCGATGGGCCGAATGGCCTTACTTCCGCTCCTATGTCTTATGGTCTTGCACATCTTTGGGTTGTGGGGGCGAAACACACGCAAACACAGGGAGAACGTGCAAACTCCACACGGACAGTGACCCAGAGGCGGGATCGAACCTGGGACCTCGGCGCCGTGCGGCAGCAGTGCTAACCACACCACCGTGCTGCCCTATCTAGCCGCACTTGAGGAATGCGTTCAATTGTTCCTCTTGGACAATCTGGTGTTTGCATGTGACTTGACTCTCCATAGATTTCAATCATGTGCCCTACTGCAACATGGAAACCTCTTTCAGAAAGAGAAACTGAACAAACCATGGTTCTGTGGCACCTTCCATGACCAAGGTACTTCACAGCTAATGTGCTTTTGACATGTAGCCGCAATTTGCTTTTGCAAAAGCTACATGTGTTGATTGTAATTCGGTGTCAGCAGGGTAAGTGCGCCCATTCCTTTGAGTTACCTCATTATCAAAGGGTACACTTAATGCAATCACTGGTGCAGCATTAATCGCCCAAAAAAATCATATTGCATTACCAGTCAAGTTTAAAGATTTCAAGTACATTTGACCCAACTCATTGATTTTGACATTCTTGTTAAGTGCAGCTTAAAGGGATTTTTTTTTTTTTGTTGATAAGTCATTGTTATGGTCTTGGATTTCTGAGATTTAATGTTGAATGAGCCTTGCATATGGTTGATGTCATATGAACCCTCTATAATTGGGACATCAAAGCAAAAATATGATTCTGACCATTATACGGCATGATGCTCATGTTTCACAGGAACCTTTTGATGTAAATCATCTCATTGCGCCTGTCAGTTTTACCTTCCATAAAGAATTGCCAACAATGGGCTGTGTAACCTGAGTCTCCACAAAATCTGAGCAAATATTTTGGCTTCCCTCTGACAAAGTAGCACATCGTCCAACGAGGCTGTAGAAACTTTTTAGCAAAGTGAAGATTTGTCATATTCCGATTCTGCACTGCAGCTGGGAATGAGGATTTTATACATGGATCAATACATGTTTAATCAGGTCAGATCACTCACTGACTGACCACCACCAAGAGCATGTCTCGTATGGCATTGGAATCCCGTGGCAATCAGTAATCCACGAGAATGAGAATCTGCATACCTCATATTTGCTGATTTGATATTGAGAGATGTTTTACAACTTCGGAATGCATGGGTTTGTTCAATCTTCTAATACCTACACACTGAACTCTGTAACTCTATGTATCAGAATGCTCTAAGATGGCAGTGTACCAAGATATAGATTCCCAAAAGACTTCTGAATTTCCAGCATCCTATAAATAGATGGGATTGCTGAAGTGGAATTTTATTTGGCTTTGCAAACGAAACTGTAGCTTCAAAGTATTTTATAATTCAAGACGGCTATTGATTCTGATACATCCAAGGTATTCTGCACATGCCCAGTGTATAAGGATTTTGTTGTCTAGACTTGTCGTCTTTCCAATCTGTCCTCATTGAAATATAGCTTTTCCTGTATGTAGTCTTTCTTAATTCTCCTCCTCCTTCATTCACTTTTATTGTTCCCATTCTGGACTGACCCTGGCAATTAAAAGGTTGCAGCCTCAAGTGGTTAGCTTGTGTTTGTCATAAATTGACCTCCTTTGCTGTGTTGCTGCCTGTATTGAGCTGATGATAATGGGTTGATTTAAGCCCGCTTCTTGGGTAGATGTTGAACATTAATGGTGCTGTGCTTAAATGCTATGTCTTGGTGGCCCTTAGTATGAGGCCGTAGGTCAACGGTACTTAAATCACAAGAAGTGAGAAGTACGCTCAGGAATGCTGATGTTCATTGCTGCAGTGTACACTCCCGTATCACGCACACGAACAAGGGAAGGTCACGTGACCTGCTCTGCCAGTTTGTTAGCTCTGGCCTGATCATCGCTTTGATTCCAAGTTCCTGACCTCCTCCCCCTTATCTTCCAAGTACCTACCTCTTTTTATTTAAAAGCATGTCCATTGTTTCTGAATCCATAAGCCACTGTACCCCATATTTTTGCAAACTTTTGTGTGGAACCATTGTTTTCTGAATTTACTTTTGAATCACATAACGACAGTTACAAGGCTATATGTGAACTGTTTTTTTTAATGGGCGCGATCTAGCCGAATGGGAACAGAGACCCGTAGCGCGATTAGTGTGGTAAACCATTGTTGTACCTATATTAGAGGATCTACGGTAGAACCTGTACTACAGGTTCACCGGTAGTCCCTGCCTGCTGGCTCCGCCCAGGAGGTGGGGTATAAATATGCGTGGCCTCCAGCTTGCAGCCATTTCGCCAGCTGCTGTGGGAGGCCACACATCTGATAGCAATAAAGCCTCAGTTTGGATTCAACTATCGTCTTTAGTCCAATTGATCGTGCCTCAATGTATTGCTATCAGTTTCTAAGGATGGACCTCCATATTAAACCGGATCGCCTGAAGCTGGATCCGCACTCAAGCGATGCCAGAAAGGACTTCCAGCACTGGCTAGCTTGCTTCGAAGCGTATACCAACGTGGCGCCAACCCCTGTTCGGAGGCTCAGAAGATTCCGATTTTATATTCCAGGTTGAGCTCCAAAGTCCTCCCACTAATCCAGGATACGCCGAACCAAGCCGAAGACTTGACTCGACTCAAGGACAATTACGAGTAGAAGGCAAACACGCTCTTCGCCAGGCACGTACTCGCCACTCGTTCTCAACTACCTGGTGAGTCCATAGAAGACTTCTGGAGGGCCCTAATCCCACTAGTCCGGGACTGTGACTGCCAGGACATCACGGCCAAGGAGCATTCAGACCTCATGTGGAACGCCTTTGTGACTGGAATTGGGTCAGATATCATATGCCAGCGGCTCCTAGAAGGGGCCACGCGTGACCTTGCAGAGACTAAAACTCTAGCGCTCTCCATGACTGTCGCCCTGCTCAACGTCCAGTCCTACGCCCCCAACCGTGCGGCCCACCCCTCCTATGCTTCGTGGACCCCACAGACAGCCGCCCCAGCGGGGGCACTGCCCACCCAATATGCCTGCGCTACACGCCAGCCAGTGAACACCGGGGAGCCCCGATGCTATTTTTGCGGCCAGTAAAAGCACCCCAGCCAGCGATTCCCGGCCCGCGCTGCCCTTTATAAAGCCTGCGGGAAGAAGGGCCACTTCGCCGCGGTGTGCCAGGCCCGCTCAGTGGCCGTGATCGCCCCCCCCCCCACAGTCACGGACAATGGGCACCGCCATCTTCTCCCCCCCCAGACCATGTGCGATCAGTGTGCGCCGCCATCTTCCCCTCCGCGCAACACGTGCGTTTCATGGGCGCCGCCATATTGTTCCGCCCCCGCAACGTGCGTTCCATAGGCGCCGCAATCTTGTAACCCGCAAGATCTTCGGGCGCCGCCATCTTGACTACCCTTCAGCACATGGGCACCACCGGCGTTTCAGAACCGGAGCTCAACAGCCGCCCCATTACCCGACGACCAACCAAGGCTCGCCTCCATGTCAATCGACCAGTCTGGCCCGCATAACCTGACTAACGCATCCACCAGCGTGAAAGCCGATGGCGATGTAACCTCCTGCCAGCTGGACTCCGGGAGCACCGAGAGCTTTATACACCTGGATACAGTAAGGCACTGCTCCCTCACGATACACCCCGCCAATCAAAAAATCTCCCTGGCCTCCAGATCCCATTGCGTAGCGATCCGGGGGTACTGTACGGTCACGCTCACGGTCCAGGGCGTAGAATTCCACGGCTTCCACCTTTACATTCTCCTCTGCGCTGCACTAATCCTCAGCCTGGATTTCGAGTGTAACCTCCAGAGCCTAACCCTGAAATTCGGCGGGCCCTTACCACCCCTTACTGTGTGCGGCCTCGTGACCCTAAAGGACGACCTACCTTCCCTCTTTGCCAATCTAACTCCAGATTGCAAACCCGTCGCCACCAGGAGCAGACGGTACAGCACCCAGGATAAGGCCTTCATCAGGTCCGAGTCCACCGGCTGCTTCGGGAAGGCATCATCGAGGCCAGCAACAGCCCCTGGAGAGCTCAAGTGGTGGTAGTTAAAATTGGGGAGAAGCACCGAATGGTCGTGGACTACAGCCATCCTATCAATCGGCACACGCAGCTCGACGTGTACCCCCTCCCACGCATATCTGACATGGTTAACCAGATTGCACAGTACCGGGTCTTCTCAACGGTAGACCTGAAATCCGCCTACCACCAGCTCCCCATTCGTAAATCGGACCATCCATACACCGCCTTGGAGGCAGACGGCCGCCTATACCACTTCCTTAGGGTCCCTTCGGCGTCACTAACGGGACCTCGGTCTTCCAAAGGGAGATGGACCGAATGGTCGACCAGTACGGGTTGCGGGCCACCTTTCCGTACCGAGACAACATCACCATCTGCGGCCATGATCAGCAGGACCACAACGCCAACCTTGCTAAATTTCTCCACACCGCTACTCTCCTAAACCTCACTTACAACAAGGAGAAGTGCGTGTTCAGCACGAACCGCTTAGCCATCCTCGGCTACGTGGTCCAGAATGGAGTCCTGGGGCCCGATCCTGACTGCATGCGCCCCTCATAGAACATTACAGCGCAGTACAGACCCTTCGGCCCTCGATGTTGTGCCAACCTGTGGAACCAATCTACAGCCCAGTATTCCCTTATCACACTACTCCCTTATCGTCCATATGTCTATCCAATGACCATTTGAATGCCCTTAGTGTTGGCGAGTCCACTACTGTTGCAGGCAGGGCATTCCACGCCCTTACTACTCTCTGAGTAAAGAACCTACCTCTGACATCTGTCCTATAGCTATCTCCCCTCAATTTAAAGCGATGTCCCCTCGTGCTAGATATCACCATTCAAGGAAAAAGGCTGTCACTGTCCACCCTATCCAATCCTCTGATCATCTTTTTTTTTTTTTTATAAATGTTTTATTGAAAATTTTTTCCCAAACAACAATTTTTCCCCTCTTACAAAGCAAACGCAACAATAACAATACAGAAATTTTAAACAATACACAAGTAACAAAACCCCTTTATCTTTGACCTAAACTAACCCCCCCCCCCCCCCCCCCCCCTCCTCCCCCTGGGTTGCTGCTGCTGGTCATCTGTCTTCCCTCTAACGTTCCCCTAGGTAGTCGAGAAATGGCTGCCACCGCCTGGTGAACCCTTGAGCCGATCCTCTCAGGGCAAACTTTATCTGCTCCAGTTTAATGAACCCCGCCATATCATTTACCCAGGCCTCCAGTCCGGGGGGTTTCGCCTCCTTCCACATGAGTAGGATCCTGCGCCGGGCTACTAGGGACGCAAAGGCCACAACGTCGGCCTCTTTCGCCTCCTGCACTCCCGGCTCTTCCGCAACTCCAAATAGAGCTAACCCCCAGCCTGGTTTGACCCGGGCCTTCACCACCCGCGAAATCACTCCCGTCACTCCCTTCCAATACCCTTCCAGTGCCGGGCATGCCCAAAACATATGTGCGTGGTTTGCCGGGCTCCCGCCACACCTCCCACATTTGTCCTCCACTCCAAAGAACCTGCTCAATCTTGCTCCCGTTATGTGTGCTCTATGTAGCACCTTAAATTGAATCAGGCTAAGCCTGGCGCATGAGGAAGAGGAATTTACCCTGCTTAGGGCATCAGCCCACATACCCTCCTCTATCTCCTCCCCTAGTTCTTCTTCCCACTTTCCTTTTAGTTCGCCCACCGACTCCTCCCCCTCTTCCCTCATCTCTCGGTAAATCTCTGACACCTTGCCCTCTCCGACCCACACCCCTGAAAGCACCCTGTCCTGTATCCCCTGTGTCGGGAGCAATGGAAATTCCCTCACCTGTTGTCTAGTAAATGCCCTCACCTGCATATATCTCAAGAAATTTCCCCGGGGCAACTTATACTTTTCCTCCAATGCTCCCAAGCTCGCAAAAGTCCCATCTATAAATAAATCTCCCACCCTCCTAATTCCCAACTGGAACCAGCTCTGAAATCCTCCATCCATTCTTCCTGGGGCGAACCTATGGTTGTTCCTGATTGGGGACCCCACCAGGGCTCCCCGCACCCCTCTCTGTCGCCTCCACTGTCCCCAGATATTTAATGTTGCCGCCACCACCGGGTTCGTGGTAAACTTTTTAGGTGAGATCGGTAGCGGCGCCGTCACCAGCGCCTCTAAACTCGTCCCTTTACAGGACTTTCTCTCCAGTCTTTCCCACGCCGCTCCCTCACCCTCCATCATCCATTTACGTATCATTGCCACATTGGCGGCCCAATAGTAATCGCCCAAGTTCGGTAGTGCCAATCCTCCTCTGTCCCTACTACGCTGAAGGAACCCCCTCCTTACTCTCGGAACTTTCCCTGCCCACACGAAGCTCGTGATGCTCCTGTCTATTTTATTAAAAAAGGTCTTAGTGATTAGGATAGGGAGACATTGAAATACAAATAAGAACCTCGGGAGGACCATCATCTTAATTGCTTGCACCCTGCCCGCCAGCGATAGAGGCTGCATGTCCCACCTCTTGAAGTCCTCCTCCATTTGTTCTACCAACCGTGTCAGATTAAGTCTGTGCAAGGTTCCCCAGCTCCTAGCGATCTGAATCCCCAGGTATCGGAAGTTTCTTTCCACTTTCCTTAGAGGCAAGCCTTCTATCTCTCTACTCTGGTCCCCTGGATGTATCATAAATAATTCACTCTTCCCTATGTTTAGCCTATACCCCGAGAAATCCCCGAACCCCCTCAAAATTCGCATAACCTCTATCATTCCCCCCGCTGGGTCCGACACGTATAACAATAGGTCATCCGCATATAACGAGACTCGGTGTTCTTCTCCCCCTCTAATCACCCCTCTCCATTTCCTGGAGTCTCTCAACGCCATGGCCAGAGGTTCAATTGCCAACGCGAACAACAATGGAGACAGCGGGCATCCCTGTCTTGTTCCCCTATATAGTCGGAAATACTCCGATCTATGTCGACCTGTAACTACGCTTGCCGTTGGAGCCCCATAAAGAAGTCTAACCCAGCTAATAAACCCGTTCCCAAACCCAAACCTCCTTAACACTTCCCATAAATACTCCCACTCCACCCTATCAAATGCCTTCTCTGCGTCCATTGCCGCCACTATCTCTGCCTCCCCCTCCACTGGGGGCATCATTATCACCCCTAATAGTCGTCGCACGTTAACATTCAGTTGTCTCCCTTTTACGAACCCTGTCTGGTCTTCGTGCACCACCCCCGGGACACAGTCCTCTATCCTCGATGCCAGTACCTTTGCCAACAATTTGGCGTCCACGTTCAACAATGAAATGGGTCTATAGGACCCGCACTGCAACGGATCTTTATCCCTCTTCAAAATTAACGATATCGTCGCCTCCGACATCGTCGGGGGTAGAGTCCCCCCTTTCCTGGCCTCATTGAACGTCCTCACCATCAACGGGGCCAACAAGTCCACATATTTTCTGTAATACTCCACCGGGAACCCGTCTGGTCCTGGGGCCTTCCCTGTTTGCATGCTTCCCAGTCCCTTAATAACCTCGTCCACCCCAATCGGTGCCCCCAGGCCTACCACCCCCCGCTCCTCCACTTTCGGGAACCTCAATTGGTCCAGGAACTGCCGCATCCCCTCCTCTCCCTCTGCGGGTTGAGACCTATACAGTTCCTCATAGAAGGTCTTGAACACCTCATTTATCTTTCCTGCCCTTCGCACCGTGTCTCCCCTTTCGTCTCTAATTCCTCCTATTTCCCTCGCTGCTGCCCTCTTTCGCAATTGATGAGCCAACAGGCGACTCGCCTTTTCCCCATATTCATACCTCCTCCCCTGTGCCTTCCTCCACAGTACCTCCGCCTTTCTGGTGGTCAGAAGGTCAAATTCCGTCTTGAGTCGTCTCCTCTCCCTGTACAATTCCTCCTCCGGGGTCTCTGCAAATTCCCTATCCACCCTTAAAATCTCCCCCAGTAATCTTTCCCTTTCCTTGGCCTCTGTTTTCCTTTTGTGGGCCCCAATGGAGATCAGCTCTCCTCTGACCACCGCTTTTAGTGCTTCCCATACCACTCCCACCGGGACCTCGCCGTCGTCATTGACCTCCAGGTATCTCTCAATACACCCCCGCACTCTTGCACACACTCCCTCATCCGCCATCAGTCCCACATCTAATCGCCAGAGTGTTCTCTGCTCCCTTTCCTCTCCTAATTCCAGGTCCACCCAATGTGGGGCATGATCCGAAACCGCTATGGCTGAGTACTCAGCTTCTTCCACCCTAGAGATCAACGACCTTCCCAAAACAAAAAAATCTATCCGGGAGTACACTTTATGGACATGGGAGAAGAAGGAATACTCCCTAGCCCTAGGTCTAAGAAATCGCCATGGATCCACTCCCCCCATTTGGTCCATAAACCCCTTAAGTACCTTGGCCGCTGCCGGCCTTCTTCCGGTCCTTGAGCTGGATCTATCTAGCCCCGGGTCCAGCACCGTATTAAAGTCCCCTCCTAAAATCAAGTTTCCTACCTCCAGGTCCGGTATACGCCCCAGCATCCGTCTCATAAATCCCGCATCGTCCCAGTTTGGGGCATACACGTTAACCAACACGACCTCCATTCCCTCCAGCCTGCCACTCACCATTACATATCTACCTCCGCTATCTGCTACGATGTTCTTTGCTTCAAATGCGACCTGTTTCCCCACCAAAATGGCCACCCCTCTATTCTTTGCGTCCAGTCCTGAGTGGAACACCTGTCCCACCCATCCTTTCCTTAGCCTAACTTGGTCCGCCACCTTTAGGTGCGTCTCTTGGAGCATAACCACGTCTGCCCTTAGTCCTTTCAAATGCGCGAGCACTCGGGCCCTTTTTATCGGTCCGTTCAGGCCTCTCACGTTCCACGTGATCAGCCTCACTAGGGGGCTACCTGCCCCCCTCCCGTGTCGACTAGCCATTACCTTCTCTAGGCCAGTCCCATATCCCGCCTCCGCGCTCCCGCTCGCTCCCCCAGCGTCGCACACCATCCCCGCCCACCCACTCTTTAGCCATTTCCTTTTGGATTTCCGCAGCAGCAACCCAGTTGTCCCCCCCCCCTTCTCCCTCCCTCCTCCCCTCCCCGCTAGATCTCTTTCTAGCTTGATTGCTCCCCCCATATTACTTCCGTAAGTCAGCTAACTTCAACTGACCCCGGCTACTCCTGCTCACTCCTCGACCCCCCCCATGTGGGGAACTCCCATCCGCCTTGCGCCTGTCTTCCCGCCTTATTCTTTCTGGTGCGGGAACATCCCATTACCTGACCCGCCTCTTATGGCGCAGCTCCCTCTCCCCTCCCCCTCCCCTTCCCCATTCTCCAACTATGTCCCGTCTTTCCCCCCTCACCGGCGCCCACATTTCCCCAATGTCTCCCCCCTTCCCTGTTTACTTCTCAATTAACTTCCACCGTAACATTAACAATAACATTTCCTGCAGCATCAGTCCCTCAGTTCCGATCCAATTTCTCTTCTTTGATGAAGGTCCATGCTTCCTCCGCCGTCTCGAAATAATGGTGTCTCTCCTGATACGTGACCCATAGTCTTGCCGGCTGCAGCATCCCGAACTTCACCTTCCTTTTATGCAACACCTCTTTGGCTCGGTTGAAGCTCGCCCTCCTTCTCGCCACCTCCGCACTCCAATCCTGGTATACCCGTACCACTGCATTCTCCCATCTGCTACTCCGCACCTTTTTAGCCCATCTCAGGACCTCTTCTCTATCCTTAAGGCGGTAAAATCGCACGATTATCGCCCTGGGTGGTTCCCCCGCTTTTGGTCTTCTCGCCGGAATCCGATTTGCCCACTCCACCTCCAAGGGGCCCGTAGGGGCCTCAGCACCCATCAGTGAGCTCAGCATCGTACTTGCGTACGCTCCACAGTCCACTCCTTCCACACCCTCAGGGAGACCCAGTATCCGAAGGTTCTTCCTTCGCGCTCCATTTTCTAGGGCTTCGATCCTTTCAGTACACTTTTTATGAAGTGCCTCGTGCGTCTGTGTCTTAACCGCCAGGCCCAGGATCTCGTCCTCAATATCTGTCACCTTCTGCTCCACCACACGGAGCTCTGTCTCCTGGGTCTTTAATGTCTCCTTGAGCCCCTCAATTGCCTGTAGCAACGGGGTCAGCACCTCCCTCTTCAGCAGCTCCACGCACCGTCTCACAATTTCATGCTCAGGCCCCCATGTCGCCTGCGCTTTCTCCGCCGCCATCTTGTACTTCTCTCTTTCTGACCCTTTGGTCGACGATTCCTCGCGCTGCAGCCGCCGCCGCCGGTTTTTTCCTCCTTCGTTTGGGGGGGACTCCCTTCTCACACGCCCCACACCGGGTTGCGTCGTCGAAAAATTCCCCGTTGGGGCTCTTAAAAGAGCCCGAAGGTCCGTCGGAGCTGGAGCCGCCGAAGCGTGCGGCTAGCTAGGCATCACCGCAACCGGAAGTCCCTTCAGTGGCCTTGATGAGGTCTTTTCACAGTTGTTCCCTCTGCTGCTAGAATTCACCTTTGATACAGGCCCTCAGGTCAGCTTGCAGCTTTAAGCTTGCCCTTCCCCCGCCTGCATGCTGGAAGAGGCCCTGTTTATCCTGTAGTTGCAGCCAAATCTTTCACTGTTTCTGCGTGTGTCTGGCAACCAAGAGACATACCCTTCCTGGGGGACACTGTCGGGGGAATATTGCCGCCTTCTTCCCACACCGGGAAATGTCAAACAAATGCCGTGGGGGCCCTGTAAAAGAGCCCAAAAGTCCGTTCCAAGCAGGAGCTGCCGAATGTGCGACCTAGCTCTGCATAGCCGCACCCGGAAGTCAATCCTCTGATCATCTTGTATGCCTCAATTAAGTCACCTCTTAACCTTCTTCTCTCTAACGAAAACAGCCTCAAGTCCCTCAGCCTTTCCTCATAAGATCTTCCCTCCATACGAGGCAACATTCTGGTAAATCTCCTCTGCACCCTTTCCAATGCTTCCACATCCTTCCTATAATGCGGCGACCAGAATTGCACGCAATACTCCAAATGCGGCCGCACCAGAGATTTGTACAGCTGCAACATGACCTCATGGCTCCGAAACTCAATCCCTCTACCAATAAAAGCTAACACACCGTACGCTTTCTTAACAACCCTCTCAACCTGGGTGGCAACTTTCAGGGATCTATGTACATGGACACCGAGATCTCTCTGCTCATCCACACTGCTAAGAATCTTACCATTAGCCCAGTACTCGGTCTTCCTGTTATTCCTTCCAAAATGAATCACCTCTCACTTTTCTGCATTAAACTCCATTTGCCACCTCTCAGCCCAGCGCTGCAGCTTATCTATGTCCCTCTGTAACTTGTAACATCCTTCTGCACTGTCCACAACTGCACCGACTTTAGTGTCATCTGCAAATTTACTCACCCATCCTTCTATGCCCTCCTCCAGGTCATTTATAAAAATGACAACCAGCAGTGGCCCAAAACAGATCCTTGTGGTACACCACTAGTAACTGGACTCCAGTCTGAACATTTCCCATCAACCACCACCCTTTGTCTTCTTCCAGCTAGCCAATTTCTGATCCAAACTGCTAAATCACCCTGAATCCCATGCCTCCGTATTTTCTGCAGTAGCCTACTGTGGGGAACCTTATCAAACGCTTTACTGAAATCCATATACACCACATCAACTGCTTTACCCTCATCCACCTGTTTGGTCACCTTCTCAAAGAACTCAATAAGGTTTGTGAGGCACGACCTACCCTTCACAAAACCGTGTTGACTATCTCTAATCAAGTTATTCCTTTTAAGATGATTCTACATCCTATCTCTTGTAAACCTTTCCAATATTTTTCCCACAACAGAAGTAAGGCTCACTAGTCTATAGTTACCGGGGTTGACTCTACTCCCCTTCTTGAACAAGGGGACAACATTTGCTATCCTCCAGTCTTCTGGCACTATTCATGTAGACAAAGATGACGGAAAGATCAAAGCCAAAGGCTCAGCAATCTCCTCCCTAGCTTCCCAGAGAATCCTAGCATAATTCCCATCCGGCCCAGGGGACTTTATCTATTTTCACACTTTCCAGAATTGCTAACACCTCCTCCTTATGAACCTCAAGCCCTTCTAGTCTAGTGGCCTGAATCTCAGTATTCTCCTCGACAACATTGTCTTCTTCCTGTGTGAATACTGGTGAAAAATATTCATTTAGCACCTCTCCTATCTCCTCGGACTCAATGCACAACTTCCCACTACTGTCCTTGACTGGCCCTACTCTTACCCTAGTCATTCGTTTATTCCTGACATATCTATAGAAAGCTTTAGGGTTATCCTTGATCCTACCTGCCAAAGATTTCTCATGTCCCCTCCTGGCTCTTCTTAGCTCTCTCTTTAGGTCCTTCCTAGCTAACTTGTAACTCTTGAGCGCCCTAACTGAACCTTCATGTCTCATCTTTACATAAGCCTCCTTCTTCCTCTTGACAAGTGTTTCGACTGCTTTAGTAAACCACGGTTCCCTTGCTCGACCCCAGGTACATACTGACAGGTACATACTTATCAAAGACACGCAGTAGCTGTTCCTTGAACAAGCTCCACATTTCCATTGTGCCCATCCCCTGCGGTTTTCCTCTCCATCCGATGCATCCTAAGTCATGCCTCATCGCATCATAATTGCCTTTCCCCCAGATATAACTCTTGCCCTGCGGTATATACCTATCTCTTTCCATCACTAAAGTAAACGTGGTCACTATCACCAAAGTGCTCACCTACCTCCAAATCTAACACCTGTCCTGGTTCATTACCCAGTATCAAATCCAAAATGGCCTTGCCTCTCGTTGGCCTATCTACATACTGTGTCAGGAAACCCTCCTGCACACATTGGACAAAAACAGACCCATCTAAAGTACTTGAACTATAGCGTTTCCAGTCAATATTTGGAAAGTTAAAGTCCCCCATAATAACTACCCTGTTGCTTTCGCTCCTATCCAGAATCATCTTTGCAATCCTTTCCTCTACATCTGTGGAACTTTTCGGAGGCCTATAGAAAACCCCTAACAGGGTGACCTCTCCTTTCCTGTTTCTAACCTCAGCCCATACTACCTCAGTAGACGAGTCCTCATCAAATGTCCTTTCTGCCAATGTAATACTGTCCTTGACTAACAATGCCATCCCTCCCCCTCTTTTACCACCTTTCATGGAGCTTCCCCTCCCCCAATGCCCAAGGCCCTCAAACGCTGCCTGGGGTTCTTTTCATACTACGTCCAGTGGGTCCCAAACTATGCGGACAAGGCCCACCCACTCATACAGTCCACCAACTTCCCCCTGACGGCCAAGGCCCAACAGGCCTTCACCCGGATCAGAGCTGATATTGCCAAGGCCACAATGCACGTTGTAGATGAAACACTGCCCTTCCAAGTAGAAAGCGACGCATCAGATGTTTCCCTAGCCGCCACCCTCAATCAGGCAGGCAGGCCCGTGGCATTTTTTTCCCGCACGCTTCATGCCTCAGAAATTCGGCACTCATCCGTCGAAAAAGCGGCCCAAGCTATTGTTGAAGCTGTGCGGCATTGGAGGCATTTCCTGGCCGGCAGGAAATTCACTCTCCTCACTGACCAACGGTCGGTAGCCTTCATGTTCAACAACATACAGCGGGGCAAGATCAAAAATGATAAAATCTTGCGGTGGAGAATCGAGCTCTCCACCTATAATTACGAGATTATGTATCGCCCCGGTAAACTCAACGAGCCCCCAGATGCCCTATCCCGATGTACATGTGCTAGCGCACAGGTAGACCGATTCCAGACCCTGCGCGACAGCCTTTGTCACCCAGGAGTCACACAGTTGTACCACTTCATTTAGGCACGAAATCTGCTCTACTCCGTCGAGGAATTAAGGACGATCACCAAGAACTGCCAAGTCTGTGCGGAGTGCAAGCCGCACTTCTACCGGCCGGACCGCACACGCCTGGTGAAGGCCTCCTGTCCCTTTGAACGCCTCAGCGTGGATTTCAAAGGGCCCCTCCCCTCCACCGATCGTCACACATATTTCCTCAGTGTGATCGACGAATACTCCCGTTCCCCTTCGCCATCCCATGCCACGACATGACGTCTGCCACCGTCATTAAAGCCCTCAATTCGACCTTCACTGTTCGGTTTCCCTGCCTACATCCACAGTGACAGGGGATCCTCTTCATGACTGATGAGCTACGTCAGTTTCTGCTCAGCAGGGGTATCGCCTCCAGCAGAATGACAAGCTACAACCCCCGGGGAAACAGACAGGGAGAAAGGGATGGTATGGAGGGCCGTCCAGCTGGCCCTACGGTCCAGAGATCTCCCAGCCTCCTGCTGGAAAGAGGTTCTTCCTGATGCACTCCATTCCATTCGCTCATTACTCTGCACTGCCACTAACAATACACCGCTTGAACGTCTTTTTGCCTTCCCCAGGAAGTCCATTTCCAGGGTGTCGCTCCCGGCTTGGCTCACAGCTCCGGGAACTGTGCTTCTCCGTAAACATGTCCGACTCCACAAGGCGGACCTGTTGGTGGAGAGGGTGCACTTGCTCCACGCAAACTCCCAGTATGCCTACGTGGCGTTCCCCGATGGCCGCCAGGATACTGTCTCCCTCAGGGACCTCCACCAGCAGGTTCCATCCCCACACCACCCCCTTCGCCCCCCGTGCCACCCTCCCCTCCCCCGACGCTCACAACAACCCCCCTGGCACGCTTCCGGAGTCACCTTCGACCAGGTCAGCACCAACATCGGCGACACCACTTCGTCGCTCCCAGAGGAACATCAAGGCCCCAGACCGGCTAAACCTCTGACTGGTCCACTGGACGTCAATGGACGTTTGTTTGTCAATGGACGTTTGTTTGCTTTATACATATTAACTCATTATTGTATATAGTTATCCACCACCCCCGCCGGACTCAATTTTTAACAGGGGGTGAATGTGGTAAACTACTGTTGTACCTATATTCGAGGATGTACGGTAGAACCTGCACTACAGGTTCACCAGTAGTCCCTGCCTGCTGACTATGCCCAGGAGGCGGGGTATAAATATGCATGGCCACCAGCTAGCAGCCATTTCGCCAGCTGCTGTGGGAGGCCACACATCTGATAGCAATAAAGCCTCAGTTTGGATTGAACTATTGTCTTTAGTCCAATTGACCGTGCCTCAATTAGCTGGGTTTATCTTGGCACTATTGAACAGCCATTCAGGTAGATTTGGGGCCTCAGCCCGCAACGTGTGGCCAAGGCATCTCTCTAGAACTCCTCAGTGCAGGAGATCGGGACCCCCAAACCCTCCCAAGCCCCAACTCTCCGATAAGGGGGAGGGGGGGGGGGGGGGAGAAAGCCTTAGGCTTTCCCCGCACCCGCATAGGGCACACCTGCGCCGGTCCACATCAAGGGAAAAATGCCAGCCTGGTACCATGGAAGTGCCCCTGTCAGCACCACCTGGGCACCTTGGCAGTGCCAGGCTGGCACCCAGGTTGCAGTGCCAGGGTGCCATGTTCACAGTGACAGGATGGCAGTCTGGCAGTGCCAGTGCGCCATCCTGCCCAGAGGGCAAGCATCTGGGGGCCTCCAATCCCCTGGGAGACCCCCACGAGTACCATTACATCTGGTTTGTGGAGACCAACACTGAACGGCACCCACCCAAGGTCTCCAAGGTGAGGGAGTCAGATCCCACGCCTTGGGTACATTGTGGGAATGCATATTAGAGCGAGACTAGCCGTCTCACTCTAATATGCAGATTTACCAAAAGGTGAGCCAGCCAACAATAGATGGGGACTTTGTTGGGGCCCCTTCAGCTGCCTCTGATCTGCATCTGGGATTGCTAAGCCTAGGCACACAGAACCACCGGGGGAAATTTTGCCATGTAGGGCACCTTTCCCCGAGACAGCTGTGCCAAGGTGTAAGGTTTCCTATCTCAGAAGCAAATATCCGGGCCTAAGTTTCCTGGATTTTAACAGCACCTTTGGGTGGGATTTACTGAGCAGCCTGCCAAGGCATCCCGCCATTGGCCGGCAGCGGGATCATCTGGTCCCGCCATTGTCAATGGGGTTTCTGGTTGAATGCCCCCTCTATCACTGTGAAACCCATGGTGAAGATGTGCCATCGATGGGATCAAAAGATTTGACTGCCGTGAACAGTTGGAAAATCTTGCCCTATATTTCAAAAAGTACTTTGTTCCAAAGTGCTTTGAAACGAGTGGAAAGACACTATATTAATGCATGTTTGTCTGCCTGTCAATGAATGCTTGAGAACATGGTTGCTGTCGGTCTTTGACTTCAGTTGACCTTGAAAAGGTCCTTACCATCAAGCAGCTCCTTCCAGCCCAATTCCAAGGTCATCACCAGTCCGGCCACCACTAACTTCCTTTACTTTAATTATCTCACTGATGCATATATGCTGTTAACCGTTTTAGTTGCTGCGATGTGAAGAGTCTAAAGTTCTTGTTCCTTTTCACCAAACACCATTTATTTCACTTCCATCGCCTCTGCTCAAAACTCTTAACAACACACCAACTGACAGAGGCCACCTGAAGCCCCTTTACATATCAGTGTCAATTAATGGATACTTAACATAAATGAGACAACTAATTGCAATGTCTCTTATACTTAACAGTCTCCCCTTGGAGAAAAAAAATAATTAGGTGAAAACAAAATTTCAAACTCAAAAACACACACATGATGTCCCCCCCCCCTTTTTTTTTTGTTTGGACGCGAAAGAGAAAAACAGTCACAGAAACAGGCGCCCTTCATTAACAATATCCAAAAGTTTCTGTGAACTCGCCCCTCTTTTCGTAAAACAGTCTGACAGTTGATAGCTCCTGTCGACCCATTTAATTTTTGTTATTTCCCCTCTGTCCAACATCTGCTTCAAACTTGCGATGTCTATCCGTAACCTCTTTTCATTGACAGTTTTTGTAGAGTGCACATTTTCCCACAGGGATTTATTGTCAATGTGACAGTCAATAGGTATATTACCCAAATCCCCATATCCCAAAATTTCTGTCAATATCATACTTATATAAAAGGCCATATCCACCGCCTCCACAAGGCTCAGCAGCCAAAGTGCTTTTTACCACTCTCCTTATTTTCTTTGTTTCCCACACAAACGGGCAACATTTACCATTGTTCCCCAAAAGGAAAATTATAAAACCTCCTGCGCTTGAAACTCCATCACATAAATTTGCGTAGGACGCATCACTATAAACTATGATTTTCAAGTGCTCAAGGTCACCTAAAACCAGGAACTTCAAAACACACTCCTGCATTTTTAGTTTGGCCAACGCTTTATTTGCTCTTATTACGTCTTCCACTTTGGGATCATTCATTTTTGTACTCAACTCTAAGACATCAAAACTCACGTCCGGTCTCGTCTGTCTACCTAACCAGTTCAGTTGCCCAATTAAACTTCGCAGTTGCTCTTTTTCTATCTTTGAAACCATTGCGTCTTTTTGTGAAACTCAGCCACGACTAATTGCTGCTGGGGTGATGCTTTCCAAATAAGATTGCTGACGTAAAGTTGCCCCTAACTTAGTCTGTCCAATTTCCAGTCCAATATATTTAAATGCACCGGAAGCCTGACTTCCAACCCTGAATTCTTTCCTCAAACCAGAGATTACAATAGCTTCAAAATCACTAGTCCCACCCCACATAAAATCATCGACATGCATCATAAAAATGCCAGAAAGATTTCCTTTATAGTGCCCGTAAAACATTGCAGGATCTGCTTTCAACTGGCAACAGCCTAACTTTAACAAAACTGACCTTACCGAAAAATACCAGACTCTAGATGCATCATTTAATCCATATACACATTTGTTCAATTTCCAGAGTACCCCTCCTGTGTTAGCTGCATCTTTAGGAGGATGGAGAAAAATGTCTCTCTGGAGCTGATGCTCCTGCAAAAAGGCAGCTTTTATATCTCTAGATTTGCATTCCCATGCGTTTGTGGCTGATAGAGCCAAGAACTTATTTAAAATAACCTTTCCTGCTGTAGGTGAATCTACCCTTAAATCCTGATCTTCTAAGTGTTCTTCAAATCCCCTTGCCACAAGCCTGGCCTTTGCCTTATAAGTTCCATCCGGAAGAACCTTTTCCGTGCAAATCCATCTGTGGGATAGAGCTCTTTGTCCCCTATCCGGTACTTCTGTGTACACCCCAAATTCACTCCAACTATGCAATTCTTGCTGTTTAGCTTCTTTAATAACTTTTTCATCTAATTTATTTGAAGCCACCAAAATCTCATGTGCACGTGGGCTTCCAGCCCTATTAGTATTCGTAGTCTTACTCATGTTCCGAGATCTTGACAAACTACGTCCCCTCTCCCACCTGGTATCTCGTTCTGTACTGCTACTGCTTGATCTTTCCCTTCTGCTGTGGGATGTCCTTTCAATAGTTTTCGACCTTTTCCTGCAGACCTGTTCACTATCTGATGTACTATCTGAACTGGCACTGCGTTTCTGTGCCCTCCATGTTTGAACTTCGTTTTCCCAATCCATTGTCTTGACTCTTTCCCATGAATGCTGTACATTCAACCAATGTTTATACTTTCCAATGGCCTTCCCTGCTCTACTAATATCAGTTGCATCTTTCCATTGACTAGACCCTTCAGGCAAGTATGTCACTTTTGTACTACCTTTTGGCAGTTGCCCTTTCGGAATAATGGCCTGTTTTAATTCACCAGAAGTGTTGTGTTCCTCCACAGAAACGCTGTCTATATCATTTAATTGGTCCTCATGGTTCTGTAACACATGCATACCAGATGACTCTGGTTCCTCGTCATGTCTGTCTGCTCTGTCGAAATTTGAAAATTTGTAATCTGTACCCATTATCCTTGATGAATGGATCCTAACAGTTTGATTATCATGTTGCAAAATAATTGTTTTGCAATCTATGCCTATGATCTTCCCTGGGCCTTTCCATTCATTAGAATTGTCTCTCTTATAGTATACCATGCCTCCTTGCTGAAAAACGGCATCCGATGGCCGTGCGTTATGTCTTCAAGCTCTGCGAATTCTTTCAGAGACTTCTGCTTCCAAAAAAGCTTTTCTACTGCTATGTAATGCATTTAAATGTTCAGCAAAACCAGAGCTAATTGTAATCCCCTCACAAGCTGGAGGCTGTGATCCAAAATGGACGGAATTTTAGGATTTCTACCAAACACTAATTGATAAGGACTATAGCCCCCCAACCATCTGCAATGAATTCTTTGCATGTACTGCCCATGCTAAAGCTGAATTTAGCCTGCAATTTGGTCAATCTGCCAAAATTCTCCGAAGCATGTCATCGATGACAGCATGATTTATTTCACAGACACCATTACTAAATGGGTTTTCTGCAGCCGTATTCATAACTCTGATATTCATGTTTTCACACATATCCCTAAACTCATCATTAGCAAATACTCCCCCATTGTCCGTAAGGAATTTTGCCGGTGACCCATTCCTGACCCTATCCATTTTTCCACTATTTGATCCAGAATTACTCTCTTTTTTTTTACTTCGTGCAATCGTTGATTGACTAAATCTGGTTGCTAAATCTACAAAATGCAAAATACATATTATTTACTTTATCCCAGATCTTAAGGTCCATGGCCACAATGTCGTTAAAATCCCTGGCCATAGGTAGGGTTACTATCGGTCGTGCTGGTGTCCTTTTGAAATGAAAGTGAAAATGAAAGTCGCTTATTGTCACAAGTAGGCTTCAAATGAAGTTACTGTGAAAAGCCCCTAGTCGCCACATTCCGGCGCCTGTTCGGGGAGGCTGTTCCAGGAATTGAACCGTGCTGCTGGCCTGCCTTGGTCAGCTTTCAAAGTCAGTACTTCCTACAAACTTCACAGCGGTCACTAACCTGTTCTATCAGTTTAGTTTAGTCGTCATCCCTTACCCCTGCATCCTTTAATACATTTTTCAGCCTCCGAGGAGACGGATGTGCAAATTGCCTTTGCAGTTTTAATACAAGCTTTTTATCAGCTAAAGTCCCATTTTCAACTGCCATTAACACATCCTTAAACACTCTACTTGCAAAATTATTTGTCAGTAATGGAATACAATAGTGTCCCGACTCTGTACATTGTAAGTCCACCATCTTTCCAAAAACTGTTGCCTTATCCTGTTCAATATCCAGTTTCATGTGTGCTTTCTTCCTCGACAGTCTGCTCAAAAGCAAAGGTATCTCACTTGATACAACATCTTTCTTATGAATCTTATCCATTTAATGTAATAAAGTCTCCAGACCGTCTTCTGAGTCTCACTCTTCCAATTCCAGCTCAGAAAGCACTTTGTTTCGGATTTTACTGCCATTTGGTAGAGAAAGAGCCAATGCCATACCTTGTTTTCTCTTTCCCAAAGCAGTTACTTTAGTCCACATAACTACTGCATATCTCCATTGGTCGTACGATTCCATTTCAGAAAATAAGGGAGGATAGTCGTATCCAGACATCTTTATCCTCGGTTCAGCCATATATCCCTTCTTTTTTTTTTCCTTTTCTCACTTACTCCTTGGTTTGATCTGGAAAAGTTGTATCTTTCAACCCATCACATTTACACAGCAACCATCCTCTGCTCCCAATTGTTAACCATTTTAATTGCTGCGATGTGAAGAGTCTAAAGTTCTTGTTCCTTTTCACCAAACACCATTTATTTCACTTCCACAGCCTCTGCTCAAAACTCTTAACAACACACCACCTGACAGAGGCCACCTGAAGCCCCTTTACATATCAGTGTCAATTAATGGATACTTAACATAAATGAGACAACTAATTGCAATGTCTCTTCACCCATTACTTAACATATGCCACCTGGGAAGATGTGGCTGCTGCCAGTACTACACCCACACAGGGCCTCAGATTGAGGAGGGACCCAGGCACAGGTGGATGATGGCAATAAGGGGGTCACCGGAGGGAGTGGGGGTGGTGTTCAGCAGCAAGGGCAGGGGTTGACTCTCAGCCCTCTTTCCTGATGCTGCGTCCCACTGGCACTGAGTGCCTTTGAGCAAAGGACCCCTCCCCCACCGTTACTCTCCTCCCCAAGAGTCTGTCAGCAAAGATGCCAAGGAACGTGTCATGTTCCTGGCATATTGAGCCCCCCTGCCTGCCGCTTGGTGAATCCCACGGTGATACGGTGAGACCCTTAAGTGGGCATTAATCGCCAATTGGCAGCGGGGCAGCAAGGCCATCCACAGAACCTTCCCACCAAGGATTACGGGAAGGTGGTTGGGTCCCTACCTGCCACTCTCCCACCCTGGGAAACACACCACCTGCCACCAAACCCACCGTGGGGGAGGGAATTGGATTCCGCCCACCATTTCTGCCAGTTGAGTTGAGAGCAGGATATTCCAATAACAGGGGTAGCATTCTCTGATATGAACCTTAGCCTGATTTCAATTATCTCCTATCTGAAAGCTGTTTTGTGTGTAGCCACCATATAAGACTGACCCGTAAAACTGAGCAATGAACTTGAATCTTCGGTCTGGACAATTCCTGTTTGTATTGTAAATACTAATTGTGAAACCAGAGCAGTCTGAGAAAAGAATCATCATTTCAAGGTGTATGGTGATTTAATTACTCGGGTCTCTTTTTGAAGATAACATCAACTTAAGGAATGTCCCTTCTAAAAAGCCCGATATTATATTCAGGTCACTGGTCATCTGTCATGCTTTCTTGTAAATTAGTAGGAGCACATTGGGTAACTGTTGAGACTTGCAAGTAAATTTACAAAGCAAGTTTCTTCCATTTACCGACGGTACCTTGCCTCTCAGTACAATTTCTGTATTACAGTACACCTCTTCAACTAGATTCAGCTACGGTGAATTTTAAATAGCTTCAGCTGGAGGCGATGTTATTGGGATTAGAATCTATAGTTTGAGGAAAAGTTGTTGTGTTGAACTTCCAGCAGCCTTTGTTAACTCGTCAATCTCATTCTGGGATCTTTTGAAAGGCAGTCGGTATTTTAATTGTAGATTCTAAGCAGATGGTTGGCATTGAAGGAGTGCTTGCAGGTGGTTGGTAGCCATGGAGGTGAGGCTCGTTCTTCTGGAGAGAGTCCAGCTGCTTCACTTTGCAAATGAGTGAAGTTGTGGCGAGTTTAACCCAGGGCTATGGCTTGGTATAAGCAGTACTTGGGTTTGATAGTCCCAGACAGCCTATGAATAATCCTTGATAAAGATGTCCGCCTTGGCTCAGTATCAGCACTCTCGCTTCTGAGTCAGATGATTGGAGATACAAGTCCCAGCACAAAACCAAGAATAGCACTTTAGGGCAATCCTGAGGGAGCACTGCACTGTCTGAGGTGCCATCTTGGATGGGTGTAAAAATGGCAATAGGGGCGGCATGGTGGCACAGTGGTTAGCACTGCTGCCTCAGCGTCAGTGACCCAGGTTCGATTCTGACCTCGGATGACTGTCTGTGTGGGGTTTGCACGTTCTCCCCGTGTCTTCCAGGGTTTCCTCTGGGTGCGCCTGTTTCCTCCCATAGTCCAAAGATGCACAGGTTAGGTTGATTGGCCATGTTAAATTGCCACTTCATATGGGGATAGGGCGGGGGAGCGGGCCTGTGTAGGGTGTTCTTTCAAAAAGGTCGGTGCAGACTCGATGGGTCGAATGGCCTCCTTCTGCACCAGGAAATCTACGGTTCTATTACAAGAGCAGATGACTTTCCACAGTATCCTTGCCAGCATTGCTAAAATAGATTATCTGATCATTTATCGCCGGGTTATTCATGGAAGTTTGCAAAGCACCTATTCGCTGCCATCTTTTCTACATTACAACAGGGACTACATTTCAAAAGGACTCCATTGATTGTGAAGCAATTTGAGATGCCGTTGGATTAAGAAAGGTCCTTTTTTTAAAAGATTTGTAAGTGAAGTCTTTCAGGTGAAATATGAACAGGCCTTGTGCCACTTTAGCGGAGTGGATTGCTCTCTATTGTTGACATTTTGTGCACTCAAAAATAAAGTGGCTGCTGGAGAACTGCTTCTGACTGTAGTAGCTGCTGGAGTATGAAGCTCGTTCGTTGCCCTTCATGGCAATCATTTTGTTGTTCTCCTATTAACAGAGTGAGGTTAACAGGAGGTTGTGCTCATAACCTGCATGGGGTGGGCACATGAAATGGCCACACTGTTTTAACATTTTACTGAGAAGCTAAGGGTCGGCAACGTAAGAATGGAACTGCAGTGACCAGATTCCATCACGAGTTTGAAACATAAGCAATTATCATAGAATTTACAGTGCAGAAGGAGACCATTCGGCCCATCGAGTCTGCACCAGCTCTTGGAAAGAGCACCCTACCCAAGGTCAATACCTTCACCCTATCCTCATAACCCAGTAACCCCACTCAACACTAAGGGCAATTTTTGGACACGAAGGGCAATTTATCATGGCCAATCCACCTAACCTGCACATCTTTGGACTGTGGGAGGAAACCGGAGCACCCGGAGGAAACCCACGCACACACGGGGAGGACGTGCAGACTCCGCACAGACAGTGACCCAAGCCGGGAATCGAACCTGGGACCCTGGAGCTGTGAAGCAATTGAGCTATCCACAATGCTACCATGCTGCCCCTAGCAGCTCAGTCTCCATGTGTCAGAGAATACATTTCTGCTGGTAAAGCACTACGTGATGTGGAGTGACGTCAGCAGTGTTTGCATGTGCTTTAGGCAGTTTCCCATCTTTGAGTGTATGAGCAACACCTCTTAATAAACCCCATCATTATGTTTTACAAGAATCCAGATTGTGGGCACCTCCAGACCTTTTCTCTTTGCGGCAGCAAAGAAATAAAACCAAAGAGAAAACTGGTGATGAGGACCGAGGCAGAAAATTTGCTGGAAGAAGAAATTTGTTGACTAAATAGTGGGGACGGCATCGGGAGCAACGGCAGATACTCCAGACCGGACTCCATCACCCATAGACGTCGGGTGAAGCACTGCCGCTGATGCTGAAAGTTTTAAAACAAAAATGTTGACTGCAGCTATGGGTAAAGAGATGGACAATCAGGGGGAACTTGTTTTGCGTTGAAGTGAGTGCGGTCTGGGGTGCAGGGGTCGTGCATGTGGCATAGCTAAACGGGCTGAAACGAATGGGGATGCCTCTGCACGGGCCTCTACCGGGGGGGGGGGGGGGTCGAACTGTAATCAGGCAAAACAAAAGTTAGTTGCTCATAACAAAGGGGATCACTTGTGCCATACTTTACATTATAACTTTGGGGGGAGGGCACTTCCTGTGTGGCATGTAGTGGAACATGAGGTGACTTCCCCCCCCCCCCCCCCCCCCCCCCCCCCCCCCCCCCCCCCCCCACCAGAGAACATTGTTTAAGCCCTTTTTGCCCAAACTTCGATAGAAATCTGGGCTGAAAGTTGTTGGGAGGAATGGAATGAGTGTCCGACAGTGAGTAGATACAAAATAGGGACAGAACTAGGCAACAGAAGAAGAAAGAAGCAGTTTCAAAAGGGGAAGTTTCAAGTTCCTTGGTGGAGAAGAAAATAGCGGATGTGATTGCGGTATCAGGGGCCACCCCACTAGCTATTGAGATCTTGGGCGCAATTCTCCCATCGGGAGACTAAGTCCTGACACCGGAGTGAAAACCGGAGTATTTCACTCCGGCATCAGAGCCCGCTCCCAGGTCCCTATTCTCCCGCCCCCGGGGAGCTAGGAGCTAGGAGCGCCATTTACGCGTTGGCGCCGCGTAAATGATGCGGCCGGCGCCGCATGAATGATGTCACCCGCGCATGCGCGGGTTGGCCGGCGCCAACCCGCGCATGCACAGTTGCCGTGCTCCCCGAGACCGCCCCGCAAGAAGATGTCGGATGGATCTTGCGGGGCGGCGGAGAAAAGGAGATGGGCACCGATCGCGGGCCAGACCCCTTTTGAGGCCCCCCCCCCCCCCGGTGCAGGAATCCACCTCCTGCCCCCGCCAGCGTTCCCGCACTGTTCCCGCCGGCAGCGACCAGGTGTGGACGGTGCCGGCGGGAACCCGTCGTGTTGGGCAGGCCGCTCGGCCCATCCGGGCCGCAGAATCGCCGCTCGCCCGTTGCAAACGGTGACGGCTATTCTCCCAGCAGCCAGCCGTGATTCTCGCCGCGCCAGTTGGGGGCGGGAGAATCGCGTGCGGGTGACGGGGCGGCGTGGCGGGACTCGCGCGGCGCCCCAGCGATTCTCCCACCCGGCGAGGGGGGGGGGAGGAGAATTCCGCCCCTTAGATGTGGAACTGCAGAAACAATGGAAGTCGATTGAGGCAGCGATTTCCTCGATTCGAGGGGCCCTAGCTAAGGGGGACGAGGTGGTGAGGCAGCAGGGTGTGGAGCTGCAAGAGGTAGGGGTTGCTCTGTCGAGGCAGAGTGAACAGATCGCGTCTCTGGAAGTGGAGATGGCAAGGGCAGTGGCCGACAACAAGGGTTTGAGGGCTAAGGTGAGCGACGTGGAAACTCGGTCAAGAAGACCGAATCTGAGGATGGTTGGGTTACCGGAGAGGTTAGAGGGCTAAAACGCAGTTGCTCTGGAAGGTAGTGGGGGAGGGGGAAATGTCCGACCCTCCTGGATCGAGTCCACAGTTCGTTGAGGCAGAAGCCCGTGCTGGTGAGCCACTTCATGCGATTCCACATCTACCAGGATAAAGAACAAGTTTTACGGTGGGCAAAGGAGCAGCGGGAGTGCAGATGGGATGGCCACAAGGTGCGAATCTACCAACGTGTTGGAGTGGAGCTGGCCAGGAGGCGTGCAGCGTTCAATGAGGCCGAAGCGGCATTGTTTCAAAATAAAGTTTGGTTTGGTGTGGTTTATTCCTCACTCATCCGGGTGTCGTACAAAAATAGGGACCACTACTTTGAAACACCAGAGGAAGCTGAGGCGTTCGTTTAAATAAATGGACTGGGACTGAAGTAATTGAAAGGTATTTTGTACGTGTTGAGGGAGGTTTGTTCGAAAGTGGATGGGATTTGTTTGGTCTTTCGTCTGTTTGATAAGGCTGTTTTGTAACTTTACTTGCGGAATTGTATTGTGGGGGGCTGGTGAGCTCACTGTTGTTACTGTTCATGTTACTTTCTTTTTGAATTAATAAAGTTGGTTTTGGATGGAGTTGATGCACGATCAATTGAACAAAGACTAGAGTTGGATACAACTGAGGCTTTATTGCTCTAAGATTTGTGGCCTCCCACAGCAGCTGGCGAAATGGCTGCTGAATGGAGGACATGCATATTTATACTCCGCCTACTGGGCGGAGCCAGCAGGCCGGGACTTCCGGCGAACCTGTAGTACAGGTCCTACCTTACATCACCTAATAAAGGTGTAACAGTGGTTTACCACATTCACCCCCTGTTAAAATTGAGTCCGGCGAGGGTGGTGGAGAACTATATACAGCAATGAATCTATATTTACAGTATTTCAGGAGAAAAAAATGTCTTAAGTTCGGCGGACCAGTTAGAGGTTTAACCGGTCTGGTGCCTTGATGTTCCGCTGGGAGGGACGTAGTGGTGGCGGCGATGTCGATGCTGGCCCAATGTTCGGTGACTCCGGGAGCGTGCCAAAATCCTCTTCATCCTCGGGGGTGAGCAGGGGAAGGACGGGTGGTCCTGGTGGGGTTAATGCTTGGAGCGCCGGGGGAGGAGAGGGTGGCGCCGGGCCGGAGGGGTGAGTGTGTGTGGAACCTGCTGGTGCCAGGTCCCTGAGGGTGACAGTATCCTGGCGGCCGTCGGGGTACGCCACGTAGGCATACTGGGGGTTTGCATGGAGCAATTGCAGCCTCTCCACCAACGGGTCAGCCTTGTGGAGTCGGACGGGCCTACGGAGCAGGACTGGTCCTGGAGCTGCGAGCCAAGACTGGAGCGACACCCCAGATGTGGACTTCCTGGGGAAGGCAAAAAGATGTTCATGGGGTGTGTTGTTAGTGGCGGTGCACAGTAGTGACCGAATGGAGTGTAGTGCATCAGGGAGGACCTCCTGCCAGCGAGAAGCTGGGAGGTTCCTGGACCGTAGGGTCAGTTGGACGGCCCTCCATACCGTCCCGCTCTCCCTCTCTACCTGCCCGTTTCCCCGAGGGTTATAGCTGGTCGTCCTGCTGGAGGCGATACCCCTGTTGAGCAGTAACTGACGCAGCTCATCACTCATGAATGAGGATCCTCTGTCACTGTGGATGTAGGCGGGGAAACCGAACAGAGCGAAGATAATGTTTAGAGCTTTGATGACGGTGGCAGACGTCATATCCGGGCATGGGGTGGCGAAGGTTAATCTGGAGTACTCATCGACCACTCTGAGAATATACGTAGTTCGGTCGGTGGAGGGGAGGGGCCCTTTGAAATCCACGCTGAGGCATTCAAAGGGGCGGGAGGTCCTCACCAGGCGCACACGGCCCGGCTGGTAGAAGTGCGGCTTGCACTCCGCACAGACCTGGCAGTCCCTGGTGATTGTCCATACTTCCTCGACCGAGTAGTGCAGATTGCGAGCCTTGACAAAATGGTACAACCGAGTGATCCCTGGGTGACAAATGCTGTCGTGCAGGGTTCGGAGTCGGTCTACTTGTACGCTGGCACATGTACCTCGGGATAGGGCGTCTGGGGGCTCGTTGAGTTTGCCGGGGCGATACAAAATCTCATAATTATAGGTGGAGAGCTCGATCCTCCACCTCAAGATTTTATCCTTTTTGATCTTGCCCCGCTGTGTGTTATTGAACATGAAGGCTACCGACCGTTGGTCAGTGAGGAGGGTGAATCTCCTGCCGGCCAGGTAATGCCTCCAATGCCGCACAGCCTCAACATGGCTTGGGCCTCTTTTTCGACGGATGAGTGCCGGATTTCTGAGGCATGAAGCATGCGGGAAAAGAATGCCACGGGTCTGCCTGCCTGATTGAGGGTGGCGGCCAGGGCGACGTCTGATCCGTCGCTCTCTACTTGAAAGGGCAGTGTCTCGTCTGCTGCGTGCATCCCGGCCTTGGCGATATCGGCTCTTGTACGGGCGAAGGTCTGTTGTTCCTCGGCCGCCAGGGGAAAGTGTGTGGACTGTATGAGTGGGCAGGCCTTGTCCGCATAGTTTGGGACCCACTGGGCGTAGTATGAGAAGAACCCCAGGCAGCGTGTGAGGGCCTTGGGGCAATGGGGAAGGGGGGGCTCCATGAGGGGGGCGCATGCGGTCGGGATTGGGCTCCAGAACTCCGTTCGGGACCACATAGCCAAGTATGGCTAAGCGGGTCGTGCTAAACACGCACTTCTACTTGTTGTAGGTGAGGTTGAGGAGAGTGGCGGTGTGGAGAAATTTGGCACGGTTGGCATCATGGTCCTGCTAGTCATGGCCGCAGATGGTGACGTTGTCTAGGTACGGGAAGGTGGCCCGCAAACCGTAATGGTCAACCATTCGGTGCATCTCCCTTTGGAAGACCGAGACCCCGTTAGTGACGCCGAAGGGAACCCTGAGGAAGTGATAGAGACGACCGTCCGCCTCTAAAGCAGTGTATGGATGGTCCGATTTACGAATGGGGAGCTGGTGGTAGGCGGATTTGAGGTCTACAGTTGAGAAGACCCGGTACTGTGCAATCTGAGTGACCATATCAGATATGTGCGGGAGTGGGTACGCGTCGAGCTGCGTGTACCGATTGATGGTCCATGACCATTCTGTGCTTCTCCCTAGTTTTCAGACTACCACTTGGGGCTGTTGCTGGCCTCGATGATGTCTTCCCGATGCAGCCGCTGGACCTCGGGCCTGATGAAGGTCCTGTCCTGGGTGCTGTACTGTCTGCTTCTGGTAGCGACGGGTTTGCAATCCGGGGTTAGATTTGCGAAGAGAGAAGGCGGATCGACCTTTAGGGTCGCAAGGCTGCACACAGTGAGGGGTGGTAGGGGCCTGCTGAATTTGAGGGATAGGCTCTGGAGATTGCACTGGAAGTCCAGGACCAGTAGTAGAGCAGCGCAAAGGTTAGGGAGAACGTAGAGGCGGAACCCGCTGAATTCTACACTCTGGACCGTGAGTGTGACCGTACAGTACCCCCGGATCGCGACAGAATGGGATCCAGAGGCCAGGGAGATTCTTTGGTTGGCGGGGTGTACCGCGAGGGAGCAGCGCCTTACCATATCCGGGTGTATGAAGCTTTTGGTGCTCGTCCAGCAGGCACGAGGTCACGTAGCCGTTGATTTTCACGCTGGTCGATTCGGTGGCCAGGTTGTGCGGATGAGACTGGTCGATCGTCAGTGAGGTGAGTCGTGGTCGGTCGCTGCTGGCGTCGGATCATGGGGAGCCTGGGGGGGCCCAGGTCCTGGAATGCTGTCGGTGTCCATGCCCTGTGGGGGAGGCAACAAGGCGGCGCCTGAAGATCCTGCGGGGGACAAGATGGCGGCGCCCATGGGCCACATGCGGACTGAGGGGGAGAAGATGGCGGCACCCACTGGCCGCGCGTGGTCCAGGGAGATAAAGATGGCGGTGCCCATTGTGTATAGACTAGGGGGTGGGGGCGATAGCGGCGACTGCGCGGGCCTGGCACACTGCGGCAAAGTGCCCCTTTTTGTCGCAAGCCTTGCAAAGGGCCGCGCGGCCTGGGCAGCGTTGGCGAGGGTGTTTCTGCTGGCCGCAGAAGTAACATCGGGGACTCCCAGGGTGCACGGACTGGCGCGTGGTGCAGGCGTACTGGCTGCGTAAGGCCCCCGCTGGGGCGGCCGTCTGTGGGGTCCACGATGCGTAGGGGGGTGGGCCGCGCGGTGGGGGGGGGGGCGGTAGGCCTGAATGTTGCACGAGGCGACCGTCATAGAGAGCGCTAGCTTCTTTTTCTCAGCTAGATCGAGCGTGGCCCCTTCTAACAGTCTTTGGTGTATGAGGTACGACCCAGTCCCCGTAACGAGTCCCGCATAAGGATGTTTGAATGTTCAGTGGCCGTAACAGCCTGACAGTCACAGTCCCGGACGAGTGGGTTTAGGGCCCACCAGAAGTCTTCTATGGACTCACCAGGGAGTTGAGAGCGAGTGCCGAGTACGTGCCTGGCGAAGAGCATGTTTGTCTTCTGTGCGTAGTTTTCTTTGAGAAGCGCCATGGCGTCGGCGTAGTTCGGGGCGTCCTGGATTAGCGGAAACACGTTGAAGCTCAACCTTGAGTACAGGATCTGTATCTTCTGAGCCTCCGGAACAGGGGTGGCCGCTGAGTTGATGTACGCCTCGAAGCAAGCTAGCCAGTGATTAAAGTCCTTTTTGCCGTCGCTTGATTGCAGATCCAGCTGCAGGCGATCTGGCTTGATACAGAGGTCCATCTTTTGGAAAATCTTAGAGCAATAAATTGATGCACGATCAATTGAACAAAGGCTAGAGTTGGATACAACTGAGGCTTTATTGCTCTAAGTTGTGTGGCCTCCTACAGCAGCTGGCGAAATGGTTGCTGAATGGAGGACACACATATTTATACGCCGCCTACTGGGCGGAGCCAGCAGGCATGGACTACCGGCGAACCTGTAGTACAGGTCCTACCTTACATCACCTAATAAAGGTGGAACAGTGGTTTACCACAGTTTGATTCGTTTTTTTTGAATTTTGGGGTTGTGAACCTGTTGAATCCAGGGCAGCATGGTGGCGCTGTGGTTAGCACTGCTGCCTATGGCCCTGAGGTTTCGATCCTGGCCCTGGGTCACTGTCTGTGTGGAGTTTTGCACCTTCTCCCCATGTCTGCGTGGGTTTAGCCCCACAACCGAAAGATGTGCAGAGGAGGTGGCTAAATTGCCCCTTAATTGGGGAAAAAAAATGATTGGGTGCTCTCAATTTATATTAAAAAAGAAAAAAAATGAATGTGTTGAATCCGCAGTAGACGGAACACATAGACAAAAGTAGAAATTACAGAAAAAGGTTTATTTTGATACAATTACAACACTCCTCTGACCTCCTAAGGGTCTCCTTCCCCGACTTGCAGCTAGGCCTGGGATTTTATACAACTGGGGCTCTCCTTGTGAAGGGAGATGTAGATGAACCCCCCCCCGCACCCCCTTCCCCCCAATCCGACTGGTTACATAGGATGTGAGAGGGTTGAGTGGCCCGGTAAAGAAATCTGGGGTGTTTGCGCTGATGTGGTGCTGTTGACGGTTAGAGATCAGATAAAGGTATGGAAGGGTTGGATTGGGCAGCTGTTTTCATTCGGGGTTTAATAGTAGGGCCCGGGCGGGCAAGCGATCCTGATTAATAAGAAGGTAGCCTTTTAGCTGAAGATTTTGACAGATTCGAAAGGGAGGTATGTGGTGTTCAGTGGGTTGTTAGTGGGTGCACCAGTGATGCTGGTCAATGTATATGCCTCAAATTGAGACAACACAGCATTTCTGAGTAAGATTTTGTCTTTAATCAAGGATTTGGATTTGCACCGGCTAATTGTGGGAGGGAACTTTAATTGTGTGTTGGATCTCCGACTGGATAAGTCAAGGCCTAAGGCATTGAAATATTTTGGGATGGTAAAGGCACTGTTGGCCTTTATGGAGCAGAGCCTTGGAGATTTCTGCTTCCTGGGGGGAAATATTTTTTGTTCTTCTCTCGGGTGTATTCCTTTGTGGTAGATAGGTCCCTGCTGATGGGGGTGGTGGGTGCAGGGTACTCGGTGATAGTGATTTCTGAGCACGCTCCTCATTATGATGCAACTGCAGTTGAGTCGGACCCTGCTCCGCGCTCTCCGTGGAGGTTTGATACATCGCTGCTGACGGGTAAGGGCTTCCGCGAGATAATGTCCTCCGCCATTGAGGAGTACCTGTGATTTAATAGGGGTGAGGAGATTTCACTTTCCATGTTGTGGGAAGGTGGTTGTTAGAGAGGAGATCATTTCTTTTAAGGCACACAAGGGGAAGAGTGAAAGGGTGTAAAGGCAGAGATTGATGAATGTCATATTGCAGGTGAACCGTCAATATTTGGTCAATCAAGCAGCGGAGTTATTGGCTAGTAGGAAGAATCTCTGGGAAGTGCAGTAGCACAGTGGTTAGTACAGTTGCTTCACAGCTCCAGGGTCCCAGGTTCGATTTCCGGCTTGGGTCACTGTCTGTGCGGAGTCTGTACGTTCTCACTGTGTCTGCGTGGGTTTCCTCCGGGTGCTCCGGTTTCCTCCCACAGTCCAAAGATGTGCAGGTTAGGTGGAGTGGCCATTCTAAATTGCCCTTAGTGCCCAAAAAGGTTAGGTGGGGTTATTGGATTACGGGGATAGGGTGGATATGTGGACTTGAGTGGGATGCTTTTTTCAAGGGCCAGTGTAGACTCGATGGGTCGAATGGCCTCCTTCTGCACTGTTGATTCTATGATAAAGTTGGGGTTTGGACTGTTGTCATCAAATAGAGCGGTGCACCTGCTGCGACGCTCAAGGGGAGCTTTTAAAGAGCATGGGGAAAAGGCTAATCGCTTGTTGGCACAGCAGTTGAGGCAACAGGTGGCCTCTCAGGAATTTGAGCAGGTTGAGGACACAGGGGTGGAGTGGTCTCAGCCCCGACCAAGGTTAATGAGTCATTTTATCAGAACCTTTTACGAGTCTGAGCCCCCAGAGGATGGGTTTTTCGGCTTTTGGGATGGTTTAGCTGTTCTGGTGGTGGAACAGAAGAAAAGGGAGGAATTGGAGGCTCCTCCGGCTTTGTAGGATGTTAGGGAGGATATGTGTCTGATGCAGTCGGGGAAGATGCCAGGGCCCAGATGAGTTCCAGATTGAATTTCAGCAGGTTTGCTGGGTTTATGGAGTTCACCTGACCCACAACTTGTGATAGATTTTGGTTATGGGGAGCACAAGGGCCCACTTTACAGGTGTGATGCAACAGAGATCTAAAGTATTTTTAAACAAACAATGTTTATTCTATGAATCCAATTAACATTTTATAAACACACAGTGAACACCTTATCAACTACCAACACTTATACCCCCCCAAAGATATAGTACTCTATTAGTAACCCTTAGTAACTTTCCTACCAACATCCATAAGTAAAAGACCTTTTAACAAAGACAGTAGGTTTGCAGAAACAGGTATTACTTTAAAATCATAAAGTGATCTGCAGACATTTTTTAGAATGCAAAGAGAGACCAAAATACACCTCCTTGGTTTGGATGCAGCTCTCCAACTGAAAACGAAACTAAAACTCAGAGCCAAAAACAGCTTTCAGTTCAAAACGAAAGTAAAAAGCAGATCCAGAGCCCAGCTCTACCCACACACTGACATCACTGCAGCCACTTGAAAAGACAAACATTTCTTAAAGTGGCATTCCCATGACACTGGCCATAGCATTGAGGTCATCCACGAAGTGGAGGGGGATAGAGAGAGTTGGGACGGAGCATAAGCTGTCATTAAATGCGGACGATCTGTTGCTGTATGTAACTGACCCTCTCTACAGTGCAGAGGAGATAACAAAGCTGCTTGGGAAGTTTGGTTCCTTCTTGGAGTATAAAGTGAACTTGGGTAAAAGCGAATGCTTTCCGGTAAATTTCCCAGGGAGAGGAGCCAACCTGGGGAAGTTGCCTCTTCGCATCGCCAGGTCCAGTTTTCATTATTTGGGAGTCAAGGTGGCCCATGATTTGGGCCTCGCTGCAGAGATTAAATTTCAGTGACCAGGTTGAAAGGGTGAAAGCTCACCTGAAGAAGTGCGATAACCTCTCACTGACTTTGGGGAGGACTCAGTTGGTCAAAATGAATATCCTCCCAAGATTTCGATTTTTGTTTCAGTACGGTACCTGGTAATGCTGGAACACCATTGGTAGATATTGTACATTTCCTATTGGTCAAGCTGTATGGTACCCCGCCTTGCAGGGCGGAGCTATCAGAGCCCGTGCCGCCCTCTTCTTTCTGTACCTGAGCTTCTGGGGGAAACATCTAGCTTATTAAAGCCTTCAGTTGGACTACAACCTCGCTTTAGTGGTCATTGATCGTGCATCAAGTACCTTCTAGTTTTCCTTCCAAAATCTTGCTTCATGAGAGTCAAAAAGATGATCTTGTCTTTTATTTGGGCAGGCAAGATCCCTTGGGTCTGTAGGAAGTTTTTACAAAGGGGCAGTGAGGGGGCCTAGTGTTGCCCAACCTGTATTACTAGTGTGCGGCGATTATTGAAAAGGTGCAGGGGTGGGACTTCCGGTGACGGCGGGCGGGAGACGGCCGCACAATGGAGGGCTCCCGGTCGGCAACGGCATTTTCGGGGCTTTAAGCCCGGTCCCAGGGTCCGCGGAGGCGGCAGAAGAAGGGAGAAGGCACGGAGGAGGCACAGTGGAGACACAGGAGGAAAAAAGGAACAAAGAAAAATGTCGAGGGTGAGCAAGAAAACGGCCGGAAAAAAAACAGCTGGAGGTCTGTCGGGGAGTTGAAAGGTCACCGCGGGGTCACCAGGGAAGGCCGCACTGCTTACGGCTGAAGAAATAACTAAAGTGATGGCTGCGGAATTTGAAAAGCAGTTGGCGCAGATTGCGAAATGCATGGAGATGGTGAGGAAGGAGATGAGGGAGGTTTTGAGTGTGCTGGTGGAGGAGGCGGTTTCCCCAGTGAGGACGGAGGTGGCGAACGCAGTGGCGGAGGTGCGAGAGCAAGGGGAGGCGCTGAAGGAAGTGGAGGAGACGTTATTGCAGCACGGTGATCAACTTGCCTCGATGGGGAAGGAGATGCGGAAGGTGATGGATACTAACAAGGATCTGCGAGGAAAAATGGAAGACCTGGAAAACAGATCCAGATGACAGAATTTGAGGCTGCCCGACGGAGTTGAAAGACCAAAGCCGACTGAGTACTTTGCCGCGATGCTGGCAAAATTATTGGGGGAGGGGGAGGAACCCTCCCGGTATGAACTGGATCGGGTTCATCGGTCGTGGAGGCCTATACCAAAGGCGAGTGAGCTGCCAAGGGCAGTGACTCTGTGCTTCCGTAGGTACAGTGTGAAAGAGAAGGTCCTGAGCTGGGCCAAGCAGAAGCGGGTGGTGCAGTGGGCTGGAGCTGGTATACGTGTATACCAGGACTTCACGGTGGAGCTGGCAAGGAGGCGGGCTGCCTTCAACCGGGTGAAGAGGGCACTGTACATTAGCAAGGTGCAGTGCGGCATTGTATATCCAGCGAAGCTGAGGGTGACTTACAAGCTCAGGGACTTTTATTTTGGAACGGCGGAAGCAGCGGAGGAGTTTGCGAAAGCAGAAGGACTGTGGCAGAACTGACAAATTGAGGAATGGCCATGTGCCGATGTAACCTCATAACTGTATTTTCTTCTTTTTTGTATCACTGCGCGCGGGTGTAGAGATTAAAGGAGCCAAGATGGTATATATTTGGACAAGGGAAGGGACGGGACTTTCACTCGAAATGAGAGTTCTTTGGGGTGTAGGTGGATATGCGGGGTTTGTGTGCTAAAAGGGGATCTTTGGGCTTTCCTAGGGACGGGCAAGTGGGAAAGGGACCCGGGCGGGGGCCTCCACGCTGGCCGGTTTAAGCCGGTCAGTGAACGGGAGTGAGGTGGGGGGAGGGGCTGCTGCCATCGGAGCCTGGCAGAACAGGGTCCGAGTGGTCTAGCCGGGGTGGAAAGTTGGGGGGAAGGAACCGAGGTTGGGAGGAGGAGTTTTACAAGAGGCAGTGGACGGGAGGAGCTGGAGACCTGCGGTGGGGGGGGGGGGGGAGCTCTGTAAGATTAAGGGTGACTACGGGTAATCCCTGATTCCTTTTTGTAATTTGTTTATGTAAACATGCGGGTTGAGGTTTGGGGGTCGGTGGGTAGATGGGATCGTTGTTATTATGGGGGCTGACATATCGTGCTGATTATTGTTTATTGTTGATGGATGTAAATGTGGGAGAAAATGTGAAAATGGAGGAGAATAAAAAAACATTTTTTTTTTTAAAGAAAAGGTGCAGGGGTGGTATCGGGGGACGGAGTCCATGTGGCGGCAGATAGAGAGGAATGACTGTGAAGGCGATAGTTTGTGAGCATTGGTTAGCCAGGCGAAATGGACTGCCAATCCAGTGGTGGTGGCGAACATGAGGACAGTTTAGGCAGCATTTTGAACTCGGTGCTCTGTCGGCGTTGGCCCCAATTTGTGCAAACCATTGTTTTGTGCTGGTGGTTTTGGACTCATCCTTTGGGGTTTGGAGAGATGAGGAGTTAGAGTGGTTTGGTGACTTGTTTGTAGATGGGAGGTTCGCTGGTTTTCAAGAGTAGCTAGAGAGGTACAGGCTTCCGAGAGGTGACCAGAGTTTCGGTACTATCAGGTGAGAAATCTTCTCCGCAAGGAGGTCATTTCCTTGCCTTTGGCACTCTCACCCTTGTTGAAGGATCGAGTTCTCACGATGGTTGGTGCGGGGGAGGGGAGGTGTCTGAGATCTATGGTTGGCTGGTGTTGACGGAGCAGGTCCCTTTGAACGAGAATAAAAAGAAGTGGGAGGAGGATTTGGGCTAGGAGTTTGAGAGGAATTTAGATCAGGGGTTTGAGAGGAGGGAGGTGTCAACTCCGCCTCCTCGTGGGCTAGTCTCAGCCCGATCCAATTTAAGGTGGTGCGTACGGCACATCTGACTAGGACACAAATTTGTGTTTTTTTCTTGGATATAGGTGCAAGCAGTACTCTAGAGACGAGGCGCATCATGCACACATGTTCTGGTCCTGCATTGAGTTTGTGGGTCTCCTTCAGCATCATGCCGGGAATTACTGGGGTTGAGTTGGAACTGTTTGGTGGCTTTTTTGGGGGTCTCAGATTTACCGGAGTTGCAGACGAGAGCGAAGCTAGATGCTCTTACCTTCGCTTCCTTAATAGCCTGAAGACGAGTTCTATTTGTTTGAAAGTCCATGACCCGACCCAATGCAGCAGCATGGTTAAGTGACCTGATGGAGTTTTTTAATTTGGAGCGGGTGAGGGGGGGAAATCAAGTACTAATAATAGTAATCTTTATTAGTGTCACAAGAAGCCTTATATTAACACTGCAATGAAGTGATTGTGAAAAGCCTCTAGTTGCCACACTACGGCGCCTGTTCGGGTACACTGAGGGAGAATTCAGAATGTCCAAATTACCTAAGAGCACGTCTTTTGAGACTTGTGGAGGAAACCGGAGCACCCGGAGGAAACCCACGCAGACACGGGGAGAACGTGCAGACTCCGCACAGACAGTGACCCAAGCCGGGAATCGAACCGGGGCCCCAGGCACTCTGAAGCCACAGTGCTAGCCACTGTGCTATCATGAAGGGTTCTACCTGAGGTGGCAGCCGTTTATTTCCTATTTCAGGGACTTGGTCACAGTTGGTAAAGGAGAGTCGACATAGGGGGTTGTTGTTCATTCTTTTGCTTTGGCAGAGTGCGGTGGAAGGGTTCAAATATTGTAAACTATTGTACGTGTATGAATGTAAAGGTGTTATATTGAAAGATTTGTTCATAAAAATTTTTTTTTTTAAATCAGAAGGGAGGAAGTTGGTTGAGGTTTAGATCCCAGGAGCTGGAATTCGAAAATAGTGGGAAAAATGGGCGCCATAGATGCATTGATGAAGACTGTGAGACTTCAAATATGAGGAAAAATTCGAATTATTTCTCATAGCAAATCAGATACTGGAGGACCTAAAGGCCACAACATGCTCATCTCAATAGGGTGAAAAACCTTTATGCTGCTCCAAAATTTACTTCACCCGGCAAAACCAAGAGGCAAATCCTACATTGAATTAATGAACATTTAGAAGGGTATTTTCCTAGACCGGTATTGATTGCAGAAATGTTTCAGTTCCACCGTTGTGAGTCGGGAAGAAGGTGAAAGCGTTTTACAGTTCATAGTGACTTGAAGGTTAGCACAATATTGCAAATTTGGTGCAACACTTGATGACACTCTTCATGATAGGCTGGTTTGTGGACTCTGCAGTAAAGATATTCAGAGGAAGCTGCTTACTGAAAGTGATTGAACGATTGAAGCTGCTGTGGAAGTTTCCACATCTATTCAGCTCGCAACGAGAGAAGCTTTACAGATAGGGGCAGGAGTGAAGATCCACAAGATGAATACCACAAGGAACAAGGATGCAAGTGTGTGCAATTAATGGACACAGCTCAAGATCACCCCAAAGACGACGCAACCAAGCCACTGCAAGAACTGAAGCTAGATGTTTTGTCAGTGCGGGACAATCAACAAGGCTTTTGGGTATATCCATAACTCAAAATAATAATAATCACTTATTGCCACAAGTAGGCTTCAATGAAGTTATTGTGAAAAGCCTCTAGTCGCCACATTCCGGCGCCTGTTCAGGGAGGCCGGTGCGGGAATTGAATCCGCGCTGCTAGTCTTGTTCTGCATTACAGCTGTTTAGCCCAATGTGCTAAACCAGCAAAAGGTTACAAAATTAAAATTCAAGTGCATATGGGTACAGCAGTGTTATTAATTCCTGAGACCATTGATAATCATCCGCTGAAGCACCAGTCTTTACAATCTGTCAAATGTGATCCAAAGGATGCACACCGAAGAGGTCATCCCATTAAAAGGATGCATTATGGTGAAAGTAGAAGCAAATGGGTAGACAGTGAAATTGTCTCTTCACGTTGTCATGAAAGTTTTCCTGCTCTATTTGGCAGAGCAGTGTTGGCTAAGTTTAGGCTTAACTGGGAAACAGTGAAGCGACTAGTGGGTTCAAAGAGCAACTTGCAACAACTTCTGATGAAGTACGAGAAGGTTTTCGAAGATTCGCCAGGCTGTATAACTGGAGTTGAGGTTCACCTAAAAGATCAAGCCAGACACATCACCTAAATGTCTCAAAGCTAGACCCGTGCCATACGCCATCAGGCCAAATGTTGAAGAAGGACTAGAAAGACTCATGCGAACAGGAGTCATTGAACCTGTTGCTACAAGTGATTGGTTAACACCAACAGTTCCTGTATTAAAACGTGATGGCTCAGTACGAATTTGTGGCGATTTTAAAACCACTGTTAACCCGGTATTGTGCCCAGATCATTACCCACTGTCGCTGTTTGAAGACTTGTTTGCTGGACTTTCTGGAGGGCAGAAATTCAGTAAAATTAATCATTCACATGCATACTGCAGATGAATGTGATTGCCGAATCACAGCCACTACTCACCATCGTAACGCACAATGGAATTGTTTTGTTACAGAAGACTTCCTTTTAGAAACTGTACCTGTTCTAAGTGGGTTGAATGGAGTTCAATGTTATTCAGATGACATACTCAAGTTCCAGTGAACAGGAACACTTGGAGAATTTGGAAAGCTACTACAAAAGTCATTCCTGTTTTATTTCCTTTTTCTCATTTATTTTATTTTATTTTTATTATCTTGGTCCATGGATTTATAATCAGGATGTGCCTTTAAGCAGGTTTTATATTTTGGTAAGGAGAAGCCAGACTCTTTGGTGCCGAGTGGATCTTGAGAACCAACTTTGGAAGGACTTGGTTCAGTTGGTCAACTGGCAACCAGTGGGTTGGGCAGATCCAGTGCTCTGCCTGACAACAGTCAGTGATTGGTTCCTGCATGATGCTTTCTGAGAGAATGTAGCAGAAGTGTTTAGATTTTGGAAATGAAAGAAACACACACTCTCTCAAACTTGCTGAAGTGAAACAACTGCACTATTTTCTGAAAGCAGTGATTGCCTGGCACATTCTTTGCTGTGAACCTGAAATGATGCTGAGTCTGTAGAGAAGGTAGACAACCCTTGCCAGAGAAAACTATCTCAAGCCCAGAAGGAAGAAGCACCAGAAGGAAAGCCTGAACTTCAGAAAGACATTGACTGGGAGTCACCCCAATGCATCAAAGATCCTTAGCGGTTTATTTTCATTTACATGTTTTTCCCTTTCCACCACTCTTGCCCCACTGTCTATACACACACACACACACACGAAAGTTAGAAAGGTCTGTTTAGAATAGGGCAGTAGATAATCAGTTACATTTTCTGTAATTATAATACTGTACATAAATTGTGTTTTGAAGTTATAAAACTGTTGACTGTAGTTTATTGGGCTCAACCAAGATCATCGAGTAGATTAAATAAAATCTAATTTAATTTGTATTGTGACTCTGGGTCAAGATGGGCTGGAATTCACCGCACACTAGCCCAGGGTGTCATGACACAACCCTGAAGCATTTGCAGATACACCATCATCTGAGAGTTAAAATGGAAAAGTGCAACTTTTTCAAGTCATCCATAAGTTACTTGGTCATATCATTGACAAAGATGGCTTACACAAGGAGTCGAAGAAATTGTCAGCAATCTTAGAAGCACTGTGACACAATAAGGTCTTTCTTAGGATTGATCAATTATTATCGATTGAAGCTTTTACACACTTTTGCTGTGTGCCGTACAGGCATGGCACTGGTCAGAAGAATGTGAGAATACACACAATGAAGTAAAAGAGGTTTTACAGAAGTCAGAGCTATTGGTTCATTATAATCCCAAACTGAAGTTACAACTTGCTTGCGATGCCCCACCCAATGGGGACGGTGCACTTGCTTCGCAATTTTGCTTTCAGGAGAGGAATGACCGATAGCATTTGCTTCACGCACTCTTACTAGCGCAGAAACGAATTACACTCAGCTAGAAAAAGAGGCTTTGACCATCATTTTCTGTGTAAGAACATTCCATCATTATGGGCGTCATTTCACTCAATTGACGGATCATTGACCCTTGACGACAATCTTTGGACCGTTTAAAGGTATACCTTCTTTGGCAGACAGTAGATTGCAAAGATATTCATTGATATTGTTGGCACACATTTACAATATCCAATATCCCAAGTCCGAGTACATGCAAATGCTGGTGCTCCGCTATGATTGCTGTTACAAGACAAACACGAACTAGAAGAACATTCCGTCAACTTCCTCATGGACTTAGCACTACTGCCGAGATCCCAGGTTGGATCCCAGCTCTAGGTCACTGCCCGTGTGGAGCTTGAACATTCTCCCCGTGTCTGCGTGGGTTTCGCCCCCACAACCCAAAGATGTGCAGGAGCGGTGGATTGGCCATGCTAAATTGCCCCTTAATTGGAAAAAAGGAATTGGATACTCTAAATTTATTTAAATAAAAACTTCCTAATATATAATGTAGCTGTGACTTCAGCTCCAGTTCAAAGATATGCAACAGTCGATCCAGTGATGGACGAGGATGAAGGATTCGGCATGCAGTTACTTTTGGTGGCCAGGATTAGATGCTCGAATTGAAGAGAAAGTAGGACAATGTTAATCCTGTGTAAAACTAAGGAAAGCTCATCATTACATCCTTGAGAATGGCCCACACTGGAATGGCAGAGAATACACATCAATTATACTGGCCCACTGGAGGGTTACATGTTCTTAGTGATTGTGGCCGCATACAGGCCAGAAGCCACAACAATGACGATGGCTGAGCAGACCATTGGGAAATTAGACAAAATAACCACAAGATTTGGAACAGGGGAGCAGATTGTCAGTGATAATGGTACTCAGTTCACTTTGAGGGACTTTGTGGACTATTTGAAATGGAACAGTATACGCCATATCAAGTCCGCTCCATATCATCCTGCAATGAATAGATCGGTTGAACATTTTGTTCATTCATTAAAGCATTCTATCAAAGTGTCAAAGGACCAGGGGACATTGACAAGAAGAGTAAACAAATTCCCAACCTCCTACAGGAACACTATTCATGCTGACACTCAAGGGTTCACCGGCAATGCTGTTAATCAGGAGGAAACCACAAACACATTTGATTTGTTAACGCCACCCTGATAATTAAGAGATTGTCAAACGACAACAATAAGCACAAATTGCTAGGAGGGAGCAAAACTCTAAAGAACGAGTATTCAACCAGGAAAAGAGAGTGCTAGCTAGGAGTTACACCACCAACGAGAAATGGGTAATGGCTGTGATCCTAGTTAAGACAGGTCCACTATCATACACTGTACAGATGGACGATGAAAGAGTTTAGTGGCGTCATGCTGATCAGCTACTTGCTTCACAAAGTGAGTTCGCAGAAACTTCTCAAAAGGCTCTTCCTTTGGAAAATTTAGAGAGCGATACTTTGGAACCAAAACTAGACACAGTTCAAATTCTGTTTCTAAGGATCTTTCAGTACCTATGGTGACAGATACTGAAATAACAACTCAATAAGTATCATCTACGGAAAGGAATGAGGACACTTCCACGGTCTCAAGTGGCCAAGTTCCAGAACGTAGACATCCGCCACAGAGACTATCTTACAGTCTATGTGTATAGATATAATGCATAAGTGGATTTGTTGCACTAATGAAGTCAAGTGGGAGGGGTGTTATGCATCAGAGACATTCTTGCTGGTAAAAATGTCACTTGATGTGTAGTAATACCAGCAGAGTGTTTGAGCAGGCTTCAGGCAATTCTCCATCTTTGAATGTATAAGCAACACCCCATAAAACACGATGAAAGGTTTATTAAAAGAATGCAGAGTGTGGGCACCTCCATACCATTGCTCTTTGCAGCAACAAAGAAATATCTCACCAGGTTACTGTTTTCAAGAACGCTCTGTTCAAAGACAGCCTCATCCTCCAGCAAACGTTGGATGTTCCTCAGCATTTCCTCCATTAGATTGACAGTCACAGCAATTGTTTTCCTGCTTTCTTTCAAGATGCTGCTAGCCTCCATCCTGGTCTAATGAATTTAATTGTCTGCCCTGAAGGTCTTGATGTCAAATAACAAACTGCATTTTTACAGAGTGCCTCTAGTGTAGTTAAACATTGAGTGCACGTCACAGGAATGCGATCAGAAATAAAAATTGACACTGGCCCAAAGTTGGAGTGATGATCAAAAACTTAGTCGAAGAGAGTAGTTTTAAGGAGCTGCTTAGAGGTCGGGGATGTGGAGGGGCATGGAATTTTATAGGAGGGAATGCCAGGGTTTAGACGAGAGATCGGAAGGCACAGACACTGAGGGAGAATGCATGGATAAAGATAATGGGCAATACGGAAGTTTGTATGGGATCTTTGATTGCCTGTAAAAGAGGAAGTCTCAATTCCCCCCACAGGGATGTGCCAGACATATCAAATGTCATTTGTGAGTGAAGAAAACGTGCCCTTGAGTAGGTTCAACGGCCGTTCCATGCCTATAAGAGGCAATCACTTGGGGAAACAAATGTTACCAGATGTTTAGATTTCTGCCTTAGTTTTTTGCCGAACATAAATGGAACCGAAGCATATAAATAGTTTTGTGTGGAAATAAAGTTGTCTAAAGAGCCATTAACTTGTTGCAATGCAGACTAAATATTTTTACAATTTCGCTATTAGACGGGGGAAAAGAAAGTAGAGGGCACTTGGCTCCTGTTGTGTTTCTAAACTTGGGTTACGGGTCACATAAAGCACGGGGTGGGTTACTTGGATCATGCAATACTTTTCCTGTACAGCATTGTTGAAGGGGAAAACAGGCTTAACAATGAATCTGAAAGGATACTTTTCTGCCTGAAGTAATGGCATTTTCACACACTGTTAATATTGGGAAGGTCGAGAGCGCTGTTTCCATTCGATGCAGCTATTTTATTGGGTTAGAATTAAGGTCGATGTTGTGAACTTATTTTGTAAGTGTTAGTCAGACTCTCAGACTTGTTTTGCACATCTATCCAAAAATTGCGTTAACAGCGGGCTGCTTAATTTACACATGGAATACTCCCATCTAATTGCCCCAGAGTTATTGACATTACTTTTTGTCACGTCCTTGAAACCTTTTTAAAATCTCTCTCTTCCCTCATCTGTCTTTCCCTTGGTTATGTCAGAATTGGATATTCAAAGTTAAACTCTGATAATAAGGGCCCTTCAGCCCATTTAATCTCATTTTAGCAGAATACTAGCCCTCCCATTTAAACATTGTACTGTTTCACTGTTTAAATGACTGTAACCAATCTTCCTGGTGACCTATTCCAACTGTGCTCACTGAGACTGTAGATGCTGGGTCAATTGAAATTTTCAAGATGGAACTGCCTCCTAATACAATTTCAAATAAATAATATGTTGCATTTGACTATTAAGCTTTATTGGCTATGGTGCATGCCCTGCTGAACTATCTTTTATGAAGATTAGCCATGAGGATTGTGTTGTGTATTCATGTTTGTTCCTAGTTGGAACAAGATCATGTCAGAGTCCGATTATCTGACCTCTTGATGACATCATTGGTTGTTTGCCTGGGAAATGGGCAGTCTACCTTTACAGCCTGTGGAGCAAACACCTTTCCAATAAAGCTCTTCTTTGTTTGTACCTTTGTGGCCTGCAAGCCTCTCCTTTAAAAATACCACAAAGAAAACTGGCGACGAGGAGATTGGAACCACGCTGGCAGATTCCTGGAGAAATTAAATATTGAAAACTCATCAATCCATGTGCAAACATCTGAAAAGGATTAAGAAGCTAAACACTTTGCACCAATGCTGGCGATGGAAGGGTATGAAATGTAAATAGCAGCCATCAATGGAATCAAAATTTAAACATAGATTTCAGAGGTAGGCCGCATTTGGAGTATTGCATGCAGTTCTGGTCATCACATTATCAGAAGGATGTGAAAGCTTTGGAGAGAGTGCAAAGAAGGTTCACCAGGATGTTGCCTGGTCTCGAGGGTGTTGGCTGTGAGGAGAGGTTGAATAAACTAGGATTGTTTTCACTGGAAAGACGGAGGCTGAGGGAAGACCTGATAGAGGTCGACAAAATTGTGAGAGGTATAGACAGGGTGGATAGTCAGAGGTTTTTTCCAAAGGTGCAAGGGGCCACAGGTTCAAGATGAGAGGGGGAAAGTTTAAGGGAGATGTGCAGGGTAAGTTTTTCACTCGGAGTGGTGGGTGCCTGGAACGCGATGCCGGAGGATGTGGTGGAAGCAGGCACATTAGCAACATTTAAGAGGCATCTGTATGGGTACATGAATAGGGAAGAAATACAGGGATACGGACCCAGTAAGGGTAGAAGGTTTTGTTTTTAGTTAGGGCATCATGATTGGCACATGCTTGGAGGGCCAAAGGGCCTGTTCCTGTGCTGTACTTTTCTGTGTTGTTCTTTGAAACAACTTTGAAAAGAATCTCACCACATGCTCTGCCCGGAAATATCAGGAACAATTCAGGAAGCACTATTCAGAAAAGAAAGAACATAGAACATACAGTACAGAAGGAGGCCATTCGGCCCATCGAGTCTGCACAGACCCACTTCAGCCCTCACTTCCACCCTATCCCCGTAACCCAATAACCCCTCCTAACCTTTTTGGTCACTAAGGGCAATTTATCATGGCCAATCCACCTAACCTGCACGTCTTTGGACTGTGGGAGGAAACCGGAGCACCCGGAGGAAATCCACGCAGACACGTGCAGACTACGCACAGACATTGACCCAGCGGGGAATCGAACCTGGGACCCTGGCGCTGTTAAGCCACAGTGCTAGTCACTTGTGCTACCGTGCTGCCCTAAAAGACTTCCATTTGAGATTACATCTGCACCTGCGCTGTTCCAATGTGCCATGGATCAAATTGAAAAATGAAATGAAATGAAAATCGCTTATTGTCACATGTAGGCTTCAATGAAGTTACTGTGAAAAGCCCCTAGTCGCCACATTCCGGCGCCTGTTCGGGGAGGCTGTTACGGGAATTGAACCGTGCTGCTGGCCTGCCTCGGTCTGCTTTCAAAGCCAGCGATTTAGCCCTGTGCTAAACAACCCCTGCTACCTCCACCTCCACCCTCATCGGGCCGATTGCCTCCTCCACCAATGATCTTGACACGACCACCGTCTCTTTCCTCAAGGCCTCCATGTGCCTCACAAACTGTTTTCCAGCTCCACCGCCATCACCTCGGTCATCTTCCCCACCGTAAGTAGTGTGGCCCCGCCTTGCAGTTCGGCTTCCGCCATCCTGTCAACACTTTTGCTCGTCTTCTCCTTCGGCGGCGAACCCGCGTTTCCTCCTTCGACGCTGCTCTTCGCATCCTTTAGCGGCTTATTGTTTTTTATCTTCTTTCTTTTCTCCTCTCTCCCCCTTCACCCTCCTGTCCTTCATCAATCTGACATTCTTTTCTTGAGAAAAAAAAAGTGGGAGAGAAAAAAACAAACTTTCACCAATCTTCCTTAAACCTCCTTTCTTTCTCCTCTACATTCACCTTGAGCCAGGCTTCAACCTTCTTTCTTCTTCCTAGGTGGGAGCCATCCGACATGGAGCACCCTCCCTACATAGTGCCCTGGCCTCGGGCCTGCCGCCTCAGCCTCCTCGTAGCTCCGCCCCCGCTGCTCTAACCTGCCGCGCCGGGCCCAGCGCCTCAGCCCCGCCGCCCGACACCCGCGCGGGGTTCTTTGCCGGTTTTCAAACCGGCCCCGCTGGCTGCTCGTGACGGCTCCAAAGGCCGACGATAGTCAGGGAGTGCGTGAAGACTTGGGAATTTCCCCAAAATCGCCACCAATCGCGGCCACCGGTGGGAGCCCTTGTTGTTGCGGCCGCCCTGCTTGCCCACGCCACCGGAAGTTGTCTATAGTTATGTTTCTACTAAATTGGCACAATTGACTCATCAAGCAAGGGTCAGGAACCTGGGGCGAAATTCTCCCCCAACGGCGGGATGTCCGCCGACTGGCGCCAAAGCCGGCGCCAATCAGACGGGCATCGCGCCGGCCCAAAGGTACGGAAGGGTCCGCATCTTTGGCGGCCTAGCCCCAACATTGAGGGGCTACGCCGACGCCGGAGGGATTTCCGCCCCGCCAGATGGCGAAAATGGCGTTTGTTTCCCCGCCAGCTGGCGCGGAAATGCGGCGCATGCGCGGGAGCGTCAGCGGCCGCTGTCAGTTTCCCAGCGCATGCGCGGGAGCATCAGCGGCCGCTGTCAGTTTCCCGTGCATGCGCAGTGGGGAGAGTCTCTTCCGCCTTCGCCATGGTGGAGGCTGTAGCGGAGGCGGAAGGGAAAGAGTGCCCCCACGGCACAGGCCCGCCCGCGGATTGGTGGGCCCCGATCGCGGGCCAGGCCACCGTGGGGGCACCCCCGGGGTCAGATCGCCCTGCGCCCCCCCCCCCCCAGTACCCCGGAGCCCGCCCACGCCGCCTGGCCCCGCCGGTAAATACCAGGTTTGATTTACGTCGGCGGGACAGGCAATTCCTGGGCGGGACTTCGGCCCATCCGGGCCGGAGAATCCAGCGGGGGGTCCCGCCAACCGGCGCGGCCCGATTCCCGCCCCCGCCAAATCTCCGGGAGCGGAGACTGCGGCGGGGGCGGGATTCACGGCGGCCAACGGCCATTCTCCGACCCGGCGGGGGGTCGGAGAATGACGCCCCTGATGAGGCAACTGGTTTCCCCTTGTGGCAGGTGAGGCAGATCTGATGTGTGTGAAGACTGAAATTAGCATGTCAGCTTCATCCTTAGAGGGCACCCTCATTCCCCAGCTCTCAAGGGCTGCGGGTTAGACAAGCCTTCCAACTTGAACAGCCAGTCACCCATACACTAATCCCCGACAGCCTGGCCTCCATAACCAGTGGCCTTGAACTTCCAAACAGCTCATAGCCTCTGACTTCAAAGTGCTGCCTAAATGTGCGGGTTCATTCTCACAACACCCATCCTCCCCCCGATGTGAGGGTCTTCAGGCCTCATGAGACTGGAAAAGAGCCCTTGTCAGACTCCACCACTCTGCCCATGCAGCCTGGGATCTGTGCTGAGCCTATGGACCAGAAGGAGACAAGTGCTACCTAGGTGATATCTTTGTTACTGGAAAGAATGAAGGGCATCTTCAAAATTTACACTACAAGAGGCGAAAGGATTACAGGCTACGAGTATGGAAGGATAAATGTGAATTCTTCAAATCTTCTACTGAATACCTGGGCATGTCATAGATACAAAGGGACTGCACAAATCGCCTTCAAAAGTAAAAGCCTTAACTGAGGCACCTACACCTCATTGCATAAATCAACTTCAATCATTTTTGGGATTATTGAATTATTATTGAAGGTTTTCCCCTAATCTAGCAACTAGTGAAGAGAAGCCAATAGTGTTTGCATCACGATCTCTGAACAAAGCGTAAATTAACTATGCACAGGTAGAGAAGTAAGTTGCAGTCATCATTTTCAGGATCAAATATTTTTACCAATACCTATATGGATGGACATTTACTTTACTAATGGATCATTGACAACGCTACTTGGGGCGCACACCAGTATTCCTTCTCTAGCAACGAACCAGATGCAGAGCTGGGCATTGCTGTTGTCAGCACATACATGCATGGTAAAATATCATCAATCAAATTTCCATGAGAATGCTGATAGTCTCTATAGATTGTCTTTGCCTAATGACTCATCAATGAACAGTTCGAGTGATAATATTTTAATTTCGAAGAAGTCGATAACGCTCCTGTAACTGCAGGTCAAGTTAAGAAGTACACTAGAAATAACCCACTACTGTCAGAAGTTATGGACATGGTACTTCATGGCAAGACTTTGTGAGAAAACTAGGAATTGATGCTATATATTACCCAGAGACTCAAACCCTCCGCACAAGCTGCTTGTCTCCTCAGGGGAATGAGGGTCATCATTCCAATATTTTTAAGGGAACGTGTCCTAAACCAAAGCCATGAAGATCAGAAAATAGCCAGAATAGCCCTTAGGGGCTGGTTTAGCACAGTGGGTTAAACAGCTAGCTTGTACTGCAGAACAAGGCAGCAGCGCGGGTTCAATTCCCGTACCAGCCTCCCCGAACAGGCGCCGGAATGTGGCGACTAGGGGCTTTTCACAGTAACTTCATTGAAGCCTACTTGCGACAATAAGCGATTATTATTATTATTATTATTATTATTATTATTATTATAGAAGCTATTTTTGGTGGTCAGGGCTCGATTGCAAAACAGAGGACAAGGTGGACATGTGTTTGGCATGTGCAAAGATTTAAAATCAGTCACCAATACCACCATTATATCCATGGGAATGGCCAGAAGTGCCATGGCAAAGAGTGCATATAGATTATGCTGGACCATTCGAAGCAGAAATGTTTTTCATTGTGGTAGATACTGAAGTCACCATTATGAAGATTACATCCTTGGAGAGTACAATAGAAAAATTGGATGAGGTTTTATATGCAAGATTCGATTTCCCTGAACAACTTGTTAGCAACAATGGGCCACAGTTCATTTCGTAAGGAGAACAGCATTCAACACATCTGATTTACTCCTTATCACCCTGCCACAAATGGGCTGGCCGAAAGGTTTGGTCAGACAATGAATCATTCTCGTGAGCAAGGACCATTGTCAAAACGACTAAGTCAATTCCTGATGACATACAGGAATACAACACATTCGACAACCCAAAGTTCTCCGGCATTACTAATGGTAAAATGTCAGTTGCGCACAAGTGTTTGATTTACTGTTGAGAGTAAGCAGCAAAGTCAGGTTTTGCAATGAGAGGTCAGGAACTTTTGGCAAAGAACCATACCACCAAGGCGAAGTGGATACCTGCCATCATCTTAGTACAGACAGGACTGGTCTCCTACACCGTTCAAACTCGGGTTGATGTAATAGGGAGAAGACACGCTGATCAACCTTTAGCAACTAGATCCAGTTTGCCAAGAGACAGAGTTAACCTAGAGTCTGCAACTGAGTCAAGTGAAGACCTAGGCATCCCTGAGAATCTGACAATACCAGAAACAACTGTGAAAGACAGTATCATCTTGTGATAAAAGGGGGAATGCCAGCATCAAGCCAAAGACATCCCTCAATGCTGATGACTAAGCATTGAAATTTGCATTATGTCAGGTAGCATCAAAACCTTCCTGCACCCATCGTCCATGTGGTGCTGTGATACAGTATTTGACACTTAGGATTTTTTTTTAAAAAAGTCACGAAGGATACGTTGTTCGTGAAACATAATTTGCAGCTGTAAAGTGCTCACGTGAAAAGTTTTCGGCTTGTCCATTAATTAGAAATATTAATCAGAAATATTTCAATCGAATAGATACAGAGAGAATGTTTTCGCTTGTGGGGGGAAATATATCTGGAGAGTATCAATATAAGATGGTCACAAAATAACCTAACGGAATCCAGAAAAAGCTTTTTCATCCAAGAGTGGGGAGAATGTAGCAATTGCTAGTATAGGGAATGGTTGGAGCAAATATTATAGATGTGTTTAAAGCAAAACTAGGTAAGCATATGAGGAAGAAGAGAATGGAGTGTGCTTTGGATAAATTCAAGATAATCAGGCAGAGTCCACAAGATTTTCTGAGATGGAGATCATATTTACCCATTTTGTTGGAGTTCTTCGCAGAAGTAACCTGTGCTGTAGATGAAGGGAAATTCAGTGCATGTACTGTACTTAGTATTCCAGAAGGCATTTGATAAGGCATCATATTTAAGGTTATTGTGGAAAATAAAGGCTCCACTGTATTGGCATGGATAGAAGATTGTCTCGCTAATCAGAAACAGACTAGGTATAAATGTGTAATTTTCTGGTTGGCAAGATGTAACGAGTGTCGTGCCACAGGGATCAGTCCTGAGATGTCAACTCTTTACAATTTGCGTAAATCACTTGGATAAATTTACTGATAATGCATTGATAGGTAGGAAAGTAAGTTGTGAAGAAGACTTGAGGAGGTTTCAAAGGGAAAGGTATGTTGAGTGAGAGGGCAAAATTATGGCAAATTAAATATAATGTGGGAAATTGTCCATTTTTTCAGGGGAAAAGAAAACATGTGTAAACGGTCTGAGATGCAGAGGGGTCTGCCTATCCTAAACCATGAATTATGAAATGTTATTGTGCAGGTACAGCAAGTAATTAGGAAGCTGAACTTCCAACTGCCAAAGCAAATCTTTTTTGCCAAGCTCAAGGAAGGTTTCTGGAGAAGAGGACAAAGGAAGTTCTTAAAAGACACCTTGAAGGCTTACCTTAAGAAATACAACATAGATGTTGACACCTGGGAGACCCTTACTCTGAAGAGACCTACTTGGAGGAACCTCCTGGTTGAAGGGACACAATTCTTCGAGGACACCTGACAGCAAGAGGATTTGGATTTGGATTTTGTTTATTGTCACGTGTACTGAGGTACAGTGAAAAGTATTTTTCTGCGAGCAGCTCAACAGATTATTAAGTACATGGAAAGAAAAGGGAAAAGAAGAAATACATAATAGGGCAACACAAGGTATACAATGTAACTACACAAGCACCGGCATCGGATGAAGCATACAGGGTGTAGTGTTAATGAGGTCAGTCCATAAGAGGGTCATTTAGGAGTCTGGTAACAACGGGGAAGAAGATGTTTTTGAGTCAATTCGTGCGTGTTCTCAGACTTCTGTATCTCCTGGCCGATGGAATAAGTTGGAAGAGTGAGTAAGCCGGGTGGGAGGGGTCTTTGATTATGCTGCCTGCTTTCCCCAGGCAGCGGGAGGTGTAGATGGAGTCAATGGATGGGAGGCAGGTTCATGTGATGGAGACTGGGCTGTGTTCATGACTCTCTGAAGTTTCTTGCGGTCCTGGGCCGAGCAGTTGCCATACCAGGCTGTGATGCAGTCTGATAGGATGCTTTCTATGGTGCATCTGTAAAAGTTGATAAGAGTTAATGTGGACATGCCGAATTTCCTTAGTTTCCTGAGGAGGTATAGGCTGTTGTGCTTTCTTTGTGGTAGTGTCGACGTGGGTGGACCAGGACAGATGTTTGGAGATGTGCAACCCTAGGAATTTGAAACTGCTAACCATCTCCACCTTGGCCCCTTTGATGCTGACAGGGGTGTGTACAGTACTTTGCTTCCTGAAGTCAATGACCAGCTCTTAAGTTTTGCTGGCATTGAGGGAGAGATTGTTGTTGCTGCACCACTCCACTAGGTTCTCTATCTCCCTCCTGTATTCTGACTTGTCGTTATTCGAGATCCGTCCCACTATGGTTGTATCATCAGCAAACTTGTAAATGGAGTTGGAACCAAATTTTGCCACGCAGTCGTGTGTGTACAGGGAGTAGAGTATGGGGCTAAGTATGCAGTCTTGCGGGGACCCGGTATTGAGGACTATTGTAGAGGAGGTGTTGTTGTTCATTCTTACTGATTGTGGTCTATGCGTCAGAAAGTCGAGGATCCAGTTGCAGAGTGGGGAGCCAAGTCCTAGGTTTTTTTTTGAGCTTTGATAGGAGCTTGGCTGGGATTATGTTGTTGAAGGCGGAGCTGTAGTCAATAAATAGGAGTCTGATGTAGGAGTCCTTGTTGTCGAGATGCTCTAGGGATGAGTGTAGGGCCAGGAAAATGGTGTCTGCTGTGGACCGGTTGCGGCGGTATGCGAATTGCAGTGGATCAAGGCGTTCTGGGAGTATGGAGGTGACGTGCTTCATGACCAACTTCTCAAAGCACTTCATTATGACTGACGTCGGGGCCACCGGACGATAGTCATTGAGGCACGTTGCCTGGTTCTTCTTTGGCACCGGTATGATGGTGGACTTCTTGAAGCAGGAGGGGACCTCAGCATGGAGTAGGGACAGGTTAAAGATGGCCGGTGAAGGAGGAAGCCCAGTAAAGGAGCAGGAGGAAGCCCAGTCAAGGAGCCAGAGAAAGGAATACCAATGATCCAGATGCTGATCCCACCTCCCAGAAACACCTGACAAGAGTGTGGTTGAAAATGCAGCTCTAGATTCAGGCTCATCAGCCATTCAAGGACCCATAAGAACCCATGACCAATAAGACGAGGTTCTTATTGTTAACGAATGATCACTGCAAAAAGAAGAGGAAAGCTAATACAATATTATTGTTTATTGCACGGAGAATTGAATACAAAAGTAGTGAGGTTATGCTTCTGTTATACAGGTCACTGATAAGACCACATTTGGAGTACTGTTTACAATATTGTTTTCCTTATTTGGGGAAGGATGTAAATGCATTGGATGCAGAGAAGGGTAACAAGACTAATTACTGGAATTGGTGGAATGTCTTATGAGGAAAGGTTGGACAGGCTCGGCTTGTATTCGCTGGAGTTTAGAAGAGTGAGAGGCAACTTGAGTGAAACCGAGGTCAGAATTTTCTGTGCCCTTCCCCTCCCCCACCCTCTCTGCAGCGTGTGATGGCGAAGGCAGAGATTCCCCACCATTGGCCGACAGTGAGATTTTCCAGTCCCACTGCTGTCAATGGGGTATCCCGTTATTCGCAAACTCGTCGCCAGGGAACCTGCGATGAAGGCGTCAGCGGAACTGGAAGATCCCAACGTCATGAACAGCTGGAAACTCCTGAGGGATCTTGACAGTGTGGATGTGATAAGGATGTTCTCTCTTGTGGGGAATATCCAGAACTAGTGGTCACTGTTTAAAAACTAAGAGATTTCCCTTTTTAAGGGCATTTTTTTTTCCTGAGTGTTGTGAGGCTTTCAAACTCTCTTCCTCAACTGGTGATGGAAGCAGAGTCTTTGAATATTTTTACGGCAGGAGCTGGATGCAATTCTTGATAGGTGAGGGGCTGAAAGGTTATTGGAGATAGGTGGGGATGTGGAGTTGAGCTTACAATCAGATGAGCCATGATCTTATTGAATGGTGGAGCAGGCTCGAGGGGCTGAATGGCCTACTCCTGTTCCGAATTCATCTGTATGTGCATACAATGGTCAACTTAGATGAGGTAAGAGTGGAGGAGGCTAGAGCGGAGCATATATGTCAGTGCCTTACACCCTATGTAATCCTGTGTAAAGTATCAGCTACCTTGAGGTAGTAAGTGCTGCTGTAGCAATTGAAACCAGTGAGCTCTCTCATCTGGGACAACAAGACACTAAATGAATAAGATACTAATTGGTGACTGTGATGAATGAGTAATGTGCCTTTAAGATCATGCATGTAATGTCCCTTTAAGACCGGGTTTGGAACCCTGGGGGACTCCGCCTCCGGCTCCACCTCCCAGGGGCCGGATATAAGGTGACGTCAGTGGGCGGCGCTCAGTGAGCACTCATCTCCCTGGCTGGCGAAGTTCTCTGTTTATTAAAGCCTTTGTTTTACGAGTACACTCTCTCGTGGCATAATTGAGGGTATATCAGTGAATCAGCTTAAAATCATTATTATTTTGTTGTTTGATAGAACTGGGCAGAGAAGGTTTGGGCCATCAGCCTCTCTTAAGGCCCCAGCAAATAGTGACTGTGAATAAATCTTGGTGTCCCGTTTCCACCATGATCCCAGTTCAAACAGATGTGGCTCCTGAATGAGCTGCCCTCATCAAGACCCCTTCAAAACAAAATAATTATTTCAACAGTGATAAAAGCAATGTTTCCTCTGGAGCAAATTACAAAGTAATTAAATTCCCAGTGCCTGGTAAAGATACATTCCAGATACTCCAGTATGTCACCAGTATGTATTCCCTGTTGCCTGATGCTACAGGACGTGTAACAGAGCTGAAAGCTGATCCCCACTGTATGAATGAGCTCAATGTGTCATGCCGCATTATGGACAGACAGTTGCGTATCACAGTGTATCAAATGTATAGAAAAGATTTTTGGAGTATCGTTTCTTGGACGACATCCAGTCAGATTGTGTTACCTTTCATTCTTTGCACTTCATTATTCGGAAAGCATTTGTATTGTTGTGCCATGGCATTGGAAAATGCAGTTAATCCACGGCATACATGAAACCTGTGCTGGACTTCATTTCTCAAGCTTTGTGAATATTTAAGGTGGATCGAACTGCTTCGCTCATTTTACGTGATGTCTTTCCTCTTTTGTAAGTCACTCCACTGTCGCACTTATCTGTCTAAATCGGGAGTCCGCAGCACGTTCGAGTTGAACTGACCTACAGTTGCCTTTTAGCGTGGGTCAAGATGGAAAAGTTTACATTTATTTCTTTGGCTACAAACCGGTATTCATTGGCACATCAATGTGTTGGAAAGGAAGCAAGCTGACTTGTTGATAGGAAAGTGATTTGCGGAGCTGGAGAAAAGACAAGAAGGAAGATAACAAAGAAACGGGAACCAGAACTAAAAGCGTTATGCAGATCCTTTGCATTAAACACAGACATGGGAGAGGTGCACTCACCGGGAGCAAACTCTCAGGCTATTAAAGATCAAAAAAATGCCATTTTTCAACAGAAACTTTGGGGAAACAAAACTGCATTCCATCTTTGAGGTCCTAGATTTCCTTCTCGACAAAGCAAGCTCCATTGTGTGTTGTTGGGAAAGAAAGATTTTAATGAATGAAGCATTTTGATGTTTAGAATTGTTTCCTACTGACCACTGTTTAATATCAATTTTAAGCCTAACCTGTAGGGGGGAAACCTCTGATCTATCAGCTGTCTTACACTGTGTGCAGCTCTGTTGAAATCCTTTCAAACCAATTGTGTGGGTTAGTTTAAAATCAGAACTATCATTCATTTAAGGGAATCTATATCTCAATACAAAATCTTTCATCCAAGCTCTCTATCTAAGCAGATGTGGAGGTGTTTGTGTTCCCCATATGCAGAGGTAATTTTCTGATTCTTTCCATTCCACGGCACCAATTTGAAGTCATCCATGTCTTGAGTTGTTAACCTTTTCGTCTCCTACCTGTTCTACAGAATCTGAGTAGAAATATTCAAACAGCCTTCGTTTTCATGTTGCGGATTAGGAACAATAGTCAATTCTATATGCTTTTCTCACAAATGCTTGAAACACTTTCTGTAAAATTGGGTGTAAAGAAGGCATTCAACATCTTGCCTAATTACATTAAACTGGCATTTAGGAGCACAGCAGTGTCACCATTTGTGCAAGGGGATAGTGCCTCAATGTATACTTTCGATGGACTGCTGAGGACTGGAGTACACCACACTTTACAGAAGTACGCCAAATGTATTTTAGAGCCTAATCTACTTGGATCTCCGGGGTTAATCTATGCAGAGCTGACACAAAAAATGAGCCACCAAACTTGAAATCAAAGATGGGCTTTGCAGTGCAGCAGGTTGCAGAGTGAAACTATGACAGGACCACTTTCTTTTGAGGTGATACATGGAGCTGGCGCCAACCGCACTGTATCGTGCCAAACGCACAGTGTGGTATCGGTGCCAGAAGTACAGTTCAGCAGAATGATATAATGAAAATTCCATGAACAGAACTAAAAAGAGTCACACAAAGTAGTGAAAAGATGAGGTTAGCAGATGGTGTTGGCTTGAAGTGGCTCTTGGGGACCATCAGCCATGAGATGTAATAGTGCAAGTTAATCAGTTTAACAAATGATTTTTTTTGCCGATCAGTTGGACTTTGCACTGTGCAAATGGAGGGGTACATTTAAAATTCCTCTCTTCTGCAAAGCATATTTTCCTAAAACATTTGCGCAAAAGTCAGAGGGAATTATGCAGTCAAAGATAATGTGCTGATGTCAATTGATTTTGAGGGACCGATGGGGTCTCTTTAACTAGGTTAAACATCAGTGCTTGCAGATCAGACAAAAGGCAGAATTGACTGTTAGAAGTCCACTGACCAGTCCAGCAGCATCGTTGAGAAGAGTCCACTAAGAGAGGTGCCTAAAGAACAAGTGCCAAATAGATTTGGCCTTGGTCACAAAAGGTGTTTCAAATTGTTACTCTTCCTCTTGGAATTAAGAGTGTGAAGTAGCAGAATGATTCATAAGCTGTGTAACAGTCTGAGGGACTGTTTCCATTGCATTGACCATCTCTCTTTCAGTCAATGGGATTTCATCCCAATCCGTAGGGGATGGGTGGGGGGGGGAGGTGGTGGTTAAGGACCTCCCTCAGTCCACACAACGAGATTGCTGGGGGTGGTGTGTGGAGCACTGGTGAAGCGGCATCACCCACACTGGGGCATTGGTGGAGGGGCATAACCCACAACTAGGGCATTGGTGGATGGGTGCCACCCACACCTGGGGCATTGGTGGAGGAGTGCCACCCACAACTGGGGCGTTAGAGGTTGGGCACCATCCTTCCTGGAGCATTATTGGTGAGGCTCCTCCACCCACACCCTATCACATATGAGTAACGTTGCTGGATATCAACCCTGAATTCAGAGCTAAACCTCTGTTTTCTACCTTTGGGACTATCTGAGAGAGTCACAAAGTCCTGCATCTGACCATGATTACCATGACTTAAAGGACTTGGCTGTTCAACTGGATCTGCAGCTGGTGGTGGAGGAGGGAAAAATCTACTTGACCTCAACCTCAGAAATCTACCTGGCAAAGATCCGTCTGTTCATGATAGTATCAGTCGGTGTGACTACTCAGACCTTGTGGAAACAAAGTCCCGCCTTCACATTGAGGATACTCTCCATTGTGTTGTGTGGAACTACCACCGTGCTAAATGGGATGAATTTCAAACTGATCTAGCAACTCAAAACTGGGCACCCATGATGCGTTGTGTGACATCAGCAGCAGCAGAATTGTACTCAACACAATATGTAACCTCTAGGCCTGGCGTATCCCCTTCTTTACCATTACCACCAAGTCAGGGAATCAAGCCTGTTTCAGTGAAGAGTGCAGGAGGGCATGCCAGGAGCGGCACCAGACATATCTAAAAAAATAAGTGTCAGGTGGTGAAGCGATAACACAACGACAGCTTGAAGGCCAGATATCTGAAGCAACATACTAATACACAGAGCTAAATAATCCCACAACCAACAATCAGATCTGAGCTCTGCAGTCCTGCCACATCCAGTCGTGAATGGTAGTGGACAATTAAACAGCTCACTGGAAGAGGAGACTCCACAAATATCCCCATCCTCAATGTTGGAGGGGCCTAGCACATCAGTGCCAAAGACAAAACTGAAGTATTTTCAACAGTCTTCAGCCAGAAGTGCTGAGTGGGTGATCCATCTCAGCCTCCTCCTGAGGTCCCCAGCATCATAGATACCAGTCTTCAGCCAATTCGATTTGCATTATTATTATTATTAATAACGTGATATCAAGAAAAGCCTGAAGGCACTGGATACTGAAAACTCTATGGATCCTGACAATATTCCAACAATAGCACTGAAGACTTGTGCCCCGGAACTTGCCACACCCCTAGCTAAACTGTTTAGCTACAACACTGGCCTTTACTCGGCAATGATGAAAATTGCCCAGGCGTGTCCTGTACATAATAAACTGGACAAATCCAACTTGGCCAATAACCACCATATCAGTCTACTGTCCATCATCAGAAATGTGATGGAAGGGGTCATCGATAGCGTTATCAAAAGCCACCTGCTCAGCAGTAACCTGCTCACTGATGCTCGATTTCGATTCTGCTAGGCCCACTCAGCTCCTGGCTTCATTACAGCCTTGGTTCAAACATGGACAAAAATGCTGAATGCAACAGGTGAGGTGAGAGTGACCCCTTGACATCAAGGCAACATTTGACCAAGTGTAGCACCAAGGAGCCCCAGCAAAATTGGAGTCAATGGGAATCGGTGTGGGTGGAAATCTCTCCGCTGGTTCGAGTCATACCTGGCACAAAGGAAGATGGCTATGGTGATTGGAGGTGAATCATCGCTGCTCCAGGACATCACTGCAGGAGTTCCTCAGGGTAGTGTCCTAGGTCCAGCCATCCTCAGCTGCTTCATCAATGATACCCCTTCCATTATAAGATCAGAAGTGGGGATGTTTTCTGATTTTATTCAGCACCATTCGCGACGACTCAGATACTGAAGCAGTCCGTGTCCATATGCATCAAGACCTGGACAACATTCCGGCTTGGGCTGTAAATTGCAAGTAACGTTCACACCAGACAAGTGCCAAGCAATGGCAATCTCCAATAAGAAAGAATCTAACAATCTCCCGTTGACATTCAATGGCATTATTATTACTAAATCCCCCACTATCAATATCCTGGGAGTTATCAATGACCAGAAACTGAATTGGACTAGCCATATAAATACTAATGGCTACAAGAGTTGGTCAGAGGCTCAAACGTCTGGAGCATGCTACTCACCTCCCTGGCTCCATAAAGCCTGTCCACCATCTACAAGGCACAAATCCAGGAGGTGGAAGAATACTCTCCACCCACCTGGATGTGTGCAACTCCAACAACATCTGAGAAGCTCAACATCATCCAGGAGGAAACAATCTACTTGATTGGCACCCAATTCATTACCTGCAACATCCACACCCTTCACCACCGATGCACAGGTGCAGCCATGTGTACCGTCTGCAAGTTGCACTGCAGTAACTCACCAAGGCTCCTTTGACAGTACCTTCTAAACCCTCCACTTCAACAACCTAGAAGAAGGGCAGCAGATGGGAACACCACCGCCAAACATTATTTCACGGGATGTAGGTGGTGCTGGCTGGGCTAGCATTTATTGCCCATCCCAAATTGCCCTTGAACTGAGCGACATGAAGGCCAGGATAAGTAAGTACGGCAGATTTCCTTCCCTACAGTATATTAGTGAACCAGATGGGTTTTTCCATCAATCAACAATGGTTTATTGATCATCATTAGACTTTGTAATTCCATATTTTGTAGTGAAGTCAAATCCCATGGTAAGATTCGAACCAGGGTCCTCGGAGTCAAGTCTCTGGATTACGAGCTCAGTGCCAATACCATTACACCATCATCATCTCCCCCTGCAAGTTCCCCTCCAAGCCACACATCATCCTGACTTGGAACTATATCGCCATTCCTCCACTGTGGCTGCGTCTAAAATCCTGGAACTCCCTCTCTAACAGCACTGTGGGCGTACCTACACCATTATGGGATGGCCAATGAAATCTGATCTTGCTGATGACGCCTACATCCCAAGAAAGAATAAAAAAATCAAGGAGGTGGGAATGCTATCACAAAGCCAAAGACTTGCTTTTGCGTTACATAGACGTGTATCAGGAAGCCTTGAAGAGCTACATACAAATGTAACTCTGATTTCCTACCTATTTGCATATATCTCGAGTTGCAGATCCTAATTGATTTGTTTGATTGAACTACCCATGAGGTGCAATGCTGAAACAGTCCTTCCAAGTTACACGGTTGGCAAAATTCAAACTGGGCAAATCAGCAAGTCAGAAGCTAAGGGTATATAAGACCAAGTTGCTTCGACCCTGGGGTTACATAGCCAAGAATAGCGAGTATGAGTGGGTGCCCTTCTCTGAAGGCGAGAGGACAGAATGGCTGGGGTAGAACCATTCTGCGTTCTTCTCCCAATATCAAGCGATGTAACAAATAATGAGGACTGGGGGGTGGGGTCCCGTAGAAGTCAGTCAAGTGTAACTGGAACTGGTTAAAAGTCTAATAACAGTGTGGGCCCCAAGTAATTCATTTTTAACAATGCAAGAATGACAATCTGTTGAAGCTCAGATGCCAAGTGCATGTGTTTTCTTCCTTTTGAAAAAAAGGTTATTTAGAAGTTATGGGAGAGATCTGAAGATAACACATGTTTCCATGACTTCTTCAAAAATGAAAACAATGAATTAATCTGAAGTGCCTGGGGAATCTATCATGTACAAAGATGCCAGTAAAGCATCTGCAATGAAGCAACTCTAATAATGAAATATCTACAGAGCCTCTGACCAAAATAAAGCAGGATTTTCACAGGTAGGAAGACTACGGCAAGGGTCCAGTTAATAATTTGTGGAGTTTGACTAATGTAGAAACTGTATCCAGAATGCTGTTCTCCTGTCTCAACAAGAAATGGAGCACTAATCGGACAATCAAACGCGTTAATCTGACACTGGTAATAGACCAAATTTATAGTGAAGAATCAGTGTTACAAAGCGGCCACTAGGTATAGTTAGTTGTGGTTCTGGCAATTGTATGGAACTCTTCAAGAAAACAACCAGATTAACAGTGATGACTGGAGATTTGGCTGGATTCCGAATCCTCTTCCCCAGTGCTATCTGTAAACAACTTGCAAGGGGCTATTTCTGGTAAAAGTACAAAGTTGACTCGAAGCCCAAGTTGTCCGGCCAAGTAGCGAGTGTGAGGAAATTGAGAATATTCAGAAGCACCAGGGTCAATTAAATAAGTGAAACGAAAAAAGAGTAGAAGATTCCAAGGAGGAACACAACTGTGGTAAACGCAAATCGGAATCGCTTAAGAACTCGTGCAAAAACAATGGCAAGACCCTGATCTTTGGCCGAGAGATTGTAGAACTTTGGCCATAGCCTGTCACTCAGTTACCTCCATCTTCACGCAGATTCCAAAGTGCCTTTGCCAACGGCCCTCTGCTGCTCATGAAGCCTCAGCGCTCGAGATATGTACAGCTTTCTTAAATGGTCAGTTCTCAACAGGCTGAAGGTCTACAGCTAAACCCCAAACTTCCATTTCAGCTTTAAAAATAGAAAATGCTGGACAATATCAGCAGGTCTGACAGCATCTGGATGACTTTGTCAAAGTTTTGACAAAGAGCCATCCAGACTCGAAATGTTAGCTCCCTTCTCTCTCCACAGATGCTGTCAGACCTGCTGAGATTGTCCAGTATTTTCTGTTTTGTTTCAGATTCCAGTATCCACAGTAATTTGCTTTTATTTTCATTTCAGCTATTTTTTGTTCAATTTTCGCGAGTCTTTTTAAAAAAAAAAAAAAAAAATTCCACAATTTATCTCCTCAAATTTTCAAAAGTTTCTTCATCGCCTCAAAATGATTTGCTTAAAAATTCAAAAATGTCCGTTCAATCTTTTCAACCTAGCTGCGGACATAAATGATAGTTTGATGGTCCTCAGCCTATGGCCAGTCCCAAACGCTTTAGTTACCAATGTAGTGACTGAACTCAAGCAATCAGAGACCTTCCGAATAAAACGGCCAGTGCAGTTCAAAGAGTGGGCTGCACCAGCAGTTCCTGTCCTCAAGCCTGACAAGTCGGTCTGCCTCTGTGGAGACTATAAACTAATGGTTAATAAAGTGTCATGTTTAGATCAGTACCCCATGCCATGCTTAGAAGATCTATATGCCTAACTGGCAGGGGGTCAAGCCTTCATCAAACTCTATATGAGCCATGCCTACTTCCAGCTAGAACTAGTTGAGTCATCCAGGAAGTATGTGACAATTAACACTCAAACATGCAACTATACATGCCTGCCCTTCTAAGTCTCATCAGCATATGCCATTTTTAATGCACGATGAAGAACATTCTCCAAGGGCTGCCTAAGGTGGCAGTATACATAGGTGACATACTAATCATAAGAGCCATGGAAAAGGACCACCGGGAAAACCTGGAAAAGATTTTGAGATGATTTTCTGATGCAGGTGTCCATATCAAATGAGAAAACTGTGTGCCAGGCAGGAAAAATGATCTCCTTAGGGTGCTGAGTTGATAAAAAAGACCTACACCCTGTGGAGAATAAGGTTCATCAAAGTGGCACCGACCCCACAAAATACCACAGAATTAAAAAACTACGTTAGGAAATTTATCCCAAACTTGACCACTTTATTGTCACCCCAGTATTGTCACACTGTTCAAAAAAGCACCAGAAGTGGTCATGGCAGGTGCCGCAGGACGGAGCTCACGAAGGTGAAGCAGCAGTTTCTATCATCAAACATCCTGGCTCATTACAACCCCAAGAGAGATTTGGTGTTAACGTGATGCCTCTCCATATGGAGTAGGGGCAGTCCGATGGTTCGATGGCAGAGACCTAGAGCATATCCATCTAGAACCCTGGCAGATGTGGAAAGATGCCAGTCTCAGATCGAATAGGAAAGTCTGGCTGTTATTTTGGGGGTGAAGGAATTCCTCCCATATGTCTATGGCCAACATTTCACAATTGTAACAGACCATAAACCCGTCCTGGGCCCTTTCAAAGAGGAAAAGGCGATTTTCCCCCCATTTCCTCGGCTTGGGTCCAACATGAGGCATTATTGTTAGTGGCCACTAATACTCTCTCAAGCCAATATAGATGCCCTGAGTCACCTCCCACAAGCTTGGCCCCTCTGCCAGCGATAGAAGAAGTCATCGGGACCTTGAATGTCCTGGATACCTTGGCAGGATCGTGAAGCAGATCCGAGCATGAACCCAGAAGGGCCCCACAGTGGCAGGATTGCGCCACATGATCCTCAGTGGCAGAATCCGAGGACACTCCATGGATGACATGAAGCCCTTCCTCACTAAAAAGCAACAGGAGCTAAGTGTAGAAAATGCATCATCCTGTGGGGGAGTCTTAGTAGACGACTCCTGCCCAAGTGGGAGGAAACCCACACAGACACAGGGAGAATGTGCAGACTCCACACAGAGTCACCCAAGGCCGGAGTTGAACCCTGGTTCCTGGCGCTGTGAGGCAGCAATGCTAGCCACTGTGCCATCATGCTGCCCCATATGAATTTCAGGCATTCATGAAGTTGAACAACACTAAAGACAATTGACCGGCATCAATCGTCCCATCAATCGTCTAATGCCTGGCCAACGGGCATTTCAAGCATTCAAAACCAGAATGAATAAACGTCCTGTTTGTTCCCTGGATACAAAATCGGCCCAGTTCCTCTTTGAGTATAGAACCATACCCCATACGATGTCTGGAGTCGCACCAGCAGAATTGTTAATAGGACGACGACTGTGCACCAGGCTTCAGAACAGGAGATGCCATCCGTGTGCAGAACTTTGGAGATTGCTCCCAATGGATCCCAGACGTCATGCTGGAATAAATTAGTTCCAGTTTCTTACAAAGTCAAAGTCTAAGGGAAGGCCATGAAAAAACCAAGACCAACCAAAAAGCCGGGAACTCAGTACAGTGGAGACGATTTTAGCAGAGATGATGTCTTTGACGCTCATTGCAACTGCCTCCGGCAAGGGGACTCAGGCTATGGGGGTCCCGAGAATTGTTCCTCCCCCCGCCCCCCCCCCCCCCCCATCCTCCCTCCAGCTGATGATGAAGATTTGGAGTACAAAACCGAGACTGAGGAGATTGATTCTCCGCCAGATGTCAGCACCGAAGACCAGCCTGCACCTGTGACCCTTCAGCTTTCAACAAGGAAGCGACGATGCGCAGTCCGCTTCGTGCACCACGATCTGACTCCACCAACTCGAGGCCTTTTGCCAAGCGACAAAAGAGGCCTCATCACCGTGAGAGTGAGGGGGATGATTCGGACCTGAAGGTGAAGGAATGTGATGACCCTCACTAGGACCACGGAGGATCACTCATTGATCTCCCTATGACCGTCGTTGAAATTGAGTTCCCATGGTTGAGCAGTTGGGGGCCCGCCCAGCTGGGGCTCGTTAGCTGGCCCTTTATATATAGCTCCCAGACCCAGACTGGCAGTTCCCGATAATCTGGGGTTGGGACGTGTGTTTTGTGTGCCTTTCTCTCCGCGAGTAATAACTCTCTTGGAGTTATTACAGTCATCATTACTGAGGCTAGTTTTCAATTCCACATTTATTCGTTGAATTTCAATTCCACCAGATGCCGTGGTGGGATTTGAACCCATCCCCCCCCCCGGTGCATTAGCTCAGGCCCCTGGATTACTAGTCCAGTGACACTACAGCACTACGTCTCGCCAAGGTTTCAACTCCAAGATGACTCTCCCTAAGGAGTAGAGTACGGAGTTTTGAAGAAGAGTCATATTTGACACAACGTTAAGTCTGTTTCTCCCTCCATAGATGCTGCCAGACCTGCTGAGTTCTTCCAGCACTTTCTCTTTTTATTTCAGATGTGGAACAGAGCCTGTTGAAAAAACTCAGCAGGACTGGCAGCATCTGTAAGGAGAGAGAAACAGTTAATGTTTTGAGTCATTTGGCTCTTCATCAGAAATTAAGGGAGGAAATGTTTGTTAGAGCTGTGAAAGATTACAAGAAAATGTTGCAACATTTTGGTGTGCATTGCATGTTTCTAAAGTGTGTTCAATGTATGTATTTGGTACAGTAAGGGTTAAAAGCTTGGGTTAGTGTGTGTGTGACTGCTGAAATCATGTTTTAATGGACATCCTAGTTTGAAAGATAACAAAGGCTTTCGGAGCCGGGATGCAATTAAACCATCGTAAAAAGGTTGGGCTAATGGAATTTTGTTTGGATTAAGCAGATTCTTGTGGAGTTAATTAGATTCCAGACTGGTAAGGTGATGTCGTTGATGGGTGGAGCTGGCATTAGGCATTATGAGAAAGCAGTTCAGTTCTGAATGAAGCTGTGTCCAGAAGTAAAGCAGTTTTGCTCTCACTGTAGTTCAGTTAAAAGACATTAGCAGTCTTTAAAAGCAATGCATACCTGTCCGAGAACAAGGTAGGGGGAGGGGGTGGGGGGGGGGGGGGGAAACAAACTGAGAAGCAGCTTATAAAGTCAGAGTTTCTGCTTGGGTCTGACAGGAGTCAGATCTTTTCTTTAAAGCAGAGATCTCTATTTCTCAAAGAGCATTTCTGAAAGGCAAGTATTCCTATGTGTCATTGGTAGTCAAATTGGATTTAAAACTGACATGGTTTTATTTCTTATTGTTTAAGTGGCAATAGCCATCACAGTTAAGGGTAATGTATTCACTGTATTGAGTAGTATTGTTTAAGGGATAATTGTAAACTATCCTGGTGTGATGTTAAAGAGTTTAATACTGTGTTAATAATAAAGTTTGTTCTGATATCCCATATCCCTATTTATTTGTGCAATCACTCCTGGAACAAAGTATACTTCCCTCATATCTTACAAAATTAAAATAAAATATTGTGGTTTCTGACCAGTATCCTAGCCACTGTCGGGGTCCGGACTGGGATCATAATAAAAGGACTGTTTTGTTTCTTTACATAATATATTACAGCACAGAAACAGGCCATTCGACCCAATATGTCTCTGATGATGTTTATGCTTGCTCCACATGAGGTCTTTTCCCACTGCATATCATCTCACCCCATCAACATATCCTTCCATTTCTTTCTCTCTCATTTCTTTCTCTCTCATGCCTTCACCTAGCTTCTCATGTTGCTGTTTGTACTTAAATACAGAGCTTTGTGTCTGGTTTATTGTAATAAATTATACCCGGAGAGAATGCAGTTGCCGAGACGGAGGTCAGCATCAGGCAACCAAGTGAGACCCCACTGTGTTGCAGTGTCCCATGGGATGCATGGCACTACCCCCTCACCATACCATCACCAGCCTCACACCACCACCACTCCACCACCCAACCCGTGAGCCAATCGTGCATCATGACTTGTGTCTTACAGAATCATTTGGCGAAGAGGCAGACGTTTCTGGTGTTCTCCGCCCCCGACCTAAACCCCAAGCAGATGCCAGCGAGGAGTGGCGCGTGCACCCGAATGCCAACCCAAAACACCCTGGAGCACCAGTCCAAAACACCCTGGAGCACCAGTCCTGGGACGACATATGTAAAAAGCAAGAGGATGTTCCAGGGAAAGGATTGGACCACTTAAGAACAGTGGGGGAAATCTGGACAGGGGGGTATCTATGTTTTGAGCCAGAGGAAATGGGTGAGGTACTAAATGAGTACTTTGCATCAGTGTTCACCAAAGAAAAGGACTTTGTGAAAGATGATTCTTGGGTAGGGTGTGTGGACAGTCTGGATCATGTTAACATTGAAAAGAAGGAGGTATTGGGTCTTTTAAAAGATATTAAGGTAGATAAGTCTCCTGAGCCAGATGGGATTTATCCCAGGATACTGAGGGAAGCAAGGGAGGAAATTGCTGGGGCCTTGACTGACCTCTTTATATCCTCATTGGCTACAGGTGAGATCCCAGAAGACTGGAGAAAGCTAATGTGGTACCGCTGTTTAAGAAAGGTAGCAGGGATAATCCTGGAAATTATTGGCTGGTGAGTCTTACGCCGGTAGTAGTTAAATTATTGGAGAGAATTCTCAGGGACAGAATTTATACCCATTTGGAAACAAATGGACTCATAAGCGATAGACAGCATGGTTTTGTGAAAGGGAGGTCTTGCCTCACTAACCTGATCGAGTTTTTTGAGGAGGTAACAAAGATGATTGATGAAGGGAGGGCGGTGGATGTTATTTCCGTGGACTTCAGTAAAGCCTTTGACAAGGTGCCTCATGGCAGACTGGTACAAATGCGAAGTCACACGGGATCAGAGGTGAGGTGGTAAGATGGATACAGAACTAGCTCGGTCACAGAAGGCAAAGGGTCGCAGTAGAAGGGTGTTTTTCTGAATGGAAGGTGTAGCCATGTAAAATGGCTGCGTTCCGATTAATCTGGCCAAACCCCAGTTTAAAACGGCTAACCCGAAAGACTGCTGGGAAAAGCAGCCAAGAAGACACAAGCAGGCAGCTGCAGACAGGTTTGCATATTCAGCTCTGGGAACGTAGCCCAGATCGATACTCAGGGCTATCAACAGCCCATCAACCCAGGTATCTGCAGTCGCATTCAGGACTGTTTACACCTAATCTACTCAGACATCCACAGTTAAATCGGCTATCCCCGGGAACAATTGCAACATATTAGCAATTAAATACCGGGCCAGACCTGTCAGCGCCTGCAGTGGCCGAATCAAAGACAGGTGAGCGACCACCCCCCCGATCAGGGAATCGCCTCACCATTGGACACATCGACCCCAGAGGCTGGGGACAGAATCCAATCACTTGGGACTCAGGGTCAAGGGCCGCCCCGGGAGGCGGGAAGCCCCTGGGCCCTATAAAAGTAAAGGTCCAAGTTCAGATCGCTCTCTCTCTCATCTTCCCCTGCTCGAGACCTTCGCAAGACCAGCCACCGGCAGCAGTAAGTTTGAATCCAACGATCGCTATCTGGTAGAGACAACTAGCCACCGACCTGTAGCAGCCTTTTGAATCCCGTGGGCCAGATTTGATTGGACAAGCCATTCGTTTCCCTGACCTGGTGGGCTCTTCCCAAGTTAAGTATTGGCCAGTAGTGATAGGTTTATTATATAAATAGCAGTATTAGGGTATTAATATTGCTTGTTGTGTATAATAAATGACCGTTGTTTTAATCCTTACTAAGCGGTGTGCTGTGTTATTAATCATAACCTGAACTTGAACCACGTGGCGGTATCATAAAGATACCTGGCGACTCATGAGCAAAGGTGACCTAAACTGAGCAAAAAGACTAAAGCTAGAAAGAGCAACAAAGGTTGTGACTAGTGGTGTTCCACCAAGGATCGGTGCTGGGGCCTCTGTTGTTTGTGGTGTACATAAACGATTTGGAGGAAAATGTAGCCGGTTTGATTAGTAAGTTCACGGATGACACCAAGGTTGGTGGAGTGGCAGATAGTGTTGAGGATTGTCGGAAGATACAGCAGGACATAGATAGGTTGGAGACTTGGGCAGAGCAATGACAAATGGAGTTTAATCGGGACAAATGTGAGGTAATGCATTTTGGTCGGTCTAACATAGACAGGAAATATACAGTAAATGGTAAAGCTCTTAATAAAGTAGAAAGTCAGAGAGATCTGGGTGTGCAGGTCCACAGATCTTTTAAGGTGGCAACGCAAGTGGACAAGGTAGTCAAGAAAGCATACGGAATGCTTGCCTTCATTGGACGGGGCATCGAGTATAAAAACTGGCAAGTCATGCTACAGTTGTATAAGGCCGCACTTGGAATATTGCACACAATTCTGGTCGCCACACTACCAGAAGGATGTGGAGGCTTTGGAGAGGGTGCCGAGGAAGTTTACCAGGATTTTGCCTTGTCTGGAGGGTGTTAGCTATGTAGAGAGACTAACTGGACTGTTTTCATTGGAAAGACGGAGGTTGAGAGGTGACCTGATAGAAGTCTACAAGATTATGAAGGGCGTGGATAGAGTGGATGGGCAGGCACTCTTTCCCAGGGTGGAGGGGTCAGTCACCAGGGGGCATAGGTTTAAGGTCCATGGGGCAAAATTTAGTGTAGATGTGCAAGGCAGGTGTTTTTATGCAGAGGGTGGTAAGTGCCTGGAACACGTTGCCAGGGGAGGTTGTGGAAGCAGATACATTAACGACGTTCAAAAGGCATCTTGACAAATGTATGGATAGGATTGGTATAGAGGGATACAGCACAAGGAAGTGCTGAGGGTTTTGGCAAAGGTTGGTATAATGACCGGTACAGGCTTGGAGTGCCGAAGGGCCTGTTCCTGTACTGTATTGGTCTTTGTTCTCGGGGACACCGACCTCCCGTCACAGCTGCATCCAACACCCTTCACCATTCCAGATGGGTACCTTGGTTGGGCACTTCAATTAAGAGGCTCATGGGCACTATCTAGTGTGCACCATGCACGTGCTGTGGTACATCAGGTGGAGGTAGGAATGCTTGGGGGGGGGGGGGGGGGGGGGGCGGACGGTTAGAGGGCAGTCCGACCCCAGGGACTAGCTTCCATCCAGACGGGTCTCGGGTTTCTGGAAAGGCCAGTCCCATCAATAATGGAGATGCAGACACAGAGCCAGGGACTACATGAGGGGCTGTCAGCACGAGGTGGTGCCGATATTGCATGCCACCCAGGCCAATACCGCACGGGTGGTGTCTGCGGTGGAGGCCTTCGGCGGCGGCGGGGGGACGACGACATATCGGTCATGGGTCAGGATGTCTAAGGCTTGGAGCACTCTGTCCGGGCAATGGTTGAGGCACAGGACAGGTCTGCCCTGTCACAGGCAGCCATGTACCATTGCCATGTGCTCCATGGCCGCAAGCATGGAGACGCTGGTCGAGACGAGAGCTGGCCTCCAGGACTGGCAGTGCCAGGTGCCGGGGAGCTCCAAGAGTTCGCTCCGGTCACACGCGCAAACCAACGCAAAGCGGGGGGCCATCGAGCACCCCGAGGGAGGAGGAGGTGATGGGGCCCATGCTGGTGACTCTGCAGGGGAGGTGTCGGAACACCACAGCAACTCAACACAGCAACACCACAGCACCACCAGTCAGGGGCCAGCGCTCCCAATTCCGACTACGGCGCGTCCAGAATGTGCAACGACGTTTACAGGATTCTGATCCTGGCAGTACAATGGTTCCAGAGGACGAGTGCCTGGGGTCCACCTACCGAGTGGGCATCATTACCACACGTGAACATGCCACACCTAACTCATCTCGCATTCAGTCCATTCTCGCTCTGGATTCGGAGGACGAATGGCGTGCGGTGATGCAGGTCAACCGCTGCTCCATCCAGCTCCAGCTCGACACAGGTGCTTCTGCCAACCTCCTCTCACAGGCAGACTTCAAACACATCAAGAAGCCCCCCAAGGTCCTTCCAGCAGTCTGCCACCTCCTGGACTATAATGGTAATGCCAACACGGCACTGGAGTCCTGCCATCTACTCGTCTCCAACCGGAGCACCCATGCACGGCTAAGGTTTGAAATTGTCAAGCCGGACAGGGCATTCCTACTGGGCGCGCATGCCTGCAAAAAGCTAATCCTGGTGCAGAGGGTTTATTCAATGACATCCTCCAACGTGGATCTTCAAGCTGGCATTGACGTCATCCTCGCTCAGTATCCAGATGTGTTTGACAGGATGGACACTTTGCCATATCGGTACAAGATCCTACTGTGACCTGATGCCAAGCCAGTGGTCCATGCATCACTCCGGGTCCCGGCTCCGCTGAAGGAGCACCTGAAGGAACAGCTCAAGGAGCTGCAGCAGCAGGGGATCATTTCCAGGGTAACCGAACCGACTGACTGTGTCAGCTCGACGGTGGTGGTTAAAAAACCATCTGGAGACCTGCACATCTGCATTGATCCCAAGGATCTCAACCAGAATATAATGCGTGAACACTACCCCATCCCGAAGCGGGAGGAACTCAGTGAGATGGCACATGCACGGTTTTTCACGCAGTTAGATGCGTCACATGGATTCTGGCAAATTCAGCTGGATGAGTCCAGCAGAAGGCTCTGCACCTTCAACACACCGTTTGGCAGGAACTGCTATAACCGTATGCCGTTCGGCATCGTCTCGGCATCGGAGATATTTCATCGAATCATGGAGCGGATGATGGAGGGCATCGAAGGGGTTCGTGTGTATGTGGACGACGTCATCATATGGTCCACGATCCCTGAGGAGCATGTTTCCCGTCTCCAGCAGGTATTCTGCCGTGTCTACGCCAATGGCCTGAAGCTGAACAGGGCCAAATGTTGCTTTGGCATGTCGACACTCAAGTTCCTAGGAGACCAGATCTCTCAGCAGGGCGTGTGCCCCGACACAGACAAGGTCAAGGCCATCGCAGCCATGAAGGTCCTGGAAGACAAGAAGGCAGTATTGTGCTTTCTGGGCATGGTCAATTTTCTGGGCAAGTTAATCCCAAACATGGCCTCACACACCACGACCCTACGAAACCTAGTGAAGAAGTCCACTGCCTTCAAGTGGAAGGTGGCCCATCAGGCAGAGTGGTTGGAGCTGAAAGCCAAGCTCCCCACTGCACCCGTATTGGCATTTTTCGACTCAGACAGGGAAACAAAAATCTCAACAGATGCGAGCCAGGATGGCATCGGTGCGATCCTGCTGCAACGCGATGACACTTCATCCTGGGCACCGGTTGCCTACGCATCAAGGGCAATGACACCCACCGAACAAAGGTATGCACAAATCGAGAAGGAATGCCTGGGCCTTCTCACTGGCATTCTCAAGTTTCACGACTATGTCTACAACCTGCCGACATTCACCGTCGAGACGGCCCCTGGTCCACATTATCCACAAGGACCTTAATGACATGACGCCTCGGTTGCAGCGCATCCTCCTCAAACACAGAAGGTACGACTTTGACCTGGTCTACACGCCTGGCAAGGAGCTCATCATTGCCGATACACTGTCCCGCTCCATCACTGTGCCTTGTGAACCACTGAACGTCATCCGGCAAATTGAGTCACAGGTTGAGTCACAGATGCAGCTGTGTGCTAGCACTCACCCGGCATCTGATGAGAAGGTGATTCGTATCCGTGAGGAGACAGCCAAAGACCCCCTCTTGCAACATGTTATGCAACACCTAGCCAATGGCTGGTAAACAGAGCAGTGCCCTCAATCTTTCAATGTCAAGGACGACCTGACGGTGGTTGATGGTATTCTCCTCAAACTGGACCGGATTGTAATTCCACGCAGTCTCCAGAGCTTGGTGCTCCGTCAAATCCATGAGGGCCACCTGGATGTGGAAAAGTGCAGACGCACAGCCAGGCAGGCTATCTACTGGCCCGGGATCAGCCAGGACATCGCGAACATGGTCCTTAACTGTGCGACCTGTCAACGCTTCCAGCCAGCGCAGAGTAAGGAGATACTTCAGCAGCATGAAATCAAAACCTCTCCGTGGTCCAAGGTTGGCATCGACCTCTTTCATGCAAATGCTCGTGATTACGTGTTAATCATTGATTACGTTTCCAATTACCCTGAAGTCGTGAAGCTCTCAGACCTCACATCTCGGACCGTCATCAAGGCCTTTAAGGAGACATTCTACAGGCATAGTATCCCACTCACTGTCATGAGTGACAATGGCCTGTGCTTCAGCAGCCATGAATAGGATCGCAACCCCACTCATCTTAGAATCAAGCCCCGAATGAAAGACCTGACTGACCCAGCCCTTCCTTAACCTAATCTGGTCTGCCACTTCCAGGTGCGTCTCCTGCAGCAAGGCTATGTCCACCTTCAGAACCCCCAGATATGCAAACACACGCACCCTCTTCACTGGCCCGTTTAACTCTCTAACATTCCAGGGGATCAGCCTGGTTGGGGGACTTCGCCCCCCCTTTGCCGATCAGCCATCCCCTTTCCTTGGCCAGCCCCCCAGCAATGTGTCGCGCTTCCTCTGGCCCGCCTCCTGACCGGCTCCACCCATGACCTCCTCACTGTTGCCATGCCCAGTTTCCATCCCCATCAGCAGAACTACTCTTCCCCCCCCCTTAGCAACACCATCCTATCACCTAACACCTGCTCTAATCTAACTATATGCACACCCCTCACCGCGGCTTCCATTGACTAGATACACTCAGCTAGCCTGGGGCTCCCAGCCTCGGCGCCAGCGCATCTCCCACCCATTGTTCCCAGTCACCCCTCCCCCGACCCATCCATACCACTTCCCCAGATCAGCCCTACTTAAACAAACACTCTATAAAATCATAAACAACCCCCACAATAGCACAATTCAAGTTAAACAAGAAAAAAAGAGATAAGAAATAACAGGCACTCTCAGTCCTTCCCATACACTCACAGAAAACAATTGCACAAAGTTCCCCTGAAGCATCCATTTTAACCCAACCCTTTTAACTGTTTTCTTTATTATTTTCCCCCCAGCCAAACTCCAACTAATCAATGAGCCCAAACAGGAAACATTCAGGTCAACCACGCAAAAAGCACGCAAAAAAACCCAACACATCCCCAGCAACTTCCAACCCCTAAAAAGGTCGAAAAAAGAAACGACAAAAACGGACCCAAACATGCAGCACTTTTCAAAACGGGAGAGACCCCACAAATACTTAAAAGTTCTAACATGAGTCCAAACGTCCTCAGCTCAGGGCCAGCCCTTGCTTCTTAACAAAGTCCATTGCCTCTTCGGGTTCCTCGAAATAGTGGTGCTGACCCTCATAGTAACCCACAGTCCACCCGGAAAAAGCAGCCCGAATTTCACCTTGTTTTTATACAGTATCTCCTTCACCTGCCTGTAGCCTCCCCTCCTCCTGGCCACCTCAGCACTCAAATCTTGGTAAACACGGAGGGTGGTATTGTCCCAAGTGCAGCTTTGTGTGCTCGTTGCCCATTGCAGCACCCGTTCCTTGTCCAGGTAGCTGGGAAAGTGTACCACCATCGCTCATGGGGGACCCCCTATTCGCGGCTGCCTCACCTGCACTCTGTGTGCCTTGTCCACCACCGGCGGGCACGGGAACTCCTCGTTCCCCAGCAACTTCTGAAACATACCCTCCACATACGCAGCAGCATCTAGCCACTCTGCCTCCTCCGGGAGGCCCAGGATTCTCACGTTCTGCCGGCGAGATCTGTTGTCCAGGTCCTCCAGCCTTTCCAGGAGCACTTTATGCTGGTCCCTCAAGCCTCCAAATCTCCACATCCGCCACCGTTTGAAAGTCAGCCTGCTCCTCCACTGACTTCTCCAACTGCTGGAGCTTCTCAGCCTGATCATCCAGCCTTTTGCCCATCCGGTCAATTGACTTCTGAAGCGGCTCCAAGTTGTTACGCTTCAGAGCCAAAAAGCCCTCCTGCATAGTCTGCAGCAGCTGCTCCATTGTGGGCTGGGCTGTCGGTGCCTTGCTCTCAACACCAGCCATGCTGGTCTCTCTCACAGCCTCGACCTTACTCTACCACTTCTTCTGCTGTTTACGGTCCCTCCGGCTTCTTAGGTCCATATAATTCTGTATGGGTCCTGTGCCTGAGTACTATTGCTTTCCAGTTCCGCGCTCAAAAGCGCAAAAACGTCGGGGGAAAAGGTCCAAAGATCCAACTGAAACGGGAGCCACCAAATGTGCGACCTGCTCCCTCATAGCCACCACCGGAAGTCGTAAATATGTTAATATTGGCCTCTTCTTCTAAATACGTTCACACATGTAATCCAAACATAATTTAAAAAGGGGAGATGTCATGATATGCAGACACACACATAATGATACAGACAAGCAGCTAATGGACACAGAGAACAGGATATGACCAATAAGCAGGCAGGACACTCAGAGGTGGGATCTAACTATAAAAGACACAAGGCACTCACACTCTGCCTCTTTCCACTGATGAACATCTAGAGAGTCAGTCAAGGGTGTTGTTACAATCTCACACCTCCACCACGTGGCTAAGAGCTAGTCTGGTTCAGTCAGACAGAGTAACCACACTTAAGTTAGCAGAGAGTCGAACTCACAGAGAACTGTGCTAACTGTGCTATTAGTTCAACAAACCTGATTGAACTAACTTCAAGGTCTGGAGTATCTTTCTGATCTAAGCTGCATCCAGTTGCAGCCAGTGTTAGATCAGTGTGCCGAACACGACACTTGCTGCAGAGGTGTTGCTGCCGGGAAATAGGGGATGGTGGGGGGGAGCCCATAGTCACGTTCTGGGAACATGTCCTACCTCCTCTCTCCCCCTCAGCCTGTTTCCCGATTTTTAAGTTCACAAGTGAAACCTGCCGTTGGTAATTCCTCCTGGCAGTGGTGGAGCTTTGCGGAGGCCCTGAAGAGTACCGGATCAGGCGGTTAACAATAATATGCTTTTATTTTATGTGCGGAGAAGAATGTGTTGACACTGCTGTTGAGGCACCGAAGCATGGCATTCCGTTGTGCCCGCGGTGCTGGCCACGATTTTCACCTCACGGGCGATTCTTCACCGAATCGCGATTCCGGCATCTCTGGGCGGAGAATTCCACCCCATGTGGTATTCTGGTATTCTTGCGAAGTGTCCTAATGACTGTAAGACTTTGTACATGGAACATACAGTGCAGAAGCAGGCCATTTGACCCATTTTCCACCCTATCCCCTAAACCAATAATCTCTCCTAACCTTTTTGGACATTACGGGCAATTTAGCATGGCCAATCCACCTAACCTGTACATCTTTGGACTGTGGGAGGATACCACGCAGCCACAGGGCGAACGTGCAGACTCCGCACAGGCAGTGACCCAGTGGGGAATTGAACCTGGGATCCTGGCGCTGTGAAGCCACAGTGCTAACCACTGGGCTACCGTGCTGACAAAAAGTTTCAACTTGTCTCTTAATTTTCAGCAACAAGAAACATTCCTGAGGTGTTAAATATTGGCATGGATTTTGCAAAGTAGCTTGGCGTTCACCTCAGAAACAAAATGCTTCACGCCAGGTTTCAGAATTCTCGAGAGAACAGCTCTCTTCTTTTCTGATGTCTGAATTTGGTGCTTTCTACACAGGATCTGTGGCATAAGTGAACAGGGTAAAGAGACTGAACAATTAATCAGATTGAAGATTCATCATGCCCGGCAAAGCAGGAAATATCATTTGCTCTTAAATTATTGTACGCAGTGCACTTGGGGTTCAGGAAAAAAGTTGAATTACAAAATGCACTTGAAAAGGAAATTTTATTTTTTGACTGTGAAGATTTCCTTTACTTCTGAGAATGACTGCCTATTTGTAAAATTATTTTTGTCAGGGACAAGAATTTTTCAGCATTATTTATACTTATACCATTTGAAGAACTCAATTGTGCCTGATTAAAAAAGGCTGAAATTTTGCATCCATCTTTAGTGTGGGGAATTTATTTGAAGTTTGCCTTTTCCTCCAAGATGCTAGATATATAGTGTTGACAAAGAATATACAAATAAGAAGATTGAATCAAAACTAATTTATTTTACACGACTAAACTAAAATGAAGTTCGCACACTCTACTGAGTTACAGATAATAAACTAATGTTACTGAATCTGCAGTACAGTATTCAATATTCTATCTAGCTATTAAACTACACTATGACTTGAACTCGTGCTATATTTCTCTATTCAACTTTCACTCTGCTCTCTTCATGTCTTCATACAAAGTGGCAAAGATTAGTGGGAGACTAGAGGACTGGGAAATCTTTAGGGGGCTACTAAAAGCTACTAAAAAAGGTATAAAGAAGAGTAAGATCGATTATGAGAGTAAACTTGCTCAGAATATAAAAACAGATAGTAAAAGTTTCTACAAATATATAAAACAAGAAAGAGTGGCTAAGGTAAATTTTGGTCCTTTAGACGATGAGAAGGGAGATTTAATAATGGGAGATAAGGAAATGGCTGAGGAACTGAACAGGTTTTTTGGGTAGGTCTTCACAGTGGAAGACACAAATAACATGCCAGTGATTGATGGAAATGAGGCTATGACAGGTGAGGACCTTGAGAGCATTGTTATCACTAAGGAAGTAGTGATGGGCAAGCTAATGGGGCTCAAGGTAGACAAGTCTCCTGGCCCTGATGGAATGCATCCCAGAGTGCTAGAAGAGATGGCTAGGGAAATTGCAAATGCACTGTTGATAATTTACCAAAATTCACTAGACTCTGGGGTGGTCCCGGCGGATTGGAAATTAGCAAACGTGACACCACTGTTTAAAAAAGGAGTTAGGCAGAAAGCGGGTAAGTATAGGCCAGTGAGCTTAACGTCAGTAGTAGGGAAGATGCTGGAATCTATCATCAATGAAGAAATAGCGAGGCATCTGGATGGAAATTGTCCCATTGGGCCAACGCAGCATGGGTTCATAAAGAGCAGGTCGTGCCTAACTAATTTAGTGGAATTTTTAGAGGACATTACCAGTGCGGTAGGTAACGGGGAGCCAATGGATGTGGTATATCTGGATTTCCAAAAAGCCTTTGACAAGGTGCCACACAAAGGGTTGCTGCATAAGATAAAGATGCATGGCATTAAGGGGAAAGTAGTAGCATGGATAGAGGATTGGTTAATTAATAGAAAGCAAAGAGTGGGGATTAATGGGTGTTTCTCTGGTTGCCAATCAGTAGCTAGTGGTGTCCCTAAGGGATCAGTGTTGGGCCCACAATTGTTCACAATTTACATAGATGATTTGGAGTTGGGGACCAAGGGCACCAAGGGCAATGTGTCCAAGTTTGCAGATGACACTAAGGTGAGTGGTAAAGCAAAAAGTGCAGAGATACTGGAAGTCTGCAGAGAGATTTGGATAGGCTAAGTAAATGGGCTAGGGTCTGGCAGATGGAATACAATGTTGACAAATGTGAGGTTATCCATTTTGGCAGGAATGACTGCAAAAGGGATTATTATTTAAATGATAAAATATTAAAACATGCTGCTGTGCAGAGAGACCAGGGTGTGCTAGTGCATGAGTCGCAAAAAGTTGGTTTACAGGTGCAACAGGTGATTAAGAAGGTGAATGGTCAAAATGACGGTGCTCCCAAGGTTTTTGTTCCTGTTCCAGTGCCTCCCCGTGTTTATCCCGAAGGCTTTTTTCAGGCGGGTTAACAGGAGTATAATGAGGTTTGTGTGGGCACGAGGGACTCCGAGGGTGAGAAGGGTGTCCCTGGAGCGGAGTAGAGATAGGGGGGCTGGCGATGCCCAACCTATGTGGGTACTACTGGGCCGCCAATGCGACAATGGTGCGCAAGTGGGTGATGGAGGGGGAGGGGGCTGCATGGAAGAGGCTGGAGACGGCGTCCTGTGTGGGTACGAGTCTGGGGCCGCTGGCAACGGCGCCGCTGCTGCTCCCTCCAAGGAGGTATACCACGAGCCCGGTGGTGGTGGCGGCCCTCAAAATTTGGGGGCAATGGAGGCGGCATAGGGGGGAAGTTGGGGCCTCGGTGTGGACCCCATTACGGGGGAACCACCGGTTCACCCCAGGAAGAACAGGTGGAGGGTTTTCGGGGTGGCACAGGGCAGGGATACGAAAGTTGGGGGACCTGTTTGTGGACGGGAAGTTCGCAAGCTTGGGTGAGCTGGAGGAGAAGTACGGGCTCTCCCCCGGGGAACACCTTCAGGTACTTACAGGTAAGGGCATTTGCCAGAGTTAAATTTGCCATTGTTGAGTTAAATTATCTGTGCTTTCTGGTGGTATATGCAAGGCATGAATATTGTTTTGAAAATATAATTGTCTCCTGATGTACATTGCCTCCTGAAAGAACAGTTTTTCCTCAAGGTTGTCAAGTACAAAGAAACTCATTGATTTATGACATCATTTACAGTCTCAATTCAATAAATGCTAAAATAAAATTGTAACTGCAACTATTTTCTCCTTTGCAAAATTACTGCTGAAGTCATTAGTGTGTTAAAAATGTAACAGAATGTAGTTTTAGAGCTGGTCAGAGCATGTTGTATAAACAGCCTTCGCCTGCCTCTAGGCAAAAGACAGTAAATTGGCTTGCTCCGTACTACAATGCCAGCTATACAACTGTGTGTATAAATTTTGGCTTTAAAAACCTCGGCATTTCGACTCCTTGCAATGATCTTAAATAAGAAATGTTCTGTGACCCTTTTGCATTTCCCTATTCCAGCCTTATGATACTGGAAAACTATCCTGTGGATGTAAGATGTTCATATGTGGAAGCCTCAAGGATTTGTTGTTTTTCGACCAGGAGGAAAGAAACGTCCACTTGATAAACAGTGATTCACTTTGCCTTTGTAAGGTTGAGGATGATTGTACTGTTGAAGATCAAAACATTCAGAATAAAAAGGTTTTAAACTGATGCAACCAGCAGTTTTTACAGGTGTTGACTTCTGTTCAGGTTCTTCCACTGTCCACTGAGTTTGTTCAAAAATACGCAATCAAAAACAATTGACGAGCCATCATTATTGTTGCTAACACTGATATTCCCTGGTTCAAGGTTTCAAGGAAAGGAAACAGGAGAATACAGTGTTGTGACTTTGTAAATGCATGTCATAAATGTTTTTTAATGACCATAATTTGCCCTCATGGGCCAACTTGTACACATTCCAGATCAGAGTTTGATTTCCACCATCCAGTAAACCTTTGCTTGTTCTGCTCAGGAAATAAGTGAATCCTGATTAATATTCTGCAGTACCTACTTCTGGAGTCCACAATTAAGGATAGGGACGTCATTCTCCGACCCCCCGCCGGGTTGGAGAATCGCCGGGGGCTGCCGTGAATCCCGCCCCTGCCGGTTGCCGAAGTCTCCGGCACCTGATATTCGGTGGGGGCGGGAATTGGGCCGCGCCAGTTGGCGGGGCCCCCCGCTCGATTCTCCAGCCTGGATGGGCCGAAGTCCCGCCGATAAATTGCCGGTCCCGCCGGCGTGGATTAAACCACCTTTTGAACGGCGGGACAAGGCTGCGTGGGCGGGCTCCGGGGGGGGGGGGGGGCGCGGGGCGATCTGGCCCCAGGGGTGCCCCCACGGTGGCCTGGTCCGCGATCGGGGCTGTGCCGTGGGGGCACTCTTTCCCTTCCGCCTCCGCCACGGTCTCCACCATGGCAGAGGCGGAAGAGACTCCCTCCACTGCGCATGCGTGGGAAACCCAGCGGCCGCTGACGCTCCCGCGCATGTGTCACCCGGGGATGTCATTTCCGCGCCAGCTGGCAGGGCAACAAAGGCCGTTTCCGCCAGCTGGCGGGGAGGAAATTCCTCCTGCGCCGGCCTAGCCCCTCAATGTTGGGGCTCGGCCCCCAAAGATGCGGAGCATTCCGCACCTTTCGGGCGGCGCGATGCCCGTCTGATTGGCGCCGTTTTGGGCGCCTGTCGGCGGACATCGCGCCGTTTCGGGAGAATTTCGCCCATGGTGACTGAACATCTTGAAACTTTTCAGCTGACCTGAGAGAGCCAGTAGTTGTCGTGTTATGTACTCTGGGATAACACAGGCTGCAACTGGATGCAGCTTTAACCAAAAGATAGTCCAGACCTTGAAGTTTGTTCAATCTGACTTATCAAACCAGTAGCACAGTTCTCTATGAGTTTGACTCTCTGCTAACCTAAGTGTGGTTATTCTGTCTGACTGAACCAGACTAGCTCTTAGCCACGTGCTGGGGGTGTGATACTGTACATACACCCTGACTCACTCTGTAGATGTTCATCAATGGAAAGAGGCGGAGTGTGAGTGCCTTGTGTCTTTTATAGTGAGATACCACCCCTGAGTGCTGTTTTGAAGAGGTGGCTCATGCACTGGACAGGAGAATGTCTCCGGGTGTTATTTACTCAGACTTTCAGACTTCCAGAAGGCCTTCAATAAAGTATCTCATGAGAAACTGTCAGCTAAAAGTTGATGCTTATGGAATTGAAGGCAAATCGATGACCTGGTTAGAAAATTGACTGAGTGGCAGGAGACTGAGAGAGTAGGAATAGTGGATAGTTACTCTCATTGGCAGTATGTGTCTAGTGATGTCCTGTAAGAATCTGTGTTGAGGCTTCAGTTATTGAGCTTGTTTATTAACGGCACAGATGATGGGATTATAAAACCACTTACTTACCTGTGGTTGACAATGATCCTTCGGACTTCACCTTAGATATGCACTCCATAGCACTGTATACTGGCCAAAGCCTGTAACTACATCATTCACGTTGAGATTAGCTGTATTGACAAAAGGTATGGTGAACATTGTTGACACAACCTTCGGCTGGAAGCGTGCCTCGCGGAGATTTGTAATATCCGCCAGATTTTCAAGTTCTGAGAAGATGTTTTTGCTACGATGATTCAGTATGACCCTACTGCTTTCAAGGAATTGTGAATGCCATAAATTGTAAAAACCTGTTTTCAGTTACTGTTATATTGAAGTGATTGAAACTTACTAGTTACATTCAGTTGTCGGAAAGAGCATTTGGTTATACTTCAAGTGCATTTCCCACAGCGTTGGTAATTAAGGGATACCACTAATGGGATGAGGCCCTCCAAATGGGGGTTTGTACCTAACATTGGCTTGTAAGAGTAGGCATTGTGCAGTGACACATAGCAGAATCTTTTTTCTGACAAGCTACAACTTTCAGATTAAAATGCCACCTCCTTTTGTCTATTGAGGACAAATTACCCCCCCCTTCACCCAGACCAATCCTGTAGCAATAGACATACCTGTGTTCTTTGCCACTCTTACACGGAGAAACAAATTGAGCACTTTCTGGCATTTAACCGTTCTTTGCTTCTCCTAATTTGTTGAAAGTTACGCTTTACTTGGCAGAACATTGCCTTCAGATTCCAGACTCAAGGCTTTAAATGACAAATTCCTCTAGTTGACTTTTGGTTTTCTGCCACTATGTTGCCGTGGAGCTGGCTGCAGCTCTGGCCTTGTTTGCTGCTGAATGTCGACAGTGTTTAGGCAGTTGTCGACCGGCCATGTTACCCGCTCGGTATATTGGTAAAACGGCTATGGATTGAATCACTATTGCCACTTTAACTATAATACAATTTATCCCACTTTGCTTGAAATTTTCCATGAAGCTATTCCCACAGCAACCAGTTTGTTATTTTAATGCAACTGGAGCAACAAAGCCCCAACGAGAGCAGTTCTGGTTACCACACTTTAGGACAGACTTGTCCAAGGGCCGGTCTGCAGTCCGGATGTGGCCCGCGAGATGGTTTGATCTGGCCCACAACACCGTTCAACTCAGACACAATATCAATCAGATCTTCAGTGCTATCAGCAGCCAATACAGGGAGAACCAAGCTATGAGCGGACAAGCAGCACACAGTTGCCAGATAAGTTTGAAATCTCCATTTCTGCCAGCAGAGCTCAGAGTAATGTATGGTGAGTGCAGGGGCTGGAGCAGCTGCAGCACGAAGGAGGCGATTCAGGCCTCGGCCCATGGAGCAACTTCGAGAGTGGGGGAGGTGAGCCGGGCCTCCGAGCACGGAGCAACTTCGAGCAGAAGGAGGAGAGTCAGGCCTCTATGGAGCCACTATAGAGCCACTCGGCCCAGCGGGTCTGCACCGACACCTGGAAAGAGCCCCCCACCCAGGCCCATGCCTCCACCCCATCTCCGCAACACCACCTGAACTTTTGGATACTAAGGGGCAATTTAGCATGGCCAATCCAACTACATCTTTGGACTGTGGCAGGAAACAGGAGCATTATGAGAAAACCCACGCAAACACAGGGTGAACGTGCAAACTCCACACAGTCACCCAACGGCAGAATTGAACCCGGGTCCCTGGTGCTGTGAGGCAACTGTGCTAACCACTGTGCAACCGTGCCACCCATACTATGAATAGGTGGGGGCTGGGGAGGAGGGGGGTGCTAGAGCTGCAGAGAAACTTCTAGTGGGAGGGCAGTCAGGCCTCTGAGTTTGGAGCAACTTCATATGCGGGTCAGGGGAGGAGGAAGAGGGCCTTGGGCAGGGCCTTTACACAGCATGTTGGGGGAAAGGCATAACAGGACCATGATACAGCATGTGTGAGGGGAAAAGCAAAGCAAGGATGACGGGGAGTCCTGAGACAGCATGTTTCGAGGGTAAGGGCTCTTCAAGGGCTGACAAACAGATATCAGGTCTGGGTTATGTTGTGCTGCATCAAGTACATGGGCAGGCATTGACGACGTGACAGACAAAAACAAGGGCAGATATCTCACTGAATCAGTGCTCAATGGGCAGAGAAGATAAGGTGGTAAATGAGTCTTCTCATCTGAAGCTTGTTCAAAGAGATACAGATTAATGTTGATTGGATTAACAGCGAGATAAATTTCCATTCCTCTCAGCCTGTTTCCTATTCTTCTCCCAAGCGAGAGAAAATTGAAAATGCCCTCCCCTTCATCCCCCTCCAAGCAGAAAGGTTGGACAAGTCTACTTTGTATCTGCAAAGGCTGATGTCGAGTGGGAAAAGTGGCATTGAAGCCGTGGTCAGCAATGGAAGCTTTATCCGGCTTATAGTCTGGGACTTCAAGGGACAATCCCATGACATATTGCTGGAAGGGAGGGTGGGGGGGACATCTGATCAACCAGTTAATCCTGGAACACCCCCTGGCATCCCCCTGGCACTGGGAGCTGCCTGTGTAGTGCCAGGGCAGTGCTGGGCTGCCAAACTAATGCTATGACGATGCCCAGTTAGTACCCAGGATGTGCTTGGACAGTGCCACCTGGTGGTGCCAGGGTACAAACTGATCAGTTAGCGAGAATAACCCTCTCCCTCCAAGCATTGCACTCACTTGAGCTCCCCTGCGAGGTCTGCCCACCAGATGCACACTGTCGGAGACCAGTTGGGCTTCATGTTACTCTGCTGTCATGCCGCTGTGGATGGATCTTTTGAAGGTGGGAGCGGGGGAGGTGATTCCAGCGTACAGGCCTGATAATTACATGTTAATATATTCAAAAGAAGTTCCCATCATTGGAAAACACGTCCCATCACTGACAGGGGGAGTGGACAGTCACCTCATGTGCTTACATGCGCCTTGTCGTCAAAGCTGCCTGCCGTATTGAAAAGCATCCGAAATCACTGACTCACCATTGAAGACAGAAGATACATCTCCTGAAGAAAGAAGGCGAACCTCCAGGAACACATTGAGCCTGGTATGTGGACTTCCTCGATGACGCTAAAACTGAAAGATGTACCGGAAAGATGCTACCCCACCCACAGTTCTGAGGTCCCAGGGTCACTGGCTTTCTCCATCCTGAACTCTGGAGGCAGCCCCAGTCATTCTTCAGGTAAGTCCAGAATTTTGCACGCCACATTGTCCCAGACGTGACCTTACCGATGTGTTTTTTGCGCGAGTATGAAACCGATATATGGGCCGCCTGCCAAATTCCTAGATTACTCCACAGGGAACAAACAAGGGGCTGAATGGCCTCCCTTCAGTGTCATAAGTGATTCTATGACTCCTTTTATTGGGTTAATACATTAACAAACGTAACTGTCGTGAACATATTGATCTTGGGATTATTTGCTTGGGTGTGACTTAACGTGCAAAATCAGAGGCACTTTTTGGACGTGTATAGTGGGGTGTTTCTTGACGCTCTGCTATCTAATGGAATTCTTCTGTTTTTTTGGCCTCGGTGACGAACATCCCACCGTGGCCGCGCTTACCTCATTTCCTCCACTGATGAGCTAGGCTCGCCAATGCAGAACGATGACTCGCAGATCGGGACACCATTTTAAAATGTGGCCCTGATCTTTTGACAAACCCTCTGCTCATCCAGCACGGCCTCCAGACTCCCCACCCTCCCACCCCCACCCCCAACGTCTACAACTTGGAGGTGCAGTCATTCGGATGGGGTACTACACTGAGGCCCCGTTTGCCCCTTCAGGTGGAACTGAAAGAGTCTGTGGCATTATTTTGAAGAAGGGTAGGATACTGGGTGTGTGTACATGTCAGAGACTACAGAGATTCAAGAAGGCAGCTCACTGCCACCTTCTGAAAGGCAACTAGGGATGGGCAATAAATACTGGCCTAACCAGTGACGCCCACATCCCATAAATGAATTTTTTAAAAGCTCTCCCCAGTACCCTGGGCAATATTTATCCCTTAGTCAGCAGCACACATACAAAAAAACAGATTACCTGGTCATTGTCACACTGCTGTTTGTAGGAGTTTGCTGAGTGCAAATTAGCTGTCAGTCATTCCATTGCAACAATGACAACACTTCAAAAATGTACTTTGTCAGCTACAAAACACTTAAAAACATCCAGTGGTCGCGAACCCTTTCTTTCTCTCCATGGCACCCAGCATGCATTTGCAAAACACAGATTTATATTTAGAATTGTCAATAACATTTTATATACAAGGAACAGGTCAGATGTTGGGCCAGGATTTTATTGCCCCCCCCCCCCCCCCCCCAACCTGCCCTGCGGATGAGCTGGGGCATTAAAATTGCCGTTTATTTAAGCGGGACCATAAGATCCCGCTGCTCATGAGGTGCCGTAAAATCCTGGCCTTGCCGTTTGGTTAATCTGCCTCTTCTCCCCTGCTTTCTATCAGTAAAACAGTGGTGACAATTAAAAGCTCTTTACAAAATTAACTGAAAGATTAGCAAATTCTGGAAAAACACTGTGCCTATTCAAGTTTGGAAGGAGATTCCGATTAAATATCTGGAACGTTTAGATTGAGGCAGAAACTTGCAGTTAAACTAGATACTGTGCCAGAAATAATTGGTGCGGAAAGAAGGAAGTAAATTTGTTTTAGGAATATTGGATTCAGGAACAGGAGTAGGCCAGTCAGCCCTTCGAACCTGCCCTGCCATGCAATAGGATCATGGCTGATCAGATTGTGGTCTCAATGCTACTTTTCCATCTGCCCCCCCCCCCCCCCCCCCCCACCCGCCCCCTCCCCTCATAACCTTTGACTCCCTTGTGTATCAAAAATCTGTCTAACTCTGCCTTGAATTCATCCAATGACCCAGCTTTCATTACTTTCTGTGGAAGAGAATTCCGCATTCTAACGATCCTCTGAGAAAACATTTCTCCTCATTCCATCTTTAACAGTAGACCTTTTATTCTTAAACTATGTCCCTTTGATTGTAGTCTCCCTCAGAAGTGGATACATTCTCCCGGTAACCACCTTCTCAAATTCCCTCAGGGTCTTATATGTGTCAATAAGATACCTCTCAATCCTCTAATTTCCAATCTGTTCAATCTTTCTTCATAAAATAATCCCCCGCATCCTAGAAATGAGATGAGGGACTCATTTTTGTTGCTCTTTCCTGTCGACTGTCTCATGTGAGAGTACCTTTTAAGGTTTGGGTGTTTGTAAATGGGTACATATATAAGCATCTGTAGTGAGAGTACCTTTAAGAAATGGGTTTTTATTACTACATTACTGACGTCAGAGAGTTGGTGGAGCTCGGCTGTCTGTCAGCTTTTTACTTTTGTTTTAGGCTGTTTGCTGCACGGTGTGTTTTAGTTTCATTTTCAGTGTTGGCGCTGAAGCCAGACACAGCAGCTGTACTGCTATTCTCTCTGCCAAGAAAAGACTATCTCTTGATCATTTGGTGAATTCAGAATTATAAATGTTTTCAGTAGTGCTGATGTGCTTTTGTTAAAGGTTTTGTTTTTAAGCCGTATGGATGTTAAAAGGAAAACTTTAAGGATTACTTAGTGTTGTAGTCTTTGGGGGTTGAATTTGAATTAATGGTTGCTAAGATGTTCACTGTGTGTTTTAAAAAGGTTAACTTGAGTTCATAGAATAAACATTGTTTTGCTTTTAAAAAATACCTTTCCATTTCTGCTGTACCACACCTGCAGAGTGGGCCGTGTGCTCCCCATACCACAATCTACTAAAAGTTGTGGGCCAGGTGAACTCCATGATACACTTTGGGGTTCTCTAAACCCTGGCCCATAACAACTGCAACACTTTAAACAGCTTTTGCAGTTTTACCTAGCCAAAGGCCTTTTCACAAACCACAAAGCAGGTAGGTCTAAATCTCTTTCAGTATTCTATGCTTCTTTCATTTAACACTCATCACGACTTGTACCCTCTCTAGGTCGGTCACCTGTTCTAAATCTGAAGTGATCACAGCCGAGGTAATGGCTCGCTTTGACTTTCAATCTATTTGTGAGCATCTTCAACATTAATTTGGATGCTTGTGTAATCCTCTGTAATTCTCTTCATCAGTAGGACTTTAAACTAGAGATTGGGGGGAAGGGAAAGCCAGGGAACCAAGAGGTGAAGTAATTAGTGGGAAGCATAGCTGCTTAGGAATACAAAAAAGCACGAAAAGACAGAACTCAGGATAGGTTACGATAGTCCCCATCCCACAAAATATGACACAGTGTATGGAAAGGCTCAGTAAACCAAGGTCCACCACACTAAGAAAACAAAAAGGGACGGTCAATAGAGAATTAAAGGTGCTATATTTAAATGCGTGCAGTGTACGGAACAAGGTAGATGAGCTTGTGGCCCAGATTGTGACTGGCAGGTATGATGTGGTAGGCATCACAGAGACGTGGTTGCAGGGCGTTCAGGACTGGCATTTAAACATCCAGGGATTCACAACCTATCGAAAAGACAGAGAGGTGGGCAGAGGGGGCGGGGTTGCCTTGTTAATTAGGAAAGAAATTAAATCAATGGGCGAAATTCTCCGGTATTGGCGTGATGTCCGCCGACTGGCGCCCTGAAAGGCGCAAAAGTCGGGCATCGCGCTGCCCCAAAGGTGCGGGATGCTCCACATCTTGGGGGGCCAAGCCCCAACCTTAAGGGGCTAGGCCCGTGCCGGACGAATGTCCGCCCCGCCAGCTGGTGGGAAAGGCCTTTGGTGCTCCGCCAGCTGGCGCGGAAATTACATCTCCGGGCGTCGCATGCGCGGGAGCGTTAGCGGGCGCTGACGGCATTCCCGCGCATGCGCAGTGGAGGGAGTCTCTTCCACCTCCGCCATGGTGGAGACCGTGGCGAAGGCGGAAGGGAAAGAGTGCCCCCACGGCACAGGCCCGCCCGCGGATCGGTGGGCCCCGATCGCGGGCATTCCTGCGCATGCGCAGTGGAGGGAGTCTCTTCCACCTCCGCCATGGTGGAGACCGTGGCGAAGGCGGAAGGGAAAGAGTGCCCCCACGGCACAGGCCCGCCCGCGGATCGGTGGGCCCCGATCGCGGGCCAGGCCACCGTGGGGGCACCCCCTGGGGCCAGATCGCCCCCGCGCCCCCCCCAGGACCCCGGAGCCCGCCCGTGCTGCCTTGTCCCACCGGTAAGGTAGGCGGTTTAATCTACGCCGGTGGGACAGGCATTTTAGCGGCGGGACTTCGGCCCATCGGGGCGGAGAATCGCGGGGGGCCCGCCAACTGGCGCGGCGCGATTACCGCCCCCGCCGAATATCCGGTGCCGGAGAATTCGGCAACCGGCACGGGCGGGATTCACGCCAGCCCCCGGCGATTCTCCGACCCGGCCGGGGGGGGGGGGGGGGGTCGGAGAATCTCGCCCAATAGCACTAAACGACATAGGGTCAGATGATGTGGAGTCTGTGTGGGTAGAGTTGAGGAACCACAAAGGCAAAAAAAACATAATGGGAGTTATGTACAGGCCTCCTAATAGCGGTCAGGACCAGGGGCACAAAATGCACCACAAAATAGAAAGTGCATGTCAGAAAGGCAAGGTCACAGTGATCATGGGGGACTTGAATATGCAGGTGGACTGGGTAAATAATGCTGCCAGTGGACCCAAAGAAAGGGAATTCATTGAATGTTTATAGGAGGGATTTTTGGAACAGCTTGTGATGGAGCCCACGAGGGAACAGGCCATTTTGGACTTAGTGTTATGTAATGAGCCAGACTTGATTAAAGATCTTAAAGTAAGGGAACACTTAGGAGGCAGTTATCATAATATGGTAGAATTCAATCTCCAATTTGAAAGAAAGAAGGTAGAATCAGATGTAAAGGTGTTACAGTTAAATAAAGGTAACTACAGGGGCATGAGGGAGGAACTGACGAAAATCGACTGGGAGCAGAGCCTAGTGGGAAAGACAGTAGAACAGCAATGGCAGGAGTTTCTGGGAGTAATTGAGGACACAGTACAGAGGTTCATCCCAAAGAAAAGAAAGGTTATCAGAGCGGGGGTTAGGCAGCCATGGCTGACAAAGGAAGTGAGGGGATGCATCAAAGCAAAAGAGAAAGCCTATAATGTGGCAAAGAGTAGTGGGAAGTCAAAAGATTGGGAAGGCTACAAAAACAGAGGATAACAAAGAGAGAAATAAGGAAAGAGAGGATCAAATATGAAGGTAGGCTAGCCAGTAACATTAGGAATGATAGTAAAAGTTTCTTTAAATACATTAACAACAAATGGGAGGCGAAAGTAGACATTGGGCTGCTCCAAAAATGACGCTGGTAATCTAGTGATGGGAGACAAGGAAATAGCTGAGGAACTAAATAAGTACTTTGCGTCAGTCTAACAAAGAACAAAGAAATGTACAGCACAGGAACAGGCCCTTCCGCCCTCCAAGCCCGTGCCGACCATGCTGCCCGACTAAACTACAATCTTCTACACTTCCTGGGTCCGTATCCCTCTATTCCCATCCTATTCATGTATTTGTCAAGATGCCCCTTAAATGTCACTATCGTCCCTGCTTCCACCACCTCCTCCGGTAGCGAGTTCCAGGCACCCACTACCCTCTGCGTAAAAAACTTGCCTCGTACATCTACTCTAAACCTTGCCCCTCTCACCTTAAACCTATGCCCCCTAGTAATTGACCCCTCTATCCTGGGGAAAAGCCTCTGACTATCCACTCTGTCTATGCCCCTCATAACTTTGTAGACCTCTATCAGGTCTCCCCTCAACCTCCTTCGTTCCAGTGAGAACAAACCGAGTTTATTCAACCGCTCCTCATAGCTAACGCCCTCCATACCAGGCAACATTCTGGTAAATCTCTTCTGCACCCTCTCTAAAGCCTCCACATCCTTCTGGTAGTGTGGCGACCAGAATTGAACACTATACTCCAAGTGTGTCCTAACTAAGGTTCTATACAGCTGCAACATGACTTGCCAATTCTTATACTCAATGCCCCGGCCAATGAAGACAAGCATGCCGTATGCCTTCTTGACTACCTTCTCCACCTGTGTTGCCCCTTTCAATGACCTGTGGACCTGTACTCCTAGATCTCTTTGACTTTCAATACTCTTGAGGGTTCTACCATTCACTGTATATACCCTACCTGCATTAGACCTTCCAAAATGCATTACCTCACATTTGTCCGGATTAAACACCATCTGCCATCTCTCCGCCCAAGTCTCCAGACAATCTAAATCCTGCTGTATCCTCAGACAGTCCTCATCGCTATCCGTAATTCCACCAACCTTTGTGTCGTCTGCAAACTTACTAATCAGACCAGTTACATTTTCCTCCAAATCATTTATATATACTACAAAGAGCAAAGGTCCCAGCACTGATCCCTGTGGAACACCACTGGTCACAGCCCTCCAATTAGAAAAGCATCCCTCCATTGCTACCCTCTGCCTTCTATGGCCTAGCCAGTTCTGTATCCACCTTGCCAGTTCACCCCTGATCCCATGTGACTTCACCTTTTGTACCAGTCTACCATGAGGGACCTTGTCAAAGGCCTTACTGAAGTCCATATAGACAACATCTACTGCCCTACCTGCATCAATCATCTTAGTGACCTCCTCGAAAAACTCTATCAAGTTAGTGAGACACGACCTCCCCTTCACAAAACCGTGCTGCCTCTCACTAATACGTCCATTTGGTTCCAAATGGGAGTATATCCTGTCTCTAAGAATTCTCTCCAGTAATTTCCCTACCACTGAAGTAAGGCTCACCGGCCTGTAGTTCCCGGGATTTTCCTTACTACCCTTCTTAAACAGAGGAACAATATTGGCTATTCTCCAGTCCTCCGGGACATCCCCTGAAGACAGCGAGGATCCAAAGATTTCTGTCAAGGCCTCAGCAATTTCCTCTCCAGCCTCCTTCAGTATTCTGGGGTAGATCCCATCAGGCCCTGGGGACTTATCTACCTTAATATTTTTTAAGACACCCAACACCTCGTCTTTTTGGATCACAATGTGACCCAGGCTATCTACACCCCCTTCTCCAGACTCAACATCTACCAATTCCTTCTCTTTGGTGAATACTGATGCAAAGTATTCATTTAGTACCTCGCCCATTTCCTCTGGCTCCATACATAGATTCCCTTGCCTATCCTTCAGTGGGCCAACCCTTTCCCTGGCTACCCTCTTGCTTTTTATGTACGTGTAAAAAGCCTTGGGATTTTCCTTAACCCTATTTGCTAATGACTTTTCGCGACCCCTTCTAGCCCTCCTGACTCCTTGCTTAAGTTCCTTCCTACTTTCCTTATATGCCACACAGGCTTCGTCTGTTCCCAGCCTTTTAGCCCTGACAAATGCCTCCTTTTTCTTTTTGACGAGGCCTACAATATCACTCGTCATCCAAGGTTCTCGAAAATTGCCGTATTTATCTTTCTTCCTCACAGGAACATGCCGGTCCTGTATTCCTTTCAACTGACACTTGAAAGCCTCCCACATGTCAGATGTTGATTTGCCCTCAAACATCCGCCCCCAATCTATGTTATAATTAGCCTTCCCCCAATTTAGCACATTCATCCTCGGACTACTCTTATCCTTGTCCACCAGTACTTTAAAACTTACTGAATTGTGGTCACTGTTACCGAAATGCTCCCCTACTGAAACATCTACCACCTGGCCGGGCTCATTCCCCAATACCAGGTCCAGTACCGCCCCTTCCCTAGTTGGACTGTTTACATATTGTTTTAAGAAGCCCTCCTGGATGCTCCTTACAAACTCCGCCCCGTCTAAGCCCCTGGCACTAAGTGAGTCCCAGTCAATATTGGGGAAGTTGAAGTCTCCCATCACCACAACCCTGTTGTTTTTACTCTTTTCCAAAATCTGTCTACCTATCTGCTCCTCTATCTCCCGCTGGCTGTTGGGAGGCCTGTAGTATACCCCCAACATTGTGACTGCACCCTTCTTATTCCTGATCTCTACCCATATAGCCTCACTGCCCTCTGAGGTGTCCTCTCGCAGTATAGCTGTGATATTCTCCCGAACAAGTAGCGCAACTCCACCTCCCCTTTTACATCCCCCTCTATCCCGCCTGAAACATCTAAATCCTGGAACGTTTAGCTGCCAATCCTGCCCTTCCCTCAACCAGGTCTCTGTAATGGCAACAACATCATAGTTCCAAGTAGTAATCCAAGCTCTAAGTTCATCTGCCTTACCCGTAATGCTCCTTGCATTAAAACATATGCACTTCAGGCCACCAGACCCGCTGTGTTCAGCAACTTCTCCCCGTCTGCTCTGCCTCAGAGCCACACTGTCCCTATTCCCTAGTAGCCCGGCGCAGGATCCTACTCATGTGGAAGGAGGCGAAACCCCCCGGACTGGAGGCCTGGGTAAATTACATGGCGGGGTTCATTAAATTGGAGCAGATAAAGTTTGCCCTGAGAGGATCGGCTCAAGGGTTCACCAGGCGGTGGCAGCCATTTCTCGACTACCTAGGGGAACGTTAGAGGGAAGACAGATGACCAGCAGCAGCAACCCAGGGGTGAGGGGGGGGGGGGGGGGGTGGTGAGGGTTTTAGTTTAGTTTTTGTCAAAAGATTATGGGGTTTAGTTATTTGTGTATTGTTAAAAATTTCTTTACTGTTACGTTTGCTTTGTAAGAGGGAAAAAATTGTTGTTTGGGGAAAACATTTTCAATAAAATATATATATTTTTTAAAAACTATCTGTTTCCTAGCACTAGATTTCTAATAGAAATGCGAAAGCTAAATATAGTACTCTCTGATCTCTGGCTTAGATACCACTCTAAATTATAATTAAGTAATTATGTTTAATTAGTTACCAATGCTTAATTTTTTAAATTTAGTGTAGATTCCCAACCAGCCACTCAGGCCACAGCTTTTCTGTGATGTCACTTCAGTTTCCCCCCGACACACACAATTTGAAAAAGGTATAAAAGTAAAAATGAGTAAAAATCACTTACTTACCTTCTTACCTTCTGAGTGTCTTAGATGTTCTCAGGTTCTCTCGCTGACAGAGACTGCTCCTCCACCTCCGAACCTTGACCTGCACAATGCTAATAATATAATAATAATATAATATGGCACTTACCTTACACCAATGGGTCTTATTATTAGGTTAGAGGAGGAGGGCGGGTGGGAGACACTACACGTGTAGTGTCTCGGGTTTCCTCTCCACCAGAATTTATTGGTTGGGGGGGGGGGACTTGCCAGAGGTCCGCGGGTCGAACTTCCGGTTCCCGCCTTATATAAAAACAAATAAAACAGAAAAGAAGAACAGACACGGGACCAGGCAAGGCTTTTAAATACACTACTCACCTCCAAGAAGGCCCCTGCGCACCGCTGCCGCCGAAATCCAAAGGGCTGCTCCTGTAAAGGCAAGGCTTTTTAAAGTAAGTACTCACCTCCCAGAAGGCCCCTGCGCACCGCTGCCGCCGAAATCCAAAGGGCTGCTCCTGTAAAGGTAAGGCTTTTAAATACACTACTCACCTCCAAGAAGGCCCCTGCGCACCGCTGCCGCCGAAATCCAAAGGGCTGCTCCTGTAAAGGCAAGGCTTTTTAAAGTAAGTACTCACCTCCCAGAAGGCCCCTGCGCACCGCTGCCGCCGAAATCCAAAGGGCTGCTCCTGTAAAGGTAAGGCTTTTAAATACGCTACTCACCTCCAAGAAGGCCCCTGCGCACCGCTGCCGCCGAAATCCAAAGGGCTGCTCCTGTAAAGGCAAGGCTTTTTAAAGTAAGTACTCACCTCCCAGAAGGTCCTTGCGCACCGCTGCCGCCGAAATCCAAAGGGCTGCTCCTGTAAAGGTAAGGCTTTTAAATACGCTACTCACCTCCAAGAAGGCCCCTGCGCACCGCTGCCGCCGAAATCCAAAGGGCTGCTCCTGTAAAGGCAAGGCTTTTTAAAGTAAGTACTCACCTCCCAGAAGGCCCTTGCGCACCGCTGCCGCCGAAATCCAAAGGGCTGCTCCTGTAAAGGTAAGGCTTTTAAATACGCTACTCACCTCCAAGAAGGCCCCTGCGCACCGCTGCCGCCGAAATCCAAAGGGCTGCTCCTGTAAAGGCAAGGCTTTTAAAGTAAGGACTCACCTCCCAGAAGGCCCCTGCGCACCGCTGCCGCCGAAATCCAAAGGGCTGCTCCTGTAAAGGCAAGGCTTTTTAAAGTAAGTACTCACCTCCCAGAAGGCCCCTGCGCACCGCTGCCGCCAAAATCCAAAGGGCTGCTCCTGTAAAGGTAAGGCTTTTAAATACGCTACTCCCCTCCCAGAAGGCCCCTGCGCACCGCTGCCGCCGAAATCCAAAGGGCTGCTCCTGTAAAGGCAAGGCTTTTTAAAGTAAGTACTCACCTCCCAGAAGGCCCCTGCGCACCGCTGCCGCCGAAATCCAAAGGGCTGCTCCTGTAAAGGTAAGGCTTTTAAATACGCTACTCACCTCCAAGAAGGCCCCTGCGCACCGCTGCCGCCGAAATCCAAAGGCTAGAGGTCCTGTCTTTTAACTTTCTGCCTAGCTCCCTGAACTCCTGCTGCAGGACCTCATGCCCCTTCCTGCCTATGTCGTTAGTACCAATATGTACAACGACCTCTGCCTGTTTGCTCTCCCCCTTCAGGATCCCTTCTACCCGTTCGGAGACATCCTGGACCCTGGCACCAGGGAGGCAACATACCATCCTGGAGTCTCTTTCACGTCCACAGAAGCGCCTATCTGTGCCCCTGACTATAGAGTCCCCTATTACTATTGCTCTTCTGCGCTTTGACCCTCCCTTCTGAACATCAGAGCCAGCCGTGGTGCCACTGCTCTGGCTGCTGCTGTTTTCCCCTGATAGGCTATCCCCCCTGACAGAATCCAAAGGGGTATACCTGTTCGAGAGGGGGACAACCACAGGGGATTCCTGCACTGACTGCCTGCCCTTTCTGGTGGTCACCCATTTCTCTGCCTGCACCTTGGGTGTGACCACATTTACATAACTGCGATCTATGACGCTTTCCGCCACCTGTATGCTCCTAAGTGCATCCAATTGCTGCTCCAACCGAACCATGCGGCCTGTGAGGAGCTCCAGTTGGGTGCACTTTCTGCAGATGAAGCCATCCGGGACGCTGGAAGCCTCCCGGACCTGCCACATCTCACAGTGAGAGCACTGCACCCCTCTAACTGACATTGCGTCAATTAATTAAAAATTAAAAAAAAAAAAAATTTTTTAATTTTTAAAAAATATTTATTTTTTTAAATTTCAAAGTTACTGTTAACTATCTGTTTCCTGGGGCTTCCGGTTGCGGTGATGCATTGCTAGCCGCACGTTTCGGCGGCTCCAGCTCCGATGGACCTTCGGGCTCTTTTAAGAGCCCCAACGGGAAATTTTTTGGCGGCGCAATCCGGTGTGGGGTGAGTGAGAAGTGAGTCCCCCCCCCCCCCAACGAAGGAGGAAAAAACCGGCGGCGGCGGCGGCTGCAGCGCGAGGAATCTTCGACCATAAGGTCAGAAAGGGAGAAGCACAAGATGGCGGCGGAGAAAGCGCAGGCGACATGGGGGCCCGAGCAGGATGAATTTTTGAGACGGTGCGTGGAGCTGCTGAAGAGGGAGGTGCTGACCCCGATGCTACAGGCAATTGAGGGGCTCAAGGAGACACAAACGACCCAGGAGACAGAGCTCCGCGTGGTGGAGCAGAAGGTGACAGATAATGAGGACGAGATCCTGGGCCTGTTAAGACACAGACGCACGAGGCACTTCATAAAAAGTTTACTGAAAGGATCGAGGCCCTAGAAAACGGAGCGCGAAGGAAGAACCTTCGGATACTGGGTCTCCCTGAGGGTGTGGAAGGAGTGGACTGTGGAGCTTATGCAAGTACGATGCTGAGCTCACTGATGGGTGCTGAGGCCCCTACGGGCCCCTTGGAGGTGGAGTGGGCACATCGGATCCCGGCGAGAAGACCAAAAGCGGGAGAACCACCCAGGGCGATAATCGTGCGATTTCACCGCCTTAAGGATAGAGAAGAGGTCCTGAGATGGGCTAAAAAGGTGCGGAGTAGCAGATGGGAGAATGCAGTGGTACGGGTGTACCAGGATTGGAGTGCAGAGGTGGCGAGAAGGAGGGCGAGCTTTAACCGAGCCAAGGAGGTGTTGCATAAAAGGAAGGTGAAGTTCGGGATGCTGCAGCCGGCAAGACTATGGGTCACGTATCAGGAGAGACACCATTATTTCGAGACGGCGGAGGAAGCATGGACCTTTATCAAAGAGGAGAAATTGGATTGGAACTGAGGGACTGATGCTGCAGGAAATGTTATTGTTAATGTTATGGTTGAAGTTAATTGAGAAGTAAATTGGGAAGGGGGGAGACATTGGGAAATGTGGGCGCCGGTGAGGGGGGAAAGACGGGACATAGTTGGAGAATGGGGAAGGGGAGGGGGAGGGGAAAGGGAGCTGCGCCATAAGAGGCGGGTCAGGTAAAGGGATGTTCCCGCGCCAGAAAGAATAAGGCGGGAAGACAGGCGCAAGGCGGATGGGAGTTCCCCACATGGGGGGGTCGAGGAGTGAGCAGGAGTAGCCGGGGTCAGTTGAAGTCAGCTGACTTACGGAAGTACTATGGGGGGAGCAATCGCGCTAGAAAGAGATCTAGCGGGGGGGGGTGGGGGGTGGGGGGGGGGGGGGGGCCAATTGGGTTGCTGCTGCGGAAATCTAAAAGGAACGTGAGAGGCCTGAACGGACCGATAAAAAGGGCCCGAGTGCTCGCGCATTTGAAAGGACTAAGGGCAGACGTGGTTATGCTCCAAGAGACGCACCTAAAGGTGACGGACCAAGTTAGGTTAAGGAAAGGATGGGTGGGACAGGTATTCCACTCAGGACTAGACGCAAAGAACAGAGGGGTGGCCATTTTGGTGGGGAAACGGGTAGCATTTGAAGCAAAGAACATCGTAGCAGATAGCAGAGGTAGATATGTAATGGTGAGTGGCAGGCTGGAGGGAATGGAGGTCGTGTTGGTTAATGTGTATGCCCCAAACTGGGATGATGCGGGATTTATGAGATGGATGTTGGGGCGTATACCGGACCTGGAGGTAGGAAACTTGATTTTAGGAGGGGACTTTAATACTGTGCTGGACCCGGGGCTAGATAGATCCAGCTCAAGGACCGGAAGAAGGCCGGCAGCGGCCAAGGTACTTAAGGGGTTTATGGACCAAATGGGGGGAGTGGATCCATGGCGATTTCTTAGACCCAGGGCTAGGGAGTTCTCCTTCTTCTCCCATGTCCATAAAGTGTACTCCCGGATAAATTTTTTTGTTTTGGGAAGGTCGTTGATCTCTAGGATGGAAGAAGCTGAGTATTCAGCCATAGCGGTTTCGGATCATGCCCCACATTGGGTGGACCTGGAATTAGGAGAGGAAAGGGAGCAGAGAGCACGCTGGCAATTAGATGTGGGATTGATGGCGGATGAGGGAGTGTGTGCAAGAGTGTGGGGGTGTATTGAGAGATACCTGGAGGTCAATGACGAGGGCGAGGTCCCTGTGGGAGTGGTATGGGAAGCACTAAAAGCGGTGGTCAGAGGAGAGCTGATCTCCATTGGGGTCCACAAAAGGAAAACAGAGGCCAAGGAAAGGGAAAGATTACTGGGGGAGATTTTAAGGGTGGAGAGGGAATTTGCAGAGACCCCGGAGGAGGGACTGTACAGGGAGAGGAGACGACTCCAGACCGAGTTTGACCTTCTGACCACCAGAAAGGCGGAGGTACTGTGGAGGAAGGCACAGAGGAGGAGGTATGAATATGGGGAAAAGGCTAGTCGCCTGTTGGCTCATCAATTGCGAAAGAGGACGGCAGCGAGGGAGATAGGAGGAATTAGAGACGAAAAGGGAGACACGGTGCGAAGAGCAGGAAAGATAAATTAGGTGTTCAAGACCTTCTATGAGGGACTGTATAGGTCTCAACCCCCAGAGGGAGAGGAGGGGATGCGGCAGTTCCTGGACCAATTGAGGTTCCCGAAAGTGGAGGAGCAGGAGGTGGTAGGCCTGGGGGCACCGATTGGGGTGGACGAGGTTATTAAGGGACTGGGAAGCATGCAAGCAGGGAAGGCTCTGGGACCAGACGGGTTCCCGGTGGAATATTACAGAAAATATGTGGACTTGTTGGCCCCGTTGATGGTGAGGACGTTCAATGAGGCCAGGGAAGGAGGGACTTTACCCCCGACGATGTCGGAGGCGACGATATCGCTAATTTTGAAGAGGGATAAAGATCCGTTGCAGTGCGGGTCCTATAGACCTATTTCATTATTGAACATGGACGCCAAATTGTTGGCAAAGGTACTGGCATCGAGGATAGAGGACTGTGTCCCGGGGGTGGTGCACGAAGACCAGACCGGGTTCGTAAAAGGGAGACAACTGAATGTTAACGTGCGACGACTATTAGGGGTGATAATGATGCCCCCAGTCGAGGGGGAGGCAAAGATAGTGGCGGCAATGGATGCAGAGAAGGCATTTGATAGGGTGGAGTGGGAGTATTTATGGGAAGTGTTAAGGAGGTTTGGGTTCGGGAACGGGTTTATTAGCTGGGTTAAACTTCTTTATGGGGCTCCAACGGCAAGTGTAGTTACGGGTCGACAAAGATCGGAGTATTTCCGACTATATAGGGGAACAAGACCGGGATGCCCGCTGTCTCCATTGTTGTTCGCGTTGGCAATTGAACCTCTGGCCATGGCGTTGAGAGACTCCAGGAAATGGAGAGGGGTGATTAGAGGGGGAGAAGAACACCGAGTCTCGTTATACGCAGATGACCTATTGTTATACGTGTCGGACCCAGTGGGGGGGATGATAGAGGTTATGCGAATGTTGAGGGAGTTCGGGGATTTCTCGGGGTATAGGCTAAACATGGGGAAGAGTGAATTATTTGTGATACATCCAGGGGACCAGAGTAGAGAGATAGAAGGCCTGCCTCTAAGGAAAGTGGAAAGAAACTTCCGATACCTGGGGATTCAGATCGCTAGGAGCTAGGGAACCTTTCACAGACTTAATTTGACATGGCTGGTAGAACAAATGGAGGAGGACTTCAAGAGGTGGGACATGCAGCCTCTGTCGCTGGCGGGCAGGGTGCAGGCAATTAAGATGATGGTCCTCCCGAGGTTCTTATTTGTATTTCAATGTCTCCCTATACTAATCACTAAGACCTTTTTCAATAAAATAGACAGGAGCATCACGAGCTTCGTGTGGGCAGGGAAAGTTCCGAGAGTAAGGAGGGGGTTCCTTCAGCATAGTAGGGACAGAGGAGGATTGGCACTACCGAACTTGGGCGATTACTACTGGGCCGCTAATGTGGCAATGATACGTAAATGGATGATGGAGGGTGAGGGAGCGGCGTGGAAAAGACTGGAGAGAAAGTCCTGCAAAGAGACGAGTTTAGAGGCGCTGGTGACGGCGCCGCTACCGTTCTCGCCAAAAATGTTTACCACAAACCCGGTGGTGGCGGCAACATTAAATATCTGGGGACAATGGAGGCGACAGAGAGGGGTGCGGGGTGCCCTGGTGGGGTCCCCAATTAGGAACAACCATAGGTTCGCCCCAGGAAGAATGGATGGAGGATTTCAGAGCCAGCACCAATTGGGAATTAGGAGGGTGGGAGATTTATTTATAGATGGGACTTTTGCGAGCTTGGGAGCATTGGAGGAAAAGTATAAGTTGCCCCGGGGAAACTTCTTGAGATATATGCAGGTGAGGGCGTTTACTAGACAACAGGTGAGGGAATTTCCGTTGCTCCCGACACGGGATTCAGGACAGAGTGCTTTCAGGGTTGTGGGTCGGAGAGGGCAAGGTGTCAGAGATATACCGAGAGATGAGGGAAGAGGGGGAGGAGTCGGTGGGCGAACTAAAAGGAAAGTGGGAAGAAGAACTAGGGGAGGAGATAGAGGAGGGTATGTGGGCTGATGCCCTAGGCAGGGTAAATTCCTCTTCCTCATGCGCCAGGCTTAGCCTGATTCAATTTAAGGTGCTACATAGAGCACACATAACGGGAGCAAGATTGAGCAGGTTCTTTGGAGTGGAGGACAAATGTGGGAGGTGCGGCGGGAGCCCGGCAAACCACGCACATATGTTTTGGGAATGCCCGGCACTGGAAGGGTATTGGAATTGAGTGACGGGAGTGATTTCGAAGGTGGTGAAGGCCCGGGTCAAACCAGGCTGGGGGCTAGCTCTATTTGGAGTTGCGGATGAGCCGGGAGTGCAGGAGGCGAAAGAGGCCGACGTTGTGGCCTTTGCGTCCCTAGTAGCCCGGCGCAGGATCCTACTCATGTGGAAGGAGGCGAAACCCCCCGGACTGGAGGCCTGGGTAAATGATATGGCGGGGTTCATTAAATTGGAGCAGATAAAGTTTGCCCTGAGAGGATCGGCTCAAGGGTTCACCAGGCGGTGAATTTCTCGACTACCTAGGGGAACGTTAGAGGGAAGACAGATGACCAGCAGCAGCAACCCAGGGGTGAGGGGGGGGGGGGGGGGGGGTGGTGAGGGTTTTAGTTTAGTTTATGTCAAAAGATTATGGGGTTTAGTTATTTGTGTATTGTTAAAAATTTCTTTACTGTTACGTTTGCTTTGTAAGAGGGAAAAAATTGTTGTTTGGGGAAAACATTTTCAATAAAATATATATATTTTTTAAAAACTATCTGTTTCCTAGCACTAGATTTCTAATAGAAATGCGAAAGCTAAATATAGTACTCTCTGATCTCTGGCTTAGATACCACTCTAAATTATAATTAAGTAATTATGTTTAATTAGTTACCAATGCTTAATTTTTTAAATTTAGTGTAGATTCCCAACCAGCCACTCAGGCCACAGCTTTTCTGTGATGTCACTTCAGTTTCCCCCCGACACACACAATTTGAAAAAGGTATAAAAGTAAAAATGAGTAAAAATCACTTACTTACCTTCTTACCTTCTGAGTGTCTTAGATGTTCTCAGTTTCTCTCCCTGACAGAGGCTGCTCCTCCACCTCCGAACGGCTCACGAAACTAGGCCGCGATTTTTTAAATTCTCCGCTCTGACTCGCAGCTCCTGCGCTTTTTAAATCTCCCGCGCTTTTTAAATCTCCCGGATCACTCACCTCCCGCACTGTTTTCACTGTCCCGGCTCACTCACCTCCCGTGCTGTTTTCACTGTCCCGGCTCACTCACCTCCCGTGCTGTTTTCACTGTCCCGGCTCACTCGGCTCTCGCGCTGTTTTCACTGTCCCGGCTCACTCACCTCCCGCGCTGTTTTCACTGTCCCGGCTCACTCACCTCCCGCGCTGTTTTCACTGTCCCGGCTCACTCACCTCCCGCTCTGTTTTCACTGTCCCGGCTCACTCACCTCCCGTGCTGTTTTCACTGTCCCGGCTCACTCACCTCCAGCGCTGTTTTCACTGTCCCGGCTCACTCACCTCCCGTGCTGTTTTCACTGTCCCGGCTCGCTCACCTCTCGCGCTGTTTTCAATGTCCCGGCTCACTCACCTCCCGCGCTGTTTTCAATGTCACGGCTCGCTCACCTCTCGCGCTGTTTTCACTGTCCCGGCTCACTCTCCTCTCGCGCTGTTTTCAATTTCCCGGCTCACTCACCTCTCGCGCTGTTTTCAATGTCCCGGCTCACTCGGCTCCCGCGCTGTTTTCACTGTCCCGGCTCACTCACCTCCCGCGCTGTTTTCAATGTCCCGGCTCACTCACCTCCCGCGCTGTTTTCAATGTCCCGGCTCACTCACCTCTCGCGCTGTTTTCACTGCCCCGGCTCACTCACCTCCCGCGCTGTTTTCACTGTCCCGGCTCACTCAGCTCCCGCGCTGTTTTCAATGTCCCGGCTCACTCACCTCCCGCGCTGTTTTCACTGTCCCGGCTCTCTCTCCTCTCGCGCTGTTTTCACTGTCCATGCTCACTCACCTCCCGCGCTGTTTTCAATGTCCCGGCTCACTCACCTCCCGCGCTCTTTTCAATTTCCCGGCTCACTCACCTCTCGCGCTGTTTTCAATGTCCCGGCTCACTCACCTCCCGCGCTGTTTTCACTGTCCCGGCTCACTCACCTCCCGCGCTGTTTTCACTGTCCCGGCTCACTCACCTCCCGCGCTGTTTTCACTGTCCCGGCTCACTCACCTCTCGCGCTGTTTTCAATGTCCCGGCTCACTCACCTCCCGCGCTGTTTTCAATGTCACGGCTCGCTCACCTCTCGCGCTGTTTTCACTGTCCCGGCTCACTCTCCTCTCGCGCTGTTTTCAATGTCCCGGCTCACTCGGCTCCCGCGCTGTTTTCACTGTCCCGGCTCACTCACCTCTCGCGCTGTTTTCAATGTCCCGGCTCACTCACCTCCCGCGCTGTTTTCAATGTCCCGGCTCACTCACCTCTCGCGCTGTTTTCACTGCCCCGGCTCACTCACCTCCCGCGCTGTTTTCACTGTCCCGGCTCACTCAGCTCCCGCGCTGTTTTCAATGTCCCGGCTCACTCACCTCCCGCGCTGTTTTCACTGTCCCGGCTCTCTCTCCTCTCGCGCTGTTTTCACTGTCCATGCTCACTCACCTCCCGCGCTGTTTTCAATGTCCCGGCTCACTCACCTCCCGCGCTGTTTTCAATTTCCCGGCTCACTCACCTCTCGCGCTGTTTTCAATGTCCCGGCTCACTCACCTCCCGCGCTGTTTTCACTGTCCCGGCTCACTCACCTCCCGCGCTGTTTTCAATGTCCCGGCTCACTCACCTCCCGCGCTGTTTTCACTGTCCCGGCTCACTCGGCTCCCGCGCTGTTTTCACTGTCCCGGCTCACTCACCTCCCGCGCTGTTTTCAATGTCCTGGCTCACTCACCTCTCGCGCTGTTTTCAATGTCCCGGCTCACTCACCTCCCGCGCTGTTTTCACTGTCCCGGCTCACTCGGCTCCCGCGCTGTTTTCACTGTCCCGGCTCACTCTCCTGCGCTGTTTTCAATGTCCCGGCTCACTCGCCTCCCGCGCTGTTTTCAATGTCCTGGCTCACTCAGCTCCCGCGCTGTTTTCACTGTCCTGACTCACTCAGCTCCCGCGCTGTTTTCAATGTCCCGGCTCACTCACCTCCCGCGCTGTTTTCAATGCCCCGGCTCACTCACCTCCCGCGCTGTTTTCAATGTCCTGGCTCACTCAGCTCCCGCGCTGTTTTCACTGTCCTGACTCACTCAGCTCCCGCACTGTTTTCAATGCCCCGGCTCACTCACCACTCGCGCTGTTTTCAATGTCCCGGCTCACTCACCTCCCGCGCTGTTTTCAATGCCCCGGCTCACTCACCTGCGCTGTTTTCAATGTCTTCACAGTAGAAGACATGAGTAATATCCCAACAATTCAGGAGAGTCTGGGGGCAAAGTTGAATATGGTAGCCATCACAAAGGAGAAAGTGCTAGAGAAACTAAGAGGTCTAAAAATTGATAAATCTCCGGACCCAGATGGGCTACATCCTAGAGTTCTAAAGGAGATAGCTGAAGAAATAGTGGAGGCGTTAGTTATGATCTTTCAAAAGTCACTGGAGTCAGGGAAAGTCCCAGAGGATTGGAAAATCACTGTTGTAACCCCCCTGTTCAAGAAGGGAATAAGGGAAAAGATGGAAAATGATAGGCCAATTAGCCTAACCTCGGTTATTGGCAAGACTCTAGAATCCATTGTTAAGGATGAGATTTCTAAATTCTTGGAAGTGCAGGGTCGGATTAGGAAGTCAGCATGGATTTAGTAAGGGGTGGTCGTGCCTGACAAACCTGTTAGAGTTCTTTGAAGAGATAACAAATAGGTTAGACCAAGGAGAGCCAATGGATGTTATCTATCGTGACTTCCAAAAGGCCTTTGATAAGGTGCCTCACGGGAGACTGCTGAGTAAAATAAGGGCCCATGGTATTCGAGGCAAGGTACTAACATGGATTGACGATTGGCTGTCAGGCAGAAGGCAGAGAGCTGGGATAAAAGGTTCTTTTTTGGAATGGCAACCGGTGATGAATGGTGTCCCGCAGGGTTCAGTATTGGGGCCACAGCTGTTCTCTTTATATATTAACGATCTAGATGACGGGACTGGGGGCATTCTGGCTAAGTTTGCCGATGATACAAAGATCGGTGGAGGGGCAGGCAGTATTGAGGAGGTGGGGAGGCTGCAGAAAGATTTAGACAGTTTAGGAGAGTGGTCCAAGAAATGGCTGATGAAATTCAACGTGGGCAAGTGCGAGGTCTTGCACTTTGGAAAAAAGAATGGAGGCGTGGACTATTTTCTAAACGGTGACAAAATTCATAATGCTGAAGTGCAAAGGGACTTGGGACTCCTAGTCCAGGATTCTCTAAAGGTAAACTTGCAGGTTGAGTCCGTAATTAAGAAAGCAAATGCAATGTTGTCATTTATCTCAAGAGGCTTGGAATATAAAAGCAGGGATGTACTTCTGAAGCTTTATAAAGCATTAGTTAGGCCCCATTTAGAATACTGTGAGCAATTTTGGGCCCCACACCTCAGGAAGGACATACTGGCACTGGAGCAGGTCCAGCGGAGATTCACACGGATGATTCCAGGAATGGTAGGCCTAACATAACGATGAACGTCTGAGGATCCTGGGATTATATTCATTGGAGTTTAGGAGGTTGAGGGGAGATCTAATAGAAACCTACAAGATAATAAATGGCTTAGATCGGGTGGACGTAGGGAAGTTGTTTCCATTAGCAGGGGAGACTAGGACCCAGGGGGCACAGCCTTAGGATAAAAGGGAGTCACTTTAGAACAGAGATGAGGAGAAATTTCTTCAGCCAGAGCGTGGTGGGTCTGTGGAATTCATTGCCACAGAGGGCAATGTCTTTAAGACAGAAGTTGATAAATTCTTGATTTCTCGAGGAATTAAGGGCTATGGAGAGAGAGCGGGTAAATGGAGTTGAAATCAGCCATGATTGAATGGCGGAGTGGACTCGATGGGCCGAATGGCCTTACTTCTGCTCCTATGTCTTATGTCTTATGGTCTTATGGACTTCTTGGGCGGGATTCTCCATTTCTGAGACTCAGTGTTGACGCCAACGTAGAATTCATGGACTTTCATGACAGAAAAGCTAGCACCACACCTAGACTGATTCCGCTGCAATTAAGGGACTAGCACCGGTGCCGCGTGGAACACATTCAATTCCAATGAAAAACATTGCAGGATTCACCGTGTCTGTGCTTGGCACTCGGGTGGCTGACAAGCTGTAGCAGCACATACACATTACAATCCCCACACACACTTATCCCAACCAAAAGAATGGCACTGGTTGAGATGGAGCACACCCAGACAGCTGATTGGTCAGCTGCAGCTAGAGGGCACCCAGGGGATGCCCAGGGGGGGACACCTAAACGGTGTGTTGTTAGCGGTGTGCGGAGCTGCATGGCTGACTTGCCGGCTCGGCAATGGTGTTCTGTGTCCATCCACCCCGGCCCCCCCACCGGCCCTGGCAGAAGCCCCCGGCCAGCGGCACAACTGTCAGCAAACTATGGCGATGTTGGGCACTTTCTGCACCCCCTCTTTCAACCCTCAGCAACCGCCGCGCCGGTTTCTCAATTTTTAAAAGCACAAGTGAACCCCACTGTTGGGAACTCGGCCCATTGGAGGCGAAGAATCGCGGAGGCCCCGGAGAATATCGGGTCGGGTCCCCTAATGATATGCAAACGGTGTTTACTGCCTGTGCATTCCGGAATGCTTTGACGACGCTGTCAAAGTGCTAGAGAATTGCAATTTGGCACCTGCCACGATTTTGGCATCGGAAACGATTCTCCACCCGATATCCTTTCCCGATTTCAGCATCGGCTAACGGAGAATCCCACCCCTTATTCTTAAGCTGCGTCCCCTGGATCTAGTCTCTTCCACAAGTAGAATCATCCTCCCAGTATCTACCCTATCAAATCCCCTCAGGACCTTAGATGTTACAGCCAGACCCTGATGTTTTAATCTGTTCCTAATAATAATCATCTTTATTATTATCACAAGTAGGCTTACATTAACATTGCAATGAAGTTCCTGTGAAAATCCCCACTCTGGTGCCTGTTCGGGTACACAGAGGGAGAATTCAGGGTCGGAGAATGGCCGTTGGCCGCCGTGAATCCCGCCCCCGCCCCCGCCGAAGTCTCCGGTACCGGGGATTGGGCGGGGGCGGGAATCGGGCTGCGCCGGTTGGCGGGACCCCCCGCTCAATTCTCCGGCCCGAATGGGCCGAAGTCCCGCCCAGAAATTGCCTGTCCCGCCGGCGTAAATCAAAGCTGGTATTTACCGGCGGGACCAGGCGGCGTGGGCGGGCTCCGGGGTCCTGGGGGGAGCGCGGGTCGATGTGGCCTGGCCCGCGATCGGGGCCCACCGATCCGCGGGCGGGCCTGTGCCGTGGGGGCACTCTTTCCCTTCCGCCTCCGCCACGGCCTCCACCATGGCGGAGGCGGAAGAGACTCTCCCCACTGCGCATGAGTAGGAAACTGCCGGCGGCCGCTGATGCTCCCGCGCACGCGCCGCATTTCCGCGCCAGCTGGCGGGGCAACAAACACCATTCCCGCCAGCTGGCGGGGCGGAAATCCCTCCGGCGCTGGCCTAGCCCCTCAATGTTGGGGCTCGGCCCCCAAAGATGGGGAGCATTCCGCACCTTTGGGCCGGCGCGATGCCCGTCTGATTGGCGCCGTTTTTGGCGCCAGTCGGCGGACATCGCGCCGTTGGGGGAGAATTTCGCCCCATGTCTTTCGGGACTTGTGGGAAGAAACCGGAGCACCCGGAGGACACCCACACAGACACGGGGAGAATGTGCAGACTCCGCATAGACTTTGACCCAACCTGGGACTCTGGCACTGTGAAGCAACAGTGCTACCGTGCGGTTATTGGTCGTCAAATATATAAAGCAGCCCACAAATTTGATATTGTAGGAATGGACTATTCAAAAATAAATCATATTTGTACGGCTTCATTTTCTAGTTTATTGAAATAGATGAAATTGTGATTTTTAAAAAAAAGCAAAACTCAAAGTAAGTTTAAAGGGGGGAATCGTATATTTTCGGCTTTTGTTAATGTAAGAAAGGTTACATAATTTTGTCATTATATTATATTTGGGGTCTCTGTTTTACAATTTGATATACCAGCTGGCAGTCGTGTGTTCGGCTGAATGGCAGCACCTCTGTGTTTGAACAAGAGTTAGTCTTTTTTTTAGAACTATGCTTGACAGATTGATCTGTCTGTGTGTGTGAAAAATGTGCGAGTGACTGTATGTCCTCAGACTCACCTTGAACAATGCCAGGAGATCTGCTCGGACTGTACTGAATGGTCAGACTCTCATGACCAGCGCATGGATGCAGCACAGATAGGGGACTCGTACAAACAGGACAGTATGCTCCATCCAGCCTATCCCGCACAATTCAAATGCCTGAAGATATATGCACAATTCATCCCCTTAAAATCATGTGATCGCCTAGGAAAGGTAAAAATCTAAATAAAAGCACAGCACAATTGGGCCGGGGAGAGGGACTGGGGGGGAGGGGGGAAGGGGGGGCACCAAGAATATCTGGGAATTTCCTCCCTGACCCTTCTGGGAATTTCCTCCCTGACCCTTCTGGGAATTTCCTCCCTGACCCATCTAGGAAAGAAGACCTACTCCACGAGAACATTTCTGGCCCTGAATTCCCCACAGTATCTTAGGTAGAGATGATGTCCGCCCCAACCAGAATAAAGTCCAACTCGCGCTTGAAGGAGCACAGCAAGTTGATGCCCACTGCTTGAGCTGACAGTGTGTTCCAGGGCACCATTAATGTCTGGGGTAAGCATCACCTCCTGACAACTGACCTTTCGCAACGTAAAACCTTAATCCCTGGTCCTCCAAACCTATTTAATTGGAACTGTCATCTGGGTGGGGGTGGGGGGGGGCGGGGGGGGGCACAATGGTGCAGTGGTCAGCACTGCTGCCTCACAGCACAAGGGACACAGGCTCACTGTCTGGGTGGAGTTTGCACTTGCTCCCTGTGTCTGTGTGGGTTTCCTCCAGGTGCTCCGGTTTCCTCCCACAGTCCAAAGATATGCAGGTGGATTGGTCGTGATAAATTTGCCGTTTCGTGTCCAGGGATGTGCAGTTTCGGTGAGGTTATGGGGATGGGGTGGGGGAGTGGGCCCAGGTAGGGTTCTCTTTCGGAGGATCAATGCAGACTCGATGGGCCGAATGGCCTCCTTCGACACTGTAGCGATTCTATGGTTCTAAGGTTACTCACCAGGAAGCCTGGTGATGAAGGTTAAAGCAGGAGCCAATTTTTATATACTTTTATAAGTATTTATTCATAGACATGACACGTTACAAACATGCACCGCCCATGAGGTAATGGAAGACACGGAGCAGTGTCAGGAGAAAATTCCGGAGCTCCCAATGGTGGATCAATAAAATCAAGGATGCTCAAGGAGCCAGAATTAGATAGCGGGGATATTTCAAAGGGTTGTGGGATTGGAGAAGATTTCGGGCGTAGGGAGGGATGAAGCCATGGCAGGTTTAGAAAACTGGGATGAGAATTTGAAAGCACGATGTTGCTCGACTGGGAGCTAATGTAGGTCAACACACAGGAGTGATCGGTGAACAGGAATTGGTATGGGTCAGAACACTAACAAATCGTTCTCTTCCTCTTGTACACATCTAGTTAAATTGCAATGAGCCCGCATGCTTTGTGATTGTAGATGGATATGCTACGGTTTAACTTGTAGAATGTCTCCATCGATTGACTTTTTAGATAATGTGCTCACTAGGTGGCACTAAGCAGAATGGGCAATCCAGTGTTAAACTTGTTCTAATCTTAAATCTATTTTGCACATATTTAATGCAGTTGAAAAGTGTTGTCACAACTGCTGTTTGATAATGCTATGAATAATAGGCAAGCCCACATTCTGGTTGCGGCATATCTTCTAATAACCCTGCCAGGAGCTGTGGTGTTGATTTCTTGGAATGTCGCTTTCTTCAGTTCATTAACCCCTCTCCCACCCAACTCCCGAAGCGTAGGTCCAAGACTTTCTATCTGAAAAGTGGAGGTTTGCAGCAACAACCCAGCTTTCAACGGACCGCAGCTTTCTTTAACAAAGATTGGACCGTTGTCTGTGGAGTGTGACGTGCATCTGGCTGACCCCGGGGTCACCGTGTTGACTGGAGAGAACCCACTGAGTTCAATAACAAAGGACGGATGGATGGATTTTAAACGCTCCCGTTATTAAAGGAAGATGCAACTGGGGTTACACTGCACACTGTGGGGATTGAAACTAGTGAGAGACAGTTTAAAGGTACACTCCGAACTCCCAAATGTACATCCTTACTTTCATACTGTTGTACATCCAACACCCTCTCACAACACAGATGTAGAACTGCAGCCTCGGAGATTATCGTTTGAATGTGACATGACCCATTTTGCCTCGTCTTCAAAGTTGAACCCATGAAATACACTGGCTATTCTGTTTAAAGATATATTAAATAAATAAACCACTCTTTTAAAAAATCATTTCCAAAGCTTCATTTGTTATTTCAGGTGAGTTTCATAAATTTCTATGAGGTTGGGCTGGGATAGCTCGACTCAAGCTGATTGCTTGTGAGTCTGTACAGAATGAATGACCAGAAGAAAGTAACCACAGCGACCTTTGTGCTGACATCCATTTGCCTCTTCTGCCAGTGTAAAGTTCATGGCAACTTTCATTGTGTGCCCAGATCACCTTGTGAATATTAAATCATAAAAATGTCTTACATTTCACAGTGTTGCGATGCCAGTTGATGTTTATAATAATCTTTATTAGTATCACAAGTACATAGAACATACAGTTCAGAAGGAGGACATTCGGCCCATCGAGTCGGCACCGACCCACTTAAGCCTTCATTTCCACCCTATCCCCGTAACCCAATAACCCTTCCTAACCTTTTTTGGTCACAAAGGGCAATTTATCATGGCCAATCCACCTAACCTGCATGCCTTTGGACTGTGGGAGGAAACCGGAGCATCCGGAGGAAACCCAAGCAGTCACGCGGAGAATGTGCAGACTCCGCACAGACAGTGACCCAGCGGGGAATCGGACCTGGGACCCTGGCACTGTGAAGCCACAGTGCTAGCCACTTGTGCTACCATGCTGCCCCAAAAGTAGGCTTACATTTTTAAAAAAAAATGATTCTCCTCCTTGCTCACATTTTCTCCCAAATTTACACCCACCAACATTAAACAATAATCAGTATCGAATGCAATGTCAATCCCCATATCAATAACAAAAATCCCATCCTCCCACCAAATCCCCAAACATTAGTCCGCATGTTAGCATAAACAAGTAACAATCAGGAATCACCCATAGTCACCATTAGCATAGACTGTTACCCCTCCACCCAACCCTCCCAACAGCTCCCCCCCCCTAATGTTCAATGTAATCTAATTCTCGAAAGTACATAATGAATAACGCCCATGAATTGTAGAACCCCTCCATCCTTCCCTTCAGTTCAAATTTGACCTTCTCAAGAGACAAGAATTCCAGCAGGTCCCCCCGCCATGACAGGGCACAGGGTGGAGAGGTTGATCTCCACCCTAACAGGATCCGCCTTCCGGCGATCAACGAGGCGAAGGCTACAACATCTGCCTCCGCGCCCGTTTCCAACCTCGGCTGGTCAGACACCCTGAATATGGCCTCCCGAGGTCCCGGGTCCAGTTCCACGTGCTTCCAGTAACAACCTCCTTCCAGTAATCCTCCAGCTTTGGACAGGACCAAAACATGCGAACGTGGTTTGCAACCCCCCCCCCCCCCCAAACTCCCCCCCAAACCCCCGGCAACGTTCACAGACATCTTCTAACCCCTCAAAGAGCCGGCTCAACCCTCACCCTTGCGAGGTGTGCTCTATATACCACCTTCAGCTGTATCAGCCGCAACCTCGCGCATGAGGAGGAGGCGTTCACCCTCCGGAGCACCTCACACTCAAGTAGGCTTACATTAACACTGCAAAGAAGTTACTGTGAAAATCTAGTCGTCACACTCCGGCGCCCATTCGGGTACTTTCTAACTGGATGGGAACCACCTCATTCTGCAGGCGGGACCGGGGTCAAATGTTTTACCCTTCGCCTCGCTGACTGCTCGGAGGTGGGTCTTGTTGGGGTGGAGGTCAGCCTCTCCACCCTAGGCCTCGGAATGGCAGGGGGACCTGCTGGAGTTTTTGGACTAGAGAAGGTAATGTTCAACCTGAGGGGGGTGAAGAACGGTTTCTTCAATTGTTATTTAGCATACACTTTGGGGAGTTGGTTACAGTTGACTGTTGAGGGTGGGGTGGGGGGGGGGGATTTTATTTGTTTGGGAGTTGTTTGGGTTTTGTATTTTGAAAATGTTGAAAATCTGTTGAATAAAAATACTTTCAATAAATAAATAACTGGATCGGAAGATCACAGAATGGAACCCAGTTTTACTATTCGTTATCAAACATGAGGTAACAGAGTAACAGGACTGCTAATTCGTTTAAAAAAATGTTTCAAACATAGAACAATTGGATTATGATATAATGCTCCTTTACTCTCCCTTTAGGTTAACAATTACACACAGGTTTTAAGATAACACAGACAGCAAAGTACATTTGTAGCTACAATGGTCTTGTTAACACACAGTTTGTGTTTGCGGAATTGCCCTCTGAATCCCCCCTGTCGTATGAGAGTTACAAAACTCCACTCCCAATATACGCTTTGAAACCTCCTCTCCAGTCCGTATTTTACAAATGACACTTGTGAACAAAGCTTCCGTTCCACTTTTTAAAAAAATGTTTTTATTCTTCATTTTCACATTTTCCTTCATAATTTACACCCCACCCACAAACAGTAAATGGTAACAAATACAAAATCAATCCCCTTAACAATACCAACGATCCCATCCTCCCATCACCCCAAACAACGGCCCACCTGTCAATATATGCATCCCATAAAACAAACGCTCCCACGGTGGAAACAAAAGAGAAAAAGAAAAAGGAGTCCGGGACCGCCCATGGTCACCATTGACCGAAAGAGTCCACTCCCCCTTCCCCCCTCCCTACACTCAATGCCATCCAGCCTCTGAAAGAGTACCGTACATGATACCCAAGAGTTGTACTCCCCCCCCCCCCCCCCCCCCCACCTCCTCCCAGTCTCCAACTCCTCCCGTCCACTGCCTCTTGTAAAACTCCTCCCCCCAACCTCGGTTCCTTCACCCCCAACTTTCCACCCCGTCTAGACCACTCGGACTCTGTTCTGCCAGGCCCCAACGGCCACAGCCCCTCCCCCCACCTCACTCCCATTCACTGGCCGGCTTAAACCGGCCAGCGTGGAGGCCCCCGCCCGGGTCCCTTTCCCCCTTGCCCGGCCCTAGGAAAGCCCAGAAATCCCCTTTTAGCACACAAACCCCGCATATCCACCTTCACCCCAAAGAGCCCTCATTTCGAGTGAAAGTCCCATCACTTCCCTTGTCCAAATATATAGAACATTGGCTCCTTTAGCCCATACACCCGCACACAGTGAAACAAAAAAAGAAGAAAATACAGTCATGAGGTCACATCGGCACATGGCCATTTCTCAATTTCTCAGTTCTGCCACAGTCCTTCTGCCTTCGCAAACTCCTCCGCTGCTTCCGCCGTTCCAAAATAAAAGTCCCTGAGCTTGTAAGTCACCCTCCGCTTCACTGGATATACAATGCCACACTGCACCTTGCTAATGTACAGTGCCCTCTTCACCCGGTTGAAGGCGGCCCGCCTCCTCGCCAGCTCCACCGTAAAGTCCTGGTTTACACGTATACCAGCTCCAGCCCACTGCACCACCCGCTTCTGCTTGGCCCAGCTCAGGACCTTCTCCTTCACCCTGTACCTACGGAAGCACAGAGTCACTGCCCTTGGCGGCTCACTCGCCTTTGGTACAGGCCTCCACGACCGTTGAGCCCGATCCAGTTCATATCGAGAGGGATCCTCCCCCTCCGCCAATAGTTTTGCCAGCATCGCGGCAAAATACTCAGTCGGCCTCGGTCCTTCAACTCCTTCGGGCAGCCCCACAATCCTCAAATTCTGTCGCCTGGATCTGTTTTCCAGGTCTTCCATTTTTCCTTGCAGATCCTTGTTAATGTCCATCACCTTCCGCACCTCCTTCCCCATCGAGGCAAGTTGATCACCGTGCTGCAAAACATCTCCTCCACTTCCTTCACCGCCTCCCTTTCTCTCGCAGCTCCACCACTGCACTCGCCACCGCCGTCATCACCGGGGAAATCGCCTCCTCCACCAGCGCACTCAAAACCTCTCTCATCTCCTTCCTCATTGTCTCCATGCATCTTGTAAACTGCCTTTCGAATTCCGCAGCCATCACCTTAGTTATTTCTTCAGCCGTAAGCAATGCGGTCTCCCCTGGTGCTCCAGCCTCCAATTTCCTTGCTGAGCCCGCGGTGACCTTTCCACTCCCCAACGGACCTTCAGCTGTTTTCTTTACGGACGACTTTTTGCTCACCCTCGACATTTTTCTTCACTGTGCCTTCACTGTGCCGCCTCTGTGCCTTCTTCCTGTTTTTGCCGCCTCCGTGGACCCTGGGACCGGGCTTAAAGCCCCAAAAATGCCGTTCCCGAACGGGAGCCTTCCATTGTGCAGCCGCCTCCTGCCCGCCGTCACCGGAAATCTCTGTTCCACTTTTAACAGTGAATTTGTTCCAAGATTTTGTCCCAACTCCTTTAGGATTCCTTTGCCTTGGCGGTCTTCCCTATCACACAACCTCTGACATCAACCAATACTTTCTTCCCAATTAATTTAAGATTTGTTTCCCAGGCAGTAGCAAGAAATTCCAAACTTTAGAATTACTTTAGATACCTTTTTCTAGCATGCTCACCAATCAATTCTTTCTCACTCCTGTGACAGGAAATGACCAAACCCTGTTCTGCTCCCAGTTCCTCTTTGTTCCTTAAAATTCAGACCTGGAAGCTCCTCTTCATTTCTCTAGTTGCTTTAAGTAGCAGCCCTTTAGATTTCTGGCACTGCGCCATTAAACATTGCGCCATTGTATGGCTTTTCTTATAGTAAAGCTGAGAGAGATGTTCCCTCTCTAGCTACCTGTCAGCAACTACTCTAGCTTTCAATTAAGACTAAAAAACAAAAATAGTGTTTTTTCCCTTGCAAGGGTCTCTAGTTTCCAAGCAATTGTATTTACTCTTCACGTCCTAAACTGTCTCTATTACAATAGAATCAAGGTTGGAATTCAAACCAATCCCCATACATCCAAATACTTTTGTCCAGCCTGAATCTAGCTGTAGGTATTTAGCTTTCCAGGCACAGTGACATTAAATTAAACCCACTTAAAACTAAACTTGGGCCGGGATTCTCCGACCCCGCACTGGGTTGGAGAATTGCCGGGCATGGGGGGGGCGCGAGAATCCTGGCCCGGATGCCAGCCCCCCGATTCTCCGACGCCGATTCTCGGGTGGCCACAGGATCGCCGCCGTGCTGGTCGGGGGTAGTTGAAAGCGCCCCCCCCGGCAATTCTCTGGGCCTCAATGGGCCGAGTGCCCGTCGAGTTCGGCCGAGTCCCGCCGGCGTGGGTTACGTATGGTCCCACTAGGTGGGACCTCGGAGTTCTGGCTGCAGGGGCCGTCCTGGTGGTGGGGGGCGGGGGGCTCCGAACCCGGGGGGGTGCCTCCATGGAGGCCTGGCCCACGATCAGGGCCTAACGATCGGCGGGCGGGCTAGTTCCGTGGGGGGTCCTATGTTCCTCCCCGCCGGGCCCCTATAGGGCTCTGCCATATTGCCCGGGGGCCGGCACGGAGATGGTAACCCACGCGGCAGCCGTGGCATGCCGGCTTTCGGGCGGCGGAGCTGCGGACACCACTCCGGCGCCGTACTAGCCCCCTAGGAAGGGGTGAATACCTGCCACTTGAGGCCCATTGACGCTGGAGTGGCTCGCGCTGCTTTTCACTTGGCCGTTGGATTGGGGAATCCTGGCCTTTATCTCTAAAGTTTGCCAACACAAATATAAATCCTTTAAAACTACTTGTGTTTTCCTCACAATGAACAGGAAGAGATTTCAGAGGTATGCATTGAAGAAGGTTTTAATTTGTGTATTATTCCAATATGAATTAAGAACTATCTGTTAATGCTTGTGCATGCATAAGTATTGAGTGTCACATTGCTCATCACTGCACTACAGTCAGTTACTGGGCAATACATGGTACGATCTAAGAAATACATTTGATGACGGTTGAGCTGTTGTGTGAGATTCTTTTGGACTGCAGGAATCCATAAGACATAACAAGAGGGCAAAACAGTGGGCCCTGTGTAGGAATGAGGAAGAGAAAAATATGGGCATTAAAGCAGAGGGATGTGGCTGAAAGAGTGCGGAAGAAAAACTTTTGAGGAGGTTTTACAATGAGAGAGTGGTGACCTAAAGGATGGCTCTAGGCAATAGCATTGTCATGGACAGAAGCATATTGATTGACAGTGTGGCCATCATTTGAGGAGTGGAGGGATAATGAGTCGTCCATTGTCAGAGAAACTGTGTGCACAGACACTCAAGACTGGAAAGGACAAATAATCTGGACTAGAGATAAATCTCAGAGGAAAATTAATATGGGCAAGCGCTTCAGAGTTAATTCACAGGGGAACAAGGAGCTAGCGAAGCATGTGTATGGTAGCACACACCTTCCTTCGAAACAATTCACAAGAAATGGGTTGTGATTTTCTTTCTGGAAAAAGGGACGGCAATGTTTCAGTTATTTTCAGTGCAGTCAGATAGGTTTAATATCAGCTTTTTTGGACGTTCTTGTCAGGGGTGGCTAAAGACCAGGGAAAGAGAAATCACCTCTCTAACAATCAGGAAAAAAAATCCAAATTGTTTCACAGTCAGATTGCTGCAACACACAGAATTCTTGTGAAATTCATAGGTCTGATCCAAAAATATATTTTTTTAAAATACAGGTAAAAGAGGTTTATCCAGAGCAGACGCCTACAGAGGTTTTGGTCAGTTTGTGAGATTGCCGACTGAATATACAACACCAGCAGTTAAAAGCACACCAAGGGTTAATCGCTTTTTCCCTCACATAACTCAAGAAATATATCAAGCCTTATTTTCGAAATGCATGCTATGTTGTGTGATTGCTATTTTGAAGGGAGTCAGAGTGGCTTGTAGAATGCATGTCTTTCTGAGAATTCCTGCAAAAGGTCCCCAGGAAGGAAGCTGTTATTTTTTCCAAGAGTTTCAATTATCTGATACAGTAATGCATTTCAAAATAAATAGTTCATTGTTTCCGAACTGAAAAGGAATTGTCGTAGCAATTCAATATCTGCTAACCAGCTGATTGCAGTAACTTGCTGCCAGTTCGAAATTGGGTCAAGTGCAAAGATACCCATTATCTTAATGGTGCATTTGGAATGCGAGCAGACCTCTGTTGGCAATGCCTGTATTGAGTCAGAATCCACACTGGTACGAAAGAAGATGCTACAGGGAGTGGGGGAAGGATGTGCAGTTCCGCAGAAATAAGGATAGTAATTTTTAACGGCCATCTCCCCTGGGATAGTGGCTGATTTTGGTTGGGGGGGGGGGAGGGGGGGGAATGAATTGTGTTTTCCTTACCAACTGCAACTGCAAATAGATAAATAATTGTGTGTCTTTCTTTGCATGCCATACACTCTCCATGTAATATGTAGGAGCAGCTCGCTATCTTTCCTGTCTGTCTGTTTAGGATGTGGCTTTCTCACTCAGGAGCTTAAGAAATTATTTTTTTTACCCTTAGTTTCCATATTTCCTTCCTTTGAAATAAATCTGAAACGGTTCAATGTAGGTTAGACCC